>NC_057359.1:78285217-78640217 GCF_016509475.1 Prionailurus bengalensis | reverse complement strand
AAGAGGAAAAGAGACACAGGAAGAGTGATATTGAGAGGAGTGGAGGTTAACATGTGGAGAATCTGGGTGCAGAGTATACAAAAATTCTTAAAAGCACTTCACAATTTCTCTACACATCTGAAACAATTTTAAAATTAAAGTGTTCCTTGTCTTGAACTCTATTTTGCCTGATATTAATAGAGTCACTTCAACTTTCTTCATCTTAATGTGTGCGTCGTGTTTTTATTGCATCTTTTAACTTTCAAACTACCTGCGACTTCATATTTGAAGTACTCCCTGATGCATCGCGTCTTGCTTTTTTATTTAGTTTGATAATCTTAACCTTTTAATTGTCATGCTGAGTTCGTCTAGATTTAATATTATTATTCACATAGTTGGATTTACATCTACCCTTTTCTTATTACTTTTCTATTTGTCCTTTACTGCCTTCATTTGGGTTAATCAAATATTTTCTAGCATTTAAGTTTAATTCCTCTATTGGCTTTTCAGCTATACCTCTTCACTTTTTTTTTTTTTTTGGTAATGATTGCCTTAAGGATTCCAATATGCACCCTTAAGTTATGACACTCTACTTAATGTCACTATTTCCAATAAAGTGAAAGGTCCTTGCAACAGTGGAGTTCTGTTTACCATCTTATTTTTTTATGTCTTGTACCTAATATGTGTGCAATATCTATGTGGCATAATTTTTGCCTTAAATAATCATATGCATTGAAATATACTAAGAAAACTTTAAAAATTGTCTTTTCTGTTTGCCCTTATGCTTACCACTACCTCTTTCTAAAAATCTGTCAATTTCCTTTAGCAGGATGAACTTCCTTCAGCCTTTCTTGAATTCCAGCTTTAGGAGACAAATTATCTCAATTTTTAAAAAAATGTAAAATATCTTCATTTTGCCTCCATTTTTCATGGATATTTTCACTGCATATGGACTTTTGGCTTGACAGTTTCCCACTCCCATCCCCAGTGCTTGAAAGATGTCATCTTTCGTTCTCCATTGATTCTGGTGAGAAATCACCGATCATTTACATCCTTGTTTTACCATATCTGATGTGTCATTTTATTTGGATTCATTCAATATATTTTTTTAAATGTTTGATAGTTTAACTATAATGTTCCTAGATGTCATTTTCCTCGCTTTTATCCTTTCGGGGGAATTTTTCTCATTTCCCTTTTGGATGTTCTTGGATTTGTGTCTTTATACCTTCCACCAAATTTGGGGGTAATTCCACCATTATTTCTTCCATTGTTTTTCTGTCCCATAATCTCTTATTTATACTCAAATTATTATATGCCTGTTGCAGTGTTTGATATTGTCCTGCAAGTCACTAAAGATTTGCTGTTTTTAATTTCTATTATTGTATCTTCAAGTTCACTCATCTCTTTTGTGGCTGTTTCCAATCTTCTATTCTACCAGATCAGTGAATTTTTCATTTTAGATATTATATTTTTGTTTCTAGAAACAAAAATCTCTGCTAGAGATTCACTTATTATGCCCATACTCCTTTAAATCCTGACATTTTTATGATAGTTGCCTTAAATTCTATTTTTTTTTTTTTTGCTAATTTCAATAGCTGGGTTGTATCAGGGCCAGTTTCCAGGTTTGGGGTCACATTTTCTAGCTTTTTCATGTAACTAGTAATATTTTCACTACTATAATATACTGAATAACATAGATACTATGCTACTGAGACTCTATTTTGGTAACCTCCTTTAGAGAATGTTAAGTTGTATTTTTTTCTTTTCCCAGAAAGGCAATTGATTTATTATAGAAAAATTCCATTAGTAGCATCTCTCTGAATTTGCCACTCAGCATTTTTTTGAGAACCCCTTGCAATGGTTAGTTAGCTCACTACCTCCTTAAGAAGTCCAATTCTATCAAAATCTCCAACAGGTCTGATTATTAAAAATGTCAGTTCCTGGGGCACCTGGGTAGCTCAGTCAGTTAGGCATCTGACTTTTGGGTTCAGCTCAGGTCATGATCTCGCGTGGTTTTAGAATTTGAGCCCTTTGTGGGGCTCCGTGCTGACAGTGCAGAGGCTTCTTGTGATTCTCTCTCTCTCCCTGCCTGCCCCTCCCCCTCAAAATAAATAAACTGGAAAAAGAAAAGAAGAAAAAATGTCAGTTCCTTTGTCTTTAATCATAATGTGCTGTCTTTATAATTTCACCCAAAACCACAGAAGTAAGTCTGTTGCCATTCCAAATGACAGCCAATGTTCTCTGGGAGAGGTTTTCATAATTTTCATCAGATTCTTAAAGGTCTCAGTATTTTAAGTACTTCATAGTATGCGATTATTGGAATCATTTCTATTCTCTGGATTGTTTGAGATATTATAAATAGGGCTTGGGAGGAAAGACTCTGGAACCACACTGTCTGGAGCTCTACTGCATTATCTTGGGACAAATTACTTAACCTCTGTGCCTTAGTATCCTCACCTATAGAGTAAGGATAAGAACATGGGTTATCTATCTATTAGACTGTTGTAAAGATCAAATCAGTTGGTAAATGTAAAAATAATTAACAGTGCCTGGCATACAGTAAGTGATGATCTGTTACTGCTGTATAATCAAAATTTCCTTTGGAACCTTCTAGTATATCAATGTAAGTGGGTTGCCTACAATTTACCTCAATAAAAACCTTTTTTTTTTCTTAGATTGCTGTTGAGAATGAGCAGATAATCCATATTTTAAGGTGAAATCTGGGGCAGTAATTGGGATGGGAGAAGGATGTGAGGCAGGGGGCAGATGGGGCAGGACCAAGTCTCACTATAAAGAGTGAAAATACAAAGGTCAAAACAAAGGTTGGCTTTCAGTGGGTCCCAAGCTGGCTGCATCACAACATTTGAGGAGTGTTTAAAATTTTTCCATTTCTGAGACCCATTTCAGACTTACCAAATTAGAATCACTGGGGTAGGTCCTGGGAGTTTTCATGTCATAAGCTTCCTAACAACCCCACTCCATCCCTGAGTCAATTCTCAAACATCTTGGTGGCATAAGTTCATGAGACGCCATTTAGGACACTGGGCAGATTAAGGACAATGCTTCCATAAGCATAAATGATGCTAAGTAAGGCAGTGGCCAGCAGCTCCCTTATTTTACTGATGGGTACATGGAAAATGAAAAGAAGTGGCTTCACTCTACTCACCCTGATAAAAATGAAAATGTCAGACCATACTCTACTGACTTCACAGCTGGTGTTTTTTCTGACACACTTATGAAATGATTGTTTCAGTTGACCTAGAGACTGGGCCTCTATCATCTGCTAAAAAGTCTTCTGACAAATAATCCACCGTGATTTTTCCTTTAGGAGAGTCAATATCATCTCAGTTTATCTCCCTTTAAAATCGGTACAGCCCTGACCTTAAAGAAGGAGGGTGCTGTGAAGTTTAATTAATGTTGGACGTCCTCAGATGCCTCCAGATGAAAGGCACCATACTGATGCATAGTATTAGCACTATTAGAATTTACCAGTTGCAGGCTTCTGGTCACCTGCTGGGCTGTGTGTTATGATGCATTTGAAAGAACAAGAAAGAAAAGCAAGCACATCAGCTGCTGCTTGGAAATCCAACCTGACCTTAGACTCGCTCATGCCTTGCACCTGAACATCAAACCCATCTCAGATCCCAGAGGAGATTCAGAGCTTCTACAGCTCCCACAGAAAGCCTGATGAGAAGATATGGGATAAAGAGGAATGAGCTCTGACTTTGGAGGTGAATGATGATGAGCTTGGATCCTGGGCCGCCAGCTTACTAACTACAGGAAACTTTTTGCCAACTCTCAGTGTACTGGAGATAATGCCTAATTCTGACACAGCTGTTCAGAGGAGTAAATGAGTACGCTACTTGACACAGCACATGAAACTGAGTAAAAGCTGCCGAATGACGGATTCCAGAGAAAAACTGAGGCAAATATCTAGGAGAGAGAAAAGTGACAAGAGAGAATAGCATACTAGACCGTATCCATCCCGTAAAGATTATACAGTTACACTGAAACAATCAGGAACATAATGTTTAGCTAATGCTATTTTCCGATGAAATAAAGGCAGGTGGATGTTCAGGACTTATAGCAACACCCTGATACGTAACCACCACTGTCTTCATTTCACTGATACATAAATGAAGCTCACAGACTTGAGGTCACACGAATCGTCAGTGCAGAGAGGCGCTGTGACCAGTATTCTCTTTGTCACATGACAGCTGATCTTCCTATCCACATGGTGGACGCAATGTGTGTGATTAATGGTCACGTGTTTTGTTTTGTTTTGAATCCCAACACGTGGTTTTGTTTGACCAAGTAAACTTTTGAGAATCTTAAGAAATAAAACGGTCATTTTAATATCTCACTGTTAATATTATTCTTTTCTTCTCTTGTCACAACTCTGTCAGGGAAATAGAGAGTGGGCATCATCATTTCCATTTTATTGACATGGGAACTGAGGCCCAGAGAGCGTTAAGACCAAGAGAGTAGCCAATGAACATAATTTATACAGAGATCAAGTGCTTCTTAGAGGTTTATGTGCCTTCTGCTTCCTTGTTGTATTCCTAATCATATCATAATCTTAAGGCAGCATTCCCTAAATGTTATACATGAGGCAGGGCAGTGATGTGAAAACAATCTCTTCTTTATCCCCTAAGGGTGGGAGCAGTTAACCTTCCGCCTAAACTGAAAGAGGTTCTGGCAGATAAACACTTTCTCTCAAAACAGTAACGGGAGCTCCCAGGTGGGATATTTTATATTCGAGTTATTCAACTCTCCATTCCTCTGGTCCCCTGTTCTGTCCCTGAGCAGCAGTAGCATAATATCTGCTGGGGTGAATAACAGCCTCCCTCACTGTGCCCCTTCAGAAGCGGGAAGGGCCAAGGGGTCCTGAGAGGGCTGGGTCCTGTAGGGTAGGCACAGCTGAGCCCGAGACACGGTGAGCTTCACGGAGGTCGAGGATTTTATTCTGCTTTCCTGCATCCTGATTAATTTCATAGCTAATGACTCTATGGACTTAGTGATGTATGATGCTCTGTCGGGGACAAAAAAAAAATGAACTTTTACTAATAGAACATCTTCATGCAGTGAAAGGTTTTGCAAACGAATGTAACTCACATAGAATTATGTTGGCAGGGGAGTCCCAAGGAAAAATCTTCTAAAGACCAGAGAGCAGAAAAAGGGAGACCTAGTGTAGAAGACAGGAAGGGAGAGTTTTAAAGGTACAGAAAGAAGAGAATGGCAGGCCTGTTTAGAGAGATAAAGAGAGACACAGAGAGAAGCAGACTCAGCTTGAGACAGAGACTCAAGGACAAAAGACTGAAAGGCAGAGATGTAGACAAAGTCATATATATATATACATATATATATATAGAGAGAGAGAGAGAGACACTTTTGGTTAATTTAGTGAGTGGACTCAGAGGTATTCAATAATATTTTGTAAACATTGTAAGTGCTTATCTCAAATAATGATATCTACTCGACATCTGCTTATTGAACAAATGTATATATTGAGCACCTTCTCTGTGCAAGATACAGTGCCAGAAACCTGGAGGTACAAGAAGGAAAACACATGCAAAATCTACTTGCTAAAGTCTAATTAGAAAGATATTCATTAAACAAAGAAGAATAGAAGTAAATATCCAATTTCAATATCGCAGTTACAGCGATGGATAAATCCATGGGTGTAGAAAGGCATGTTTAACAACTACATGGAATCAAGGTGTGATATAAATAGCCAAGAATAACAGAAGCATAAAAATCTATTCTCTTCATACAATTTTAAGGCTTAGAGACGCGAAGGGGTTTGACCAAGCTCACAGAGTAAAGTATATCTAGAATTGATACCTATTACATTAAGTGGGACTTAAATTACACATTTTTATTTAGAAGTGAAACAATTATGGAATAGTTCAAACATGCAGAAAAGTATAATTGGGTACAATGGCCATCCATGTGCCTACCACTGACTATCCTCTTTTGTAAGTCTAAATTTGCACCACCTAGAAAGAAAAAAGGTAAACTGAGGGCCTTCTACGTCAGCTACCTCAGCTGCGTTACCTTTTCACTTTCTTGACGCTCTCAGGATGCAAAGGTCACACCATTTTTACAGATGAAAGCACTGAGATTCAAAAGATTAGGTAACTTTCTCAAGTGCGGAAAGCTCATAGATGGTAGAGTCAAAAATTTCCACGCAGGTCTATTGAATCTCCTGATCTTTCTGATAGGCTGCACGATCAAGGACAAAAGGCAGAGAAAGGACTGAGATTTTTCGACACTCTGACATTTGGAAATAGGACACCAGAATACTTTACTTTCCCTTCTATCCCCTCCCCTTCTTCTTCTCTTTATTGGCTAGTGAGTAGGAGATTTATTTTTGTTCCTTAAGGATTATTCACATGTTCACTCCCACTTCATCTCAGGTCTAAGAAACGCTGGCAGGAAAAGTAGCACACCTGTTCCTCCTTTTCCACGTCTTCCCTTCCCGTTCACATCAGCATCTGAAGCTGCCATACTTTGTTAACTCATTGCCATGATCTCTAACTGAGGGCAATATGCTGCTAACTCCCAGCTGTTGCTATGGTGACCATGATGTCATAAAATGACACAACCTGTTCCGGCGAGGGTGATGATGAATTCTTTTTAATCTAAGATATTAAACTTTACAAAAATACAGAATGCTACATGTGAAAGTAGAAAGGAAACTGAGTTATGCAGAAACCCAACATTAGAGCATATTTTTCTTCTTAGTAATCAAGTTGGACTCGACAGCCTCCATATGGTCTTTTACTGCTCTAGGATTTTATAATTACGGGAAAAGATGAATAATTACTTCTCTCAGAAAGAAGCAGCATCATTGGCCTAAGGTTGAGAGGACCACGATTTAAATAGGACTCTGAGTTGAAGGGCAGAGTGGTCTTCCAGAAAAATGACTAAGGTCTGGGCTTACTTCCGTTGAGCATTTGTGAAGCTTTCCTTTTTCCTAGCCTCAGTCCCACCATCTGTTAAATAGGAATGAAAGTATGGAGCTTTCTGCAAAGATTGAATGAGAAAACATGTTCAAAGTACTTGGCACACAGTGACTCTACTTAAATATTATTTTCTTAGCTTTAAATACTTGCAAGGATATGTCATTTCACAGCATGAACTCAGGCAAGTTATTCTATTACTTTTGGGCATAGCAATTTTATTATCATTTATAAAAATGAAGAGTGTTGGAGAAAATAAAGATAAAGGAAATACAGAAGCAGATGAAAAACAAAACAAAACAAAAGATATGTATGGTCTTAGTAAAGCTCATCCAGTTCTAGACTCCAGAATCTAGAACAAATGTTCCCATGGAAAGACTAGATGTGCATGTGTGTATTGTTCCTTTTAACCACACAATCAAATCCAATCACTGCCTAATATGACACCTGATAAATGAAGCAATATATTTAGGCCCTCTTCGAGAGCACTGGTGAGTGGGATTATGTCTGTGGGAGGTGGCCTGGGACTTCAAACTAACTGTCATGGGTGGTTGGACTGGAGATATAAGACTTGAAGGGAGAGACGTTACAGACAGAGAGGTGTGAGAGTCATTCCCAATCCTGTAAAGATGATTTACATCCTAAGGGGAGAAGACTTGCTTGATTTGGCCCTAGAAGTCAGGATAAAGACCACTGAGACTTCAAGAGTATGGACTTTAGGTAGAACTCTTATAGGATCAGACTTCCTAGCAGGCGAGTGTGAAACCTTCAGAGAGGCTGAATTCTCCATTGTTGGAAATGTCCTTTGCAAGGTTAAGGAACATGTGGGGTTGCTGGGTTGCTTAGAGAGCCTAATGCATTAGATAAAGGTGTGCACTGGCAGGAAGAGGGACTCAGAAAGAGTGAGCTAGATACCTCTGAGTAGTCAGTTCTCAGATCATATGAGACATTTCATGGATAGATAGCTTGTATTTGCTCCAGAGAGCAAAGTTTACAATTTATGCATACACCAAAATGCCTGCAGTGGAAATTTCTGTATAAATGTGAATTTTTTGAGGAGCTGGGTGGCTCAGTTGGTTAAGCTTCTAATTCTTGATTTTGGCTCAGGTCATGATCCCATGGTACCATGGACTCGAGCCCCGCATCAGGCTCTGCACTATCAGCACAGAGCCCACTTGGGATTCTCTCTCCCTCTCTCTCTGCCTCCCCACCTCAAAATAAACAAATACACTTAAAAATGTGAAATGTTATTTTTTCCCTCCAGCTTCAATTCAACTGCTAAGTTTTCACATTCTTTGGACATCTTCAAGAAACGGGATCTCTGGTTAACTAGGAGAGACAGTTGTTTATAAATGATGTAGGGGATAGTCAGGGTAGCAGCTGGACAGTGCAAAACTGAAAAATGGTTTATCCTTGATTAAAAGTGGTTCCACATGAACTAATTAACTGGGTATGATCAAATAAGACTTTGTCTTTGATACCCCAAAGTAGCATGGTGATATTGTGAGCTAAAAAGGGGGATATCTAAAAAACATAAAAACCTTCCAAAAAGAATTATCACAAGTACCTTATTATAGTATGATGGGCTTTAGAAGAGGGGGCCAGGGTAGAGAATACTATTGGTCAAATATGGTTAAATGGGAATTTCATGCCTCATCAGTCATAGACTTGCTCATCTGTGAAATGCTGTAATGTGTTTTTAAATTTTTATGGGTAGTCATTACAAAAATAAGCACACCATAAGCTGATCATCTTGAACCATAGGCCATGAAGATGCCGATGGACAAATAAAAGACAAACATTTCAGGGTCTTAGAAGTTCTACTATAACCATAGAATTTTGAGGGTGATCCAAGCATTTTGGCGTAGGGCTCCATCAGGGGCATATGTTACTTTTAAGGCGCTGAACTGCAACCAGCCTGGCCCCACCTGGTGCTGCACTAGGCATATGACCTTGGGCAGCTATTCCTTTCTCTGGGCCTTAATTTTCCCTTTTGGACATAGCCAGGTCCATCAATATCTAATAGAGAGAAAAGAACAGCTCTACAGGATACTAGTCTTAGTCCTAAAACCAATGCTCACAACCCTCTACACCATGACCACTCTTGCTGGTTCTCTGACATCTATGAATCTTCTGAGATCTATGACTCCTGCTTCCTCTCATCTGTTTTCACTGAAGCTTACAAGGTCCTGAGGCCAGATTGTTGGTCTGGTTACTTCTGGTCACTCTCGATTCATTCAACAAATAGATGCCAAGCATTAAGCTAGGCTGAAAAACTTTTTCTGAAAAAAGACAAGATGGCAACGTCCTAGGCTTTGAAGGTCATGGGGTCTCTTTTATCAACCAGTGTAGTCAACTCTGCTTTTTGTCCAAAAACAACCACACATAGTACATAAACCAATGGGAATAGCTGTGTTCCAATAAAACTTTATTTTCAAAGCAGGGGGAGAGCCAGATTTGGCTCACGGGTCATCGTTTAAAGACACCTGAGCTAGATGCTGGGCATGAGCTAGATGCTGGGCATCACAAGATGAATGAAGTCTGGTATTTGATATCAGAGCTCAAAACTCTCTAGCCCATTCCTTTTTGTATTAACCCAATGAGATTATACTTCTTTTCCTTTTTATGCATATGTGAGCTTTCTAAAATTGAGATATACTTGACAAGGAACCTTACATTAGTAAGGTTCAGGTGTATGACATGATGATTTGATGTTTACATATCCTGTGGAATGTTTGCCCAGTAAATGCAGCGTCATGCTGCACCAGCAGGGCTCACAAAGACCTTATGACCTACGAAGCCTACAATGGTTACTATCCTACCCCTTGTAGAAAGTTTGTAGATTCCTAATTCCAAATAATAAAACGGTTACTATTGAGTAATAATTAAGAACAAGGAATTAGGAGTGAGACAGATACCATTTATAATCCCATGAAAAAACTATTAATAATAACAAAATAACAACTATTAATAATAACAAAAATAACCCACATCAACTATGTGATAAGCATTTTACTAATAATTTGAAAAATTATATTTAATGTGCTAATCACAGCAATTACATAGCATAGTAATTATTGTTGCACTCAATTTACAAACTCAGAGGTGGTTTACCTAAGCCACACACCTATTAGAATATAAGAATTCAAACCCAGCTCTGTGTGTCTCCAAAGCTCGGGCTCAATTTATCTAGATCATGAAGGATGACTAGGGAATTTGCCAAGTTGGGGGAAGAGCATTTGAGGCAAAGAAAGCAGCCTCTGCAAATGCACAGTGGCATGAAAGCATGTTCAAGGAACAGGGAGGAGGCATCTAGAAGCAGGAGGAGGCTGGACTGGGCAGGACAATGGGACCGGGGGCAGTTTGTGCCTGTGGTTTCTTTAGCCAGGGATGATTGGTGTGCATAAGCTACTTAGCCATGGTGGAGAGTATGAAACCCTGGGATGTGGGGTGTTCTAACTTATTAACTTTTCATTGCATTCTGACACCCTCCAAAATATCAGTGGTGACTAGGCAGTCCTAGCTTGTTGTTCAGATTCTTTATTGAAGTAAACAATGCTCATCCTACTTGAGATGCTGTTTTTACGACGTTGCTCACCTCTGATATTTATTCACAGAAATTAAACAGCCAAAATATAAGTCTGTAGGGCTTACTATGGAATCAAAGGCCCGGTTCATTTCAGAGGTGCTAGGAGATGTTAAGTTATTTTAAAGCAAGCATAGGAGTGCAGTAGGACCCTCTGTTTAAGGAAAATGCCAAGCGCTTAGCAATGGCTTACCTTTGAGCTGCTGTTCACATCCATAGCCATAAATGTTAGACATGAACAGTCTGTATCTTCTATACTGCCCAGAAAAAGAGACTGGGCCCCAGAAGGGAATGATCTTCTCTGCATCACAGAATCGATTGAATACTGGTTTTGTGCCAGGAAAGCTGTGTGATCTGGGTTCTGGATGTGTCTGACTGGTCAAATGATGTGAATATGGTTGATGAGCAATTTGACTGCACAGATAAAAACTGCTCTAAGACTTTGGCACAACAAAAGAGAAGGTGTGGCTTCTTCTGAAAACCATGGTTAGTAAAAGGATTGGCCACTTCCATAGGGGAAGTTTAGAACTTAGAGCTGCAAGGAAAGGGACATCTCAATTCAAACTGTGGACATACTTTCCATGAATTAGAAATGACAGTGGGATGATCTGAGGCATAGGGTCTCTCACAGCTTGCTCCCAAGGAAGCAAGGAAAATCTTTCCCCCAAGGAAAATCTTATGACTAAAGAGAATACAAATGTACTCATAAGAATCTAGGGGAAGTATGTTCAAAATGGATTCTAAAAGTGCAAAATTCTTTTGAAATCTCCTGATTTAAGGTAAAACGTCATACACACTTTGCATTAAATTCAACAATATTTCCCTTCTTGGGGCGCCTGGGTGGCGCAGTCGGTTAAGCGTCCGACTTCAGCCAGGTCACAATCTCGCGGTCCGGGAGTTCGAGCCCCGCGTCAGGCTCTGGGCTGACGGCTCAGAGCCTGGAGCCTGTTTCCGATTCTGTGTCTCCCTCTCTCTCTGCCCCTCCCCCGTTCATGCTCTGTCTCTCTCTGTCCCAAAAATAAATAAACGTTGAAAAAAAAAATTAAAAAAAAAAATAATAAAAAATAAATTCAACAATATTTCCCTTCTTGTTTATATAGTCTCTGAAATACTCATTATCCTGTAAAATTGATCCTTGGCACATCCATGCCAAGATACTCTAAACTGAGAAGCACCACCTGATATCATGTAATAATTAAGATCATAATATCTCAGAGTTGAAATAGATTTTGGAGTCACCCTTCCTGATTACTAATCAGTACAGAATATTTCAGTACAGGATAATTTAAGGCCATCTGATGTTCCTTCTAATCCTGAGAATCTGTAAGTTCAGACTTCAGTGAATCTTTATACCTCTACGTTCCCGACGGGGTGTTCTTTTCACCTCCATCACAGTAATCAGCATGGTATGCCTTTCAAATATTTTATCGTATTACATACCTAAACACACAAACATACATATATACAAGAGATAAAATTAGATTATAGGTGTTAGATTATAGGTGTTGAAACCAAGGTGACCTGCTTTCAAATTCTAGTTCTTCACAGTAGGTTAGCTCTGTGAGCTTAGGTATGTTTCCTAACCCTGCTTAGCCTCAATGTCCTTTTTGTAGAACAGGAATAAAAAGATCTTCCTGCAGGAGTTTGTGCAAAACTTGAAAGAGGCAAGGGGCATAAATCTCTTACCACGATGAGTGGCATATTCAACATATGCAGAAAATGGTAGCTAGTGTGTAGATGTGTGTGTGCACATGTGTGTTTATGTGACTCTCACGGTGGCTGGTGCAAAATACCAAGCTTAATAAAAATGTGTGGATTTGAACAGAATTGACTCATGTGCTGGGAATAGAGGGTTTTTATGGATTCCAAGGCTAAGATGTAAACCGAAAGAACAGTCCACTGACAACAATTGTTCCTTTACTTCTTGGCTCCAGGAAGCTCCTGAGACACAAGAAATTCTGGAACTCAGTTCTGTAAAGCTGAGAGTCTGCATTTCTTCTCCTGCACTCAGACATACGCACTGCATCCCTAGACACAACAGATGGCCAGCTCTTTGCACACAAACCAGCTCTGAAGAAAGGCTCTGGGCATAGCAGGGGAGAAAGAACATCTCCACCAGTGTTACTCTCCTTGAATTGAAGAATAGATTCCTGTTACTTCTCTTCATTGACAACAAGGAATTGACTGCACTCTTGGGATGACCTCTAAACCCAGACTTACCAGTAGGTAGCACTGATGTTGTTCAAAGTTTCTTCATGAAAGTGTCGGCTCCCCAGCTCCACAAGAAAGCTGCAGATTAAGGAGACAGAACTAATTATTTATTTTTCCCTGGGAGAAGGACGATGCCTGGGAGGTGCTGAATTTCAGAAGTCCTTTATCCACTCTAGGCAATGGGAACTTCAACAAAATCATTGGGATTGCATGCAGTTCAACTCCCTAGAAAAACACTGTCTCTGGGCAGCTCACAGCATGTACTAAGTCATCAAAGTACAGGAAAAAAATCCTTTCTTCCCATAAACTTGGTGAAATATATTATTAGGAGCTGTATTCCATATGCAGAATGTACATAGAAAATACAACTCTATTTATAAAATCTTTTTCCTGCCTCTTTTCCCAAGATGTTTTACTTCTCAAACTGAGCAGATGGGGTCTCTTGTTTCCTCCTTTGCCAGCTCTGGAACCCTGGGGAATTGCAAGGTACCTTTATATATGTGGGATCCTTGAGATATGAGTGTTCATTACTTGAATTTAGACAGTGATGGTAGTGCAAAAAAAGCCTTTGCCACCTAAAAATATGCAAAACACTAGTTGTTGTAAAATTAGTCTCCACCAACGTATTTACCCTGTTTCTTCCCATTGTGTCAAAAGAACTGCTGTTGTTTAGACCATCGCTGGTTTTGTAAAATATGTTGAGCACCCATATCATGGTGAGAATACAATGCAAAATGAAATTATCATCCTGGGAAAGCTGCAGAGTGCCACGGATTTGAGGAAAGTGATGTCGGGCTTCTCAGGAATCGCATTCTGAGCCATTGGCAAAGGAGGATTAGGCTGAGTTAGACCAATTAACAATTGGAAAAGAGAAAATCAACAAGGAAGATGATTAGAAGCTTCAAAAGAGAAATATTTGAATATCAAAGGATTAGGAGAAGCCTAAGGGGGAAATGATGAATCTCTCAAATATTTTTACAAAAATTACCTTCCTCCTAATCATGATATGAAAGCGAAATGCAAAGTGAAGGATTTCGTTTCATTTGATCCTACAATTTTGTCAGAAAAATTACTGTTAAAAAATCAAGACCTGGCTCATTTTCTGATCATTTTAAGAATTAGCATGTAGTTAAAATTATCAAATAAATTCTGACTATATAAGCTAAAATAAACTTAAATGCACACATTCTGATTTCCTTTGCCAAACTGAACTTCTTCAATGCTTTTCTCTGGAATTGTGTTTCTAATTGAGATAGATTCACATGCAAGTTGATTTCACAGAAGGATATTGTGCAATAGTTAGAACAGTTAGGATTGTGTAGAGAATCTGGAGCCAGGATGCCTGAGTTTTGAATCCAACTTCTGGTAGTCATTGTAAACCACAGAAAGGTTATTTGATTTCTCTGTACTAAGGGTTCTTCATCTAGAAAACAATTAATAGTAGTCCTGTTTCAGCACAGAATTGGGAGCAAGGTAGTGGGTACTGTTATCAAGAGGCATCTGGCCCGTGCTTTTGTGATGAAGTGTCTCACTTCTTCCCTGGGGGTGGGGTCTGTGCTTTCTAAGTGGGCATAGCTAAGTTCATTGCTTTTCAGACCCCCCTCTGGAAAAAGCAGACTCTTCGTCTTCTCCTAGTTACCTTATTCTTTCTCTGCACAACCATTAACCTTTTCCATAAGCCATTCCTGACCATTCCTCATGCCACACAAGGTTGGGTGGCTCTTCATGATTCTTATAAAATTAGTGAATATCACTATAGCTTCTGCAGATCAATCCTTTCTCTTTCTTCCAAGTCGGCTTCAGGGATTCATGTCTCCCTAAGGTGTGAAGGAAAAAGCACACTTATCTCTGTATCCCTAGCACCTGGCCCAGGACACCCCTCCCTAATCATCAGCAGTGAATGAGTGCTTCAGTGAGGCCAACTAAGCAGCAAAAAGAACCTTGGAGAAAGAGGTACTGGCTAGGTCTGCCATTAACTGGCCCTAGAAGTCTGAGTAGCTTGTTTTTCTCTAAGCCTGATTTTCCATGTACTCTGGGATGGAGAAGTTGGACTGGTTCAACTCTTGGCACTCCTCAGCTATCATGCCCTGTAATTTGATGACACCCATAAAATGGGTATGCTAAACCTGGAGGGGGCTATGTAATTTTTTTAAGTTTTTTAAAAGTTTATTTATTTATTTTGAAAGACAGAGAGAGAGAGCATGGGTAGGGGAGGGGCAGGGAGACAGAGAGAGAGAGAGAGAGAGAGAGAGAGAGAGAATCCCAAGGAGGCTCTATACATGGTCAGGGGCTCAAACTCACAAACCATGAGATCATGACCTGAGCTGAAAATTGAGAGTCAGATGCTTAATCAACTGAGCCACCCAGGCACCCCTGTAATTTTTCTTTCCAGTTTATAAAAGGAAGCGCTCTGAAATAATGATGAAGGCTCATTTTTCTGCTCCTTCTTTGCCCATTGATAAATATTGGGGCTTGGTAGTCTCTCAATCAACCTGTACATACCTGGATGGATCAACATGGATACTCTCTACCCAACTCCTGGAGTTTCAGATTACTGGGCTCATTCATCCTTGTTTGAGGACTTGTTCCTCCAGCCTAATTATCACCACCACGCTCGCTGGTACCCTTTGTGGCAAGCTCCCAGACAATACACTAAGTAACACTTTTCCTGCATTGTTATCATGTAATCCATGCACAAAGTTGGTGAGAGAGAAATCACTGTCCTATTTTTAAGACTGAGGCCATTGAGACTACAAGAGATTTGAAAACATCCTGGATCTTCTTGGCAGTAAATTGAAGGAATTCAAACCCCGGTCTTTCTGGCTTCAGAACCCATGTTCCTAACCACCATATTCCACAACCTGCTAAGTTGCCTCCACATCTATTCCAAGTGCCTGTTGCCTGGCAACACCGTGTAGTATAAACACCTCTTCATCAGGGTCACATGCATTCGCTTCCTACCTTTGGGTGTGTGGTGGGTGATGCTGGGTGCACGCTTTCTAAGTTCCTTCTAAAGGCCTATAAACATGTAAGACGGTAGAGAGATAAGAGGGGCAGAATGGTAGCTTGGGAGAGTATGGGCTTGAAACTGCCAGCTCTGAAACTTGATCTGGGACTTACCAACTGTGTGGTCCTGGGCAGGTTACTTAGTTGCCTGATGCCTCAGTTTCCGCATCTGTAAAATGTGAAATAATGTTTCTTACCTCAAAATATTAATGAGCTAATAATATGAAATATTTAGAAGGACGTCTTGTACACATTAAATATTACGTGTGTTAAGTATCATTATCCTATACACTTTTGAATGTAATTCAAATGATATATTCTCCCTAAAATTTTCCAAAATTCCCCCTTTGGATCCTTTTTCTCTTGTATCTCATTAGGAAATTAAAATAAAATAAAATAAAATAAAATAAAATAAAATAAAATAAAATAAAATAAAATAAAATAAAAATTCAAATGATATATTCTCCATAAAATTTTCCAAAATTCCCTCTTTGGATCCTTGTTCTCTTGTATCTCATTAGGAAATTAAAATAAAATAAAATAAAATAAAATAAAATAAAATAAAATAAAATAAAATACTACCACTATCAGTACCACCACCACAAAAGAACAAAAATAATAACAAAAAATATTATCTTCCTGATATTAAATATATTTATTAAACAGATCACTCATTTCCATGTGTGATTTAGACATATGTGACATAAACCTTGTTTTTGCAGGCTTTTCACTTACATGCAAAATCAGGGTTATTTTCACTGTTTCTCCCTAGTCTTGGCTGCTAGGAAACTCACAGTCATATTCTGAATCAGCTTTACTAGTGATGAGTGCATAGGATCTGCATAATTTAAAGTTTCTCTGGTCTTTAATTTCCATATACTTTTTAGATTCCCTCTTAAGTAACTGTTTCTTTTCTATTTTATTGTTCATCTTTGGTAAGTCCCCTCATATCCTCAATCAAATAAAACCGAATATAAATGTGTTACTGCAGTAAAGACTATATTCATCTTTGGAATCCCCTACTTTCTACATTGCTTTATGTACACAGATTTAGATGGAATCGCCGTTAAAGAAAACCAGAGCTGGACAGAAATTAACTAAAGCAGTAAAAAGAGATTTTAATCAGGAAATATTGCAATGGAGGGAAACAGAAGCCCCTCAGTATAGAACTGGACTCAATTTGGAATACCAGGAAAAGAGAGAGTTTATAGCTAAGGAGTAGAGTGGGGTTGGGGAATCTGTGGGTGGAAAATGAGTAAGAAGGTGAGATAATTCTTGTTAAACTGATCTAAGAGGGTTCTTTGCTGAAGGCAGACCAGGATAATGACATCTCACTGGGGGGTGTTGAAGGAGGAGGGGGAAGATCGGATATTGAGGGTGGGGGATTCTGACTAAATCAACCTGACCTGACAAGACTCTTCCTAAGAGTGGCCTCTGGGAGGACACACCCAAGGATGGAACATAGTTGATAGAGTGTTTAGAGAAACCTGACTTCAGTTTGGTTGGGAACAGGATCTCTGTCGCCATGTGAACGTGCCAGTATCCAATTATGTTTCACCTACATAAAGAGTAGTTTGTTACGGTTCAACCTAATACTGTCTCAACAAGTGTTTGCTTGGTTTAAACAACCTCAATTCTGGAGCACTGGTAACAAGAGACAAAAACACTTCTTGAATGTCCGTCCCCTCTCAGCTTGTCCATTGTGGTTGTTTATTCAATAAACAATATACCTGTCTGCCTCAGCTCGAAAGTGATGCGTAGCTGATACCTCAGAGTGTTGTTACTTCCAAGTACATTTCATATGTAATTTATTACATAATCCTCCATAACTGATTTTATTGATGAACTGTACAGTGTAAAATTATTATTTGTTAAAGATTTCACAGTAGTTTTTTAGAAAACTTTATAGTACAAAAAAAAATCCATTCCTTCATAAAAGCATTTGAGAGAAAAAAATCCAAGATGAAGAAGTTCATAGGATTAAAGATCTATTCTGCTTGCTGTCTTCATCCCGTCTCACATAAATGCAGTGGCCTTATTTTTCAAATAGGCTTTTATTTAGGAAACAGATAAGAGGGATTCAGTTCATTTCCACAAATATTGAGAATCCACCATTGGTTAGGCTGAGGATGAAATGCTAAAAAAGAATTATATTTCCTACCACTGAAGAGCAGTCCATGGACTGGCATTGGAGAAACATACAGTTTTCAGTAGGATGTGATATGCTTTTAGTTTCTACTTTTTTTTTTTAAATTTTTTTTTAACATTTATTTGTTTTTGAGAGAGAGAGAGACAGAGCATGAATGGGGGAGGGTCAGAGAGAGGGAGACACAGAATCCGAAACAGGCTCCAGGCTCTGAGCTGTCAGCACAGAGCCCGACGCGGGGCTCGAACTCACAGACCACGAGATCATGACCTGAGCCGAAGTCGGACGCTTAACCGACTGAGCCACCCAGGCGCCCCTAGTTTCTACTTTTTAATTAAAGTCTATGCTTCCCTTTGATAACTAAACATCTTCCACAATCCATCACCAATTATTTGTAATTAGCAAATAAATTAAATGCAGCAACTAAACACCAAACCAATGGTGACTTTATTAAAATGCATGTTTAAAGTAGCCTGGTCACGGTCTCTAAGAAAGTCCCGAACAGCAAACCCCTGCCCCTCTTTCCCATACCGTTCAATAGCCAGTGTAAGTGAGAAAAGCACAGGGGACTACAGAGGTCCTTTTGAAAGCCAGAAAAATACATGAAATGTGACATTAAAAATAACAAAGAAAGAGTAAACTCCAGAGCAACTGATACCACTGCCATTTTAATACATTTGTTCTAGCTCTAATCGTGTCACCAAAAATGTGTGGCCTTTGTTTTCACAAATTTGTGGACACAGTTATGGTGTTTTAGATTTGTATAAGGGCCTAGAGACCACCTTACACTGAACTTTGAGTTTGCAGATGAAAAACACTCAGGTTCAAAGAGCCACAAAATCTTATTCAAGGTTAGGACCCCGGCCTGTGTCTAAAAGTGCTCTTTTTACAGTGCCAGAAAGATTCCCTGAAATACTCCATCATTCCACGTGTTGTGACTTTATCATCTATATTCTACTCTCTTCTAAAACAACTGTGTGTGTATGTGTGTGTGTGTGTGTGTGTGTGTGTGTGTGTATGTGTGTGTGTGTGTTTAAGGAATTCTCTCTCTTTCTATATCACACTGTTGTGGCCATTAGCTTGTCATTGTGAAATATATGTTAAAAGGAATGACCCTGTACGATTTTTTTAAAGTAGGAAGAATGGAAGGCTTGGGTGCTTTTGTCTGTCTTCAAGTGCCTCTACTTCTTCCATCGTCTCCATTTCCCTGCTTCTATACTCCTCACAATGGAAGGAAGTTTATGGAATATGACAAAGAGGGACCAACACCTCATGCTTCTTTCAGTCAAAGGGCACAACAGCCTCAATGGGGCTGTGGAGCAGAGGGTGATGTATAGAATTGAATAGCAGAGATTACACCTGTAAGAATTTGGGCTTTCACTGAGCCAGCAAGGGTGGAATGATCGTGATGTAGAATACCTCCTAGGAAAGTGTGTTGGTCTGTAAAGCTTCAGAACACTCATGAGTGCTGGTCCAAGAGCAATTCTAGAAGATGATACCTTGAGTCTGTTTCCAGAAAGGGAAATGTCACAAGTCAAGATAAGGATGATGGTAGAGATGAGGAAGAAGAGAAAGTCAAAAAGGAAGAAGATTCTTTCTCACACATGTCCCCATTCATTGTGTTTCATAGTTCACTGTAGCTCTCATGGCCATAATATTTTTTTAATGTTTATTTATTTTTGAGAGAGAGAGAGAGAGAGAGAGAGAGCGAGCATGAGTGGGGGAGGGGCAGGGAGAGAGGGAGACACAGAATTTGAAGCAGGCTCCAGGCTCCAGGCTCTGAGCTGTCAGCACAGAGCCCGACATGAGGCTCAAACTCATGAACCATGAGATCATGACCTGAACCGAAGTTGGACACCCAACCGACTGAGCCATGTAGGCGCCTCTCTTCATGGCCATTATCTTTGCAGTTTTTGCCACCAACTCATCAAGCATACTTTTATGCCTATTGCATGGTTGAGATAGTTCAACCAGAGAGAAGTAACTCTAATTTCTCAGTAGATATTTATTGGGCTCTGTGGTCAAGGCCCTAGAGAAACAACAGCAGACCCCAGACACAAAGTGTCCACCCTCTCTTTTTTAATGTTTTATTTATTTATTTATTTATTTATTTATTTATTTATTTATCTATTTATTTATTTATTTGGGGGGGGGCGTGAATAGGGAGGGGTAGAGAGAGAGAGAGAGGGAGACACAGAATCTGAAGCAGGTTCCAGGCTCTGAGCTGTCAGCACAGAGTCCAAAGCAGGACTCAAATGCAAGAACTGTGAGATCATGACCTGAGCTGAAGTCAGACGTTTAATCAACTGAGCCACCCAGGCACCCCAAAGTGTCTACCCTTTTGAAACTTACCTGTCTGACTTCAAAACTAAAGTGGCCCCAGAAGAGTTGCTGAGTTTTCCACAATCAGAACAATAACTATCATTTCTAAAGTTGTGATCAACTTGAAGGCTAGCAAAAGAACCAATTTAGAGTTGGGTACATTTCATGGTGCTTTAAATCTTTATCTAAATTGTGTATCATTACATATAATTAGTAATCCTAGTAAACATAATACCTTAAAGTCTTAAAAAAGAATTCTATTGTTACAGGAGGGGGAAAAAAAAGTATAACTCAGGAGAAAGTCTCTATAGTGCAGATAACCAGAGTTTAGGAAAGTGAGATTATTGGGACCAAAGCAAACACAGGCACCCCCATGCATGTGGAGGCAGCTTCACACAGTCTTTGGATGCAGGGTGATAAAAATAGAATCTGAAGGGCTAATCTTTCAAACCCAAACTTATAATTATGCAAACATCTCCTCAGGACATTAGTTCACTTAAAAGAAATAGTTTAAATATGTCCTTTGACTTCTTCTGAAATGGCTTAAGGTGACTTCACAGTTAAAACAAGTAGGAGAAATAACATTTAAGGTTATTTGAAAATGCATTTTTGAAAAAAGTAGAATTGGCACTTTCAGCCACTTGAGTTGAGAAGATTATAGTACAGGGACAATTAGTTTATTTTCTGGCAGCTAAGCTATAAAGAGAAGCATTTTGAATTACACAATAGTAGAAAACATACCAATTCATCTTTAGAGAAAATCCTTTTCTGGACCTCAACCCAAGAAGAAATTTAACATGTATATCAGTATTTAAACAAAGAAAGAAAAAAAACCCCACATCATTCCATGCACTTTATCTACAACCAGAGTTTTTCAAAATACACAGAAACACTGTTCTCCTGGGCGATTCACAGACTGGCCTTCCATAAAGGCAGAGGGTGTGACATTAAATCATAACTCAGGACAGGCAATTTTGTGCGAGGCTGATATAACGGTTGGCCTAACTTAATGCTTGAATAGAACTTGGAGCCTTGGGATGAATGGCTAGGTAGCATGTCCACTAAGGTTCTTTTCTATACATGGAGGTGTTTTAAGCAAGCTTTGGAAAAAAAAAACTGTATCTCTTTCAAATCTTTTTTTTCTCCTACTTTTCATTTTTATTGAGATATACTTAATATTTAAAAAGTTGTACATGTATACATTTTGATGAGTTTGGACATATGCATACATCCCTTATGCCATTGTGGCAACCAAGGCAAAAAACACATCCATTAAGTCCAAAAGTTTCTATGTGTCCCCTCTGTGTGTGTGTGTGTGTGTGTGTGTGTGTGTGTGTGTGTGTTGAGAACACTGAACATGAGATCTCTATTCTGAAGTTTTTAATTACACGAAGGTATATTGCTAACTGTAGTCACTATATTGTACAGAAGATCTCTAGAACTTATTCTTCTTGTATAAACTGCACCTTTATACTTATTGGTCAATTCTCCATTTCCCCCACCCCACCCCCTGGCAGCTACCATTCTCCTCTCTGCTTCTCTGAGTTTTATTACCTTCGATAGCTCACAGAAGTGGAATCATGAAGTACTTGTCTACTGGGACTGACTTGTTTCCCGTTAACATCACTTTCTGTGATGTTTATATAAAAGAGGACATTGTGTCAACTTTTTCACTCACGCATTCCAAGCATGGCTTTAAGGATCAAAAGCCAGGGGACGGTGATAACGTTCATATCACAGTTTACAATTTTAAGGGTGTTTGTTTGCTCACAAGGAAGATAAGTCATTGACCATTATGCAGTCATGCTTATGTTGAGAAAGACTGTTGATCAAGAGGTCTACGATTATTCCCCTCCTTATATCCACACTCACTGAAGTGTAACCTCGTGGTCCCTGCCATCAGGAGATGGGGGTCATCCCCCTACTGCTTGAAACTGGGCTTGCTTTAGGACTTGCTCTGCCAAATGTGGTATGATTGAAGCGACAGTGTTGGTTCTGAGCTCAGAACTTCATCTGGGTCTCTTGAAACCCCACCAATGCCTTGTGAAACCAAACCAGGTCTAACCGGCTGAATGATGACAGACACCAGTCTTAGGCATCCCCAAAGCCAATCCGCCAACAGCCAGCCAGCCTGCAGAAACAGAGTTCCCTAAGTGACCTGCAGCTTACTGCAGGTAGACACGAGACGGAGCCGGGCCCATGTCAGAACTGCTCAGCTGAATCCAGCTTAATTTACCGACCCACAGAATTGTGAGCTAAATAAATATTGTGTTAAGCCACTATCTTTTGGATGGTTTGTTTTTTACCACTTGCTAACCTATGTATATTCAGAAATTACCAATAATAGCATCTTATATTTGCACTTTATTGTTTAAAGGGTATTTTGCACATATTATCTCAGTTGCCTCCTATCCTGAGCCTTCTTATTAAATGAAGAGACATACATACATTTTTGTTATAAGACTGTGTGGACTAACGGAGGCACGTGAACTGGAATATAGTGGGTGTTCAATGGATGTTTCGTCCCTTATTCTCCATCGCCTGGTTTCTCAATTTTTTTTTTGTATTGCCACCTCCAACTGGAGAATTTTAGACATGTTTTTCCCTAATTGCACCCACCCCCCCCAAAAAAAACTTTAATGCTACAAACACATTAAATACCCACTTCTGTACACTATGTAAACCTGTGCCTGTTTGCCCCATAATAACCAATTTTAACCCCTTTGGGGAAGTACATCATTATCCTTGAGCACGTGTGTCGGTGTCATGATATGCATTCTTGTTTCACATTGACCCTGGAATCATGAAGTGATTTGTACTAGGCCACATAGCTTAAGAACTTCAGCCCTGAAAGGTTAACCTGGGCCATTTGACTCCAAGCCAAGCACTCTTGGTACTCTGTCAGAGAGCCTAGGTTCAAATGTGCATTTAATCTAAGGTTGGATAAATGGAATCGTCTATCTTTACAACTCTGGGGTGAAAACCGACTAATTAAACTGCTTGTAGCTATTCTAGAGAAGGAGGGGAAAAGCTCTATGAATGCTTAATAATCACGTTGACAGAACTGGAAGATGCTGTTTGCTTCTCTGTGTATAGAGACTGTTTTCAGATGAAGAGAATTCATTCTCTGGAGCCATCTAACCAGCCTCTCACTGAATTCACCCACACTACATTTCTTTAAGGATTTATAAGACAGAAAAGAAAATAGCAGTGAGGCAGATGAAAACATTTCTTTGATACAGGCATAAAATTCTAAGGACTCAAAGTGAGGAGGGGAGGCACAGACAGGGAAAGACCAGAGGAGATTAAATGCATATGTGTCACTAATCACTATATTCAACCTTTGGAAATGCTCTTTGTGAGGAAAGGCATTTGCAGAGAGAAAGTATATAAAGAAATGTGAAACCGACCTGAGCCACAAAGTTCACTGGACGAAATGTGATGGTTATTAAGCTCCCACTGGCTTGCAGCCAAATGCAGAGTGTGCCCCTGTCCAGTCAATTTAACCTGACCTTGGTTAAAGAAGCAGTTTTGCTTATGCGTATGAGGAAGGGGGCTTGTAGGGAACTGAAATATCAAAGCATCCAGAACCTTCTCAACATTTAGCTTACTTATCAAGGACTTCAGAATCTGACTGATTTCTAAGCAATTACCAACACATTTCTAAACTAGGTTCCTCCCAGAGGTTCCTGGTTCTCTGAAATGCCTCTCTCTCTCTCTCTCTCTCTCTCTCTCTCTCTCTCTCTCTTTCACCAGATAAAAGTAATAAATGAGGATAAGTGATTTTTCTATCCCCAGATATTTCTTGCAAGAAAAAACAATGGATGTCATAAATACTTACCAAAAAGAAAGAATGAGAGAGAGAGAGAGAGAGGAAGGAAGGAAGGAAGGAAGGAGCAAATGAATGAACAAAAGAATGAACAAACGAGCGAAGGGTGAAAGAGAGGAAGGAAGGAAGGAAGGAAGGAAGGAAGGGGAGCAAGGAGCC
This sequence comes from Prionailurus bengalensis, assembly GCF_016509475.1. Lineage (NCBI taxonomy): Eukaryota > Metazoa > Chordata > Mammalia > Carnivora > Felidae > Prionailurus > Prionailurus bengalensis. Next base: position 78,616,014 of record NC_057359.1, on the reverse strand, counting down.
TCAGTAGCCACTTATAGCTCTATTATTATTTTACATATTGGGAAATGGAGGCTTCGAGGCAGGAAGTGATTTCTTTCCAATTCGCAGATGGTGCCAAAAAGAGAGCATATTTATCCAGGGCTCGTTGTAACACATTAGCTATTACCTCCTGTAAAACAGTGATCTGCTGTCATCTCGTATTAATTTTATTCTTCTACAGTCACTTTAGGGAAACAAACTAATAAAAACTCTTCTGGAATTACTTTTTGGCTCTTTTACATTCAGACTGGTTTGCAAGATTTCTCGCTCCAGAGAGACCATTTCAGTCCCTCCCTGTTCCATCATGAACATCTACTTTGAGCCCAGATAATGGAGAGGCATCACCTGTCTGTTCTCTGTTCCTGGTGGGTTGGGAAAGCAGGCCAGGCTACTGACCAGACCATCCTACAGCCTACTGACCACCCTTTCTTCCACACCCTGTTAGAATGAAACCCTTTCTCAAGCAGCACACTGACATCAGCTGCTCTTCCAAATGTCTTCCTTCTACATGAGTTTTCACTGTCGCCAAGTGTATGTATTCGTCCTGTTGGCCATTCCCTTCAGAATATAGTTCCAACTATATTCCCTGCCCTACCTCACCTTATAAGCACTGACCTCTTTTGTTTGACTTGAGGACTCATGCTCTCACTCTCTTTCCTGTCTCTGGGGTCTTATCATGCCTGGATTCTCTTGATTTACTTCTGAACTCACTAGCCTGGACGGAGCCTGAAGAATTTAGATGAAACACAGCCTTCGTGGTTTACTATGACATAGATGTTTTAGATGGTCCCTACTCCCTATCCCTGCCCACTGAGCCAGAACCCCTTCTAGTTCTGGCCTTGCCACTCACTTGCTGTGAAATATTAGCCAAATCTTTTCCCTTCTTGGTCCTAAGTGTACTTACTACAAACTGAGGAGGAGTACTTCAATATTCATTCATTCATTCATTCATTCATCTATTCATCTATTCATTGACCCATCACACATATCCTGAGCTGCTATTCTGTGCTAAGAAGCTTACTGGTAACAGTTTAAGGGATCTCCAGGGTACCTTCACACAGAGGTCACATGAGGTCACCTCCCTACCTATTCCTGCAGAAGCCAGAGTGACTCATTCTAGACAGGAAGCAGCTGGTCATAGGCAGGGCTTGTGGGGTGTAGAAGCACCCCTTATGTACAGAGTTGGAGGTATGTTTGCAAAAGGGGACACTGGCTGGGGGAGGAAGAAAGGAAGTAGCGATGGATCTACGTTTCCCCAAGTCCTTCCCGCAGCCGAGGGAGGCTGCATCCTGAGGTTGAAAATAGAGCGGGACAGAAATAGCAGCACCTGCTTCAATCTGCAATCTCACAACCTGAGCTCCCAGAACGAGATGTGCCTGCAGGCGAAAGCGCTTGCCACGGGGAACTGCAGAAGAGCGACGCTGGCCCTGAACATTGTTTTAATTACCAGGTGCCTGCTCTCCCCAAGTCTCTTCTCTCCCTGCCCATCACAGATGGGGTGTCGGAATTGACACCGGGCAGAAGACTGGGGCAGAGCTGGGCTTTGGCCTCAGCTTACTGGATGATTCAGTCAGGCTTTTTATCCCTCACAGACCTCAGTTTCCCCATCTATAAAATCAGAGAGCAGGTCTTGGGAATTCACTTAAGTTCTAACAGGCTGGCCCCGGTGGTTCTCCTCATTGCAATCCTCACCGCTCCTCCTGCCCCACACCATAGCCCACACACACTCTTTCCTTCTTCCCTTCCTCCTCAGTGTTCATAATCCCTCTCCACTGTCCTTCCATTCCTAACGACTGCAGGAAAGGGGACCGTTTGTGCCCAGGGCACTCATATTGGCGGCAGAGATGGTAGGAGCAATGGTGGGGCTCACATCTCAGTCTGCGTGTCTTCCTCCCTGTTGTGGGACCTTCAGGGGAAGAGGAAACGTGGCTTGTGCAGTGGGGGCCAAGCCAAGGGGAGCCGAGGCTGGTGCCCAAGGGGGCCAGTTTTGTCCAAGAGGAGGCTTTTCACAGCTGCCATTTGGGTCCACGAGTCTCCACAGTGTCACTTCTCCCCAACTCTTGCCCCCCGTCACTGTCCTCTTCTGCCAATTTTTTCCATATATGAGACTTCAGACCTTCAGGCCATAGGCAGCGTTCTCACATTTTGTCCTCGTCACGCACACTCACTCTGCTTGCTCCTTCACTGCGACCATTCCTTGCCCAGGAGACTTCCATTTTCTAAAGACTACCCTCTGTCTTCATCAGGCGCACTTTCCCTTCACTCTTCCCTCTTGAGCATGCACCCCCATTCTCTCACCTGCTGTGGATCTTCCCTCTGCCGTCTCCTTCTTCCCTTTGTTCTCCATTTACATCCTGCTTCACATTCTCCTTGCATACCCCACTCTCCCCTCTTCGTCCTTCCCTGCCCTCCACTCCTTGCTTCAGGAACTCGGTGCCCTGCAAAGACCATGGTCTTGGATATAAGATGGACTTGGGTGGGTTTACCTTCTGTGGTCTTGGGGAAATTGCCTAAAGTTTAAATACATGATTTACTCATCTTCAAAATGGGTCAATAAAAAAGTTTGGGCAAAACTGTGCTGATGTGAGATGACATCTGTGAAGAATCTATGTCTTAGGAGACAATAATACACACAGTGCCTAAAAAATAAAATGGGCTGTTAAATAATCACGATCATTTTCATCATCAGCATCAACAACAACAGCAACAACAAAATGCTAGTCTTTCTCCTGCTTTCCTCTTTTCATTTTCCCAGTGTCTCTCTCAGTTCTCAGCCCCTCCTGGAGGAGGTTATGCCCCTATTACATGTTCTCATAACACCCTGAATGGCCCCTGTCCTAGTTCATATCACACTGGATTATAGTCACCTGTTTGACCTTCCTTTTGTCCTCTCTACTCAGATCAAGGGCCCTGTCTTGTTCATCCCTACGTCTCTGGGGCCTGGGACAGTTCTCTCTGAGCATTAAATGGCAGGGCCAGGACTGGTTTGAGGCCAGTAAGGTATCTATGTCATGACATGTAAGGAGCTCAGAATCATCCCTCTGTAATAAACACCCCGTAAAAATGTACCAAATAGCTTAGTGGATTAATTCTTTCTGTGTCTCCTTCCCCTATAGTTTCTCAGTCATATCAGCTTGTCCTTTTCTCTCCCTCTCTTCCATTTGCTCCTGTCTTCATCCGCAACTTTCACTGCCTGACATGTCCCTTTAACAGCATCAGCCTTCTCTCCCCTTCTCCCCTCCTCCTCCAATCTCACTTGTGCTCCTTCTCTGGGATCCTCCTCAGCCCTTGCTCCATCTACTTGCCTGAATCTGGCAAACTTTCTTCCCTCTGCCTCTTTCTTTATTGATTTGTATGGGGTTATTTTGTCCATGGAGGGAAAGGATTTCTTTGATACTCCAAAGGATCAGCCCGGGCACAAAAGCCACGGACAGCTTTTGTTTGATGTGGACAATTTTATTCCCATTCAATTCCCTGGGTTTTCAAACAGCTGCAGATCTGTGAACTCAGAACATCTGAGCCAGTTCATCCTCCCTCTCCTGAAAGTGCACAGGCATTTTTTTAAAGTCTTTAACAACCTGTCCTGTACCTCACTGAACAAAGGTCACATCATTAGTAGGGCCCTGAGTTCATCCTGAAAAGTTAAAACTGTTAAATTAAGAACAGATCTAGGTACAGGTCTTCAAATAAAAGTGAAAGATACAAGCAAAATGCCCAAACTACTTCCTTCTTCCTGTCACATGTATGTCGCGTCCTCCACTTTCTAAGGTCAAAACCTTTTTGAACACTTACATCCATCATCTTAGCTGCATTCACCATTAGCAGTGCAATCCTTCTCTAATTAGGACATTTGCCTAAATAAAACTGCCTTAAAGACTTATAAATGTGCAAAATTTATCAAACAGAGCACCGGTGGCTTTATAGATTTAGAATATGGATACATACGTTTCTGTGAGTAATTTGTACACTATTGAACAGATACGTGCTATGGGGTTTGGTGTCTCCTCCCCCCAAGAGTCTGTGACTCTTCAAATGTTTACCGTATATTAGCTAGCATATCTTATTTGTAAAGTGGAATACTGGACTCAATATTTGCTCTAATCACTCAAAGAGAGGGGGTTAAATGCAAGGTAAAAATGTAGATTCATAGGAAACCCCACACTTTGGAGACATCATCTCTACCTAGGAAAGCAGAGGGCACTGCTGAGCTGGGCGAGTCCCGGCAAAGAAGGAAGCAGGATCATCTTGGGTATGGAAAATGTCTAATATTTGGTGGATAGTTAAGCTGCTGCTGCACCTTCCCTGGAGAGACATTTTGCAACACCTGGCACAGTTTGAAGATGCATGTATGATTGGCCCAGCATTCCCAACTATAGGAGCACATTCCATAAATATATTGGCACATGTGAGAAAAGATGTATGCATATACAACGTGAAAGTTGAAACATTGTTGGAAGAAAAATGATCAGAAATAACCTAAATGTCAATCAGAAGAAGTAATTATATTATACACATGCCTTGAAATATCTTGCAGCTGCCAAAAAGAATGAGCTCTTCTGTACCAGTGTGGTAAATCTTTCTGATATAAAATCAAGTATTAATATCATGCAGAGGATGGTACCATTGTGATGTCATTGTGATGCCTTTTTGACATATCAGCTTGGCTAGCCTGACCTAAAGTCCTCAGGATGCCCTATTCAAATGTCTTCAGTTAGGTACAGCTAAAGGTGTCTGCTCTCAGGGGAGCTGGAGGGCAAAAAGGAAGCTGGTGGTCATTTTGTAGCACGTACAAGTCTCTCCCAGTGACTCAAACACTAATATTGATGCTGCTGTGAAGGGAGTGCACAGATATGATTCAAGACCCTAATCAGTTGACTTTGGCTTAATCAGGATGGAGATTATCCAGGGTAGGCCTGATTTAATCAGTTTGTTCTTGAAACTTCCTTCCTGACCACTCCCTCTACACTGGGAGTTTCAGCTCATGATTGTGGGTTCGGTCTGCTTGTACTCTTCCTGACTGCCTGTCCTATAGACTTTAGAATTTCTTAGCTAGCCTCAACAATTGCATGAGCCAACTTCATGTAATAATTCCTAGACATACATGTATGTATATATGTGCACATGCATGTGTGTGCTTACCCTACAAAGTTCTTCTTCTCTGGTTAAACCCTGCAGTTAGTATAAAAAAAACAAACAAACAACAACCAACCAATCAACCAACAAAAAACAATGGTAGGAAGAGATGCATTCCTGCCTTTTGTACTTAACCTTGTGTTTTTAACTATTCAAAGGCCATAATTTTTTTTTAATTTTTTTTTCAACGTTTATTTATTTTTTTTGGGACAGAGAGAGACAGAGCATGAACGGGGGAGGGGCAGAGAGAGAGGGAGACACAGAATCGGAAGCAGTCTCCAGGCTCCGAGCCATCAGCCCAGAGCCCGATGCAGGGCTCGAACTCCCGGACCGCGAGATTGTGACCTGGCTGAAGTCGGACGCTTAACCGACTGCGCCACCCAGGCGCCCCAGGCCATAATTTTTTTTTTATTATAGAAAAAAACTGCATAACACCATCTCAACTATTTTTGTTTATTTAAATGTTTATTTATTTTGAGACAGACAGAGCATGCATGTGAGCAGGAGAAGAGCAGAGGGAGAGGGAGCGAGAGAATCCCAAGAAGGTTCCTCGTTGTCAGTACAGAGCCTGACACAGGGCTTGAACTCACCAACTGTGAGATCGTGACCTGAACCGAAATCAAGAGTTGGATGCTTAACTGATTGAGCCACCCAAGCACCCCTCAACTATTCTTACATGTACAGTTCAGTAGGGTTATATTTACACTGTTGTTAAACATATCTCTAGAACTTTTTCATCTTGCAAAACTAAACGTCTACACCTTTTATTTTATTTTTTAAATTTTTTTCAACGTTTATTTATTTTTTTGGGACAGAGAGACACAGAGCATGAACGGGGGAGGGGCAGAGAGAGAGGGAGACACAGAATCGGAAACAGGCTCCAGGCTCTGAGCCATCAGCCCAGAGCCCGACGCGGGGCTCGAACTCACGGACCGCGAGATCGTGACCTGGCTGAAGTCGGACGCTTAACCGACTGCGCCACCCAGGCGCCCCATGTCTATACCTTTTAAACAACAGCTGTCCTTATGCTCCTATCCCGAGCCCTGCTAACCACCTTTTATTTTCTGTTCCTATGAATTAGACAACTTTAGATGCCACGTATAAGTAGAATCAGACTACTCGTGGCCATGCTTAATTTTAGTACCATTTTTAAATTATATTTAATAATTTTAATGCAATGTTTGAAAGTACTGCCAAGGCACAGTACCTATCCTGTAATTCCTTTCCTCTCTAGGGGAAGACTATCGTAAGTATTGGTTGACTGATCACTTGATTCATTGTTTTCTGTCACTTACCACAGACCTTATTTTATACTTAACTTCCATTTATTCAGCAAATATTCATTGATTGTCAGAAAGTGTGAGCTACCAGGTTGGATACCTGGGAACATGAAGGTGAATGGGTGAAAGAATAAAAGTTTTATTTATCATATTGGCTGTCTTTGGAGCCATGGAGATAATGGAAGTAACATGGTCACCACAGTCGTAACATTGTTATTAATAACAATGAAATCCAGTGTAGAGCCCAAGGAGGGCAATCCCTATGACCTACTGCAAATCTGCTGATTGAATCTGGGGAAGCCAATCACCATTGCTCTGGATACTTGAAGAGACGGACATTAGGGTTGCATACTCTATGAGCTGCGTTGATTGATGTCATGTGCTCTAGTACTAAACAATTCATTGACACACACATTTCAGTAAACGGGAAAAAGATGTGGATAAGAGTGCAGGATGCACTACAGCCTAGGTCATTTCTTGACTGTGTTTAATTTTATGCAACTCTTTAGTCAACTGGAAAACATAGAGAATTTGCCTTGATTCATTCTCCTTCTTATATCTGGACAGGCAAATATTACCACCATCAACGTGATAATATTATGAATGATAACTTAAGCCATTCATTGAGAACTCACTCTGTGCCACATGCTGTTCTAAGTCTTTTCTGTGGATGGATCAATTTAACTTTAACAAAACCCCTGTGAAGTAGGTGAATGTTATTATCCCCATTTTTCCAATTAAGGAACTAGGGTTTATAACAGTTATGAAATGTGCTTATGGTCAAGCAGAGCCTGGGTCCTGGGCCACTATGTGTGTTGCCCTACTGAGTACATGTGTTGAGGTGGGTATAGAGATGAAGTATATCAAGCCTCTGCCCACGAAGGTAAGTGGAAGGCAGCAGACATAAATAGTGAGGTGCAATTCAAAGCAGGATGGTATGAGGATCACAAGAGACACCAAAACAAAGGAAAACAGAATGGAGATGTTCAGGCTCTTGCTGACCCTGTAGTCAGAAGTCACACATGCTTCAACAAAGCTGGCATCATTCAAAACAGATGGCCTGCTGGTGAGTGATTTTAGAGTCAGTTTATAAATTGCACTGTGGGCATGCCCATGTTTGTACAAGCAAGCGCATTGTTTTGGAAACTCCATACCATTCCATTTCTACACTAGGATCATGGTGTTTTCACAGTTCTTGGCTCATACTGCATGGCTATTCAATAAATATTAATAAATAGTTTATTGTAGATAGTATGGCTTTTCAATTCCAGAAGACCTGGGTTCAAATACTATTCCATGGATAAGTTACTCGTCTCTGATATGTAGAGTCCTTATCTATTAAACGGGAAACTGTAGTAAGATACAAACCTTCTGAGGTTGTTTCAGGGATGAAATGAGAAATTCAAGCAAAATGAATAGCATCATGTCTGGCACACAATAATTGCCTGGTAAATAGATGCTATGATTGGGTTATTAAAATGATGACCCAAAAGCATTCTGAAGGATTAAGCTAAGAGAGTGCCCAAATAGACTACTTTGGAAAACATATACTCCATTGTATGGATGACTCCCGGTATATATGTTAAATGATTAGCCATGTTTCTTTAAAATGTTATGCTATAAAGTGGAAAATATACAGGCTATCTAAATTTGGCATAAAAGCAAGGAAAGAAAGTTTGCTTTTCGTAATTCCCTTGTACCTTCAGTGAGAGATTGGTCTAGCATATGAAATGGTATGTTGATAAACTCTGAACTATGTAATAAACCCAAACTAATCCAAGCTTTCTCTATACCTAGGGAGTGGCACAGCCTGGATTTCATCTTGTCAGATCCTGGAATTTCAGCACTGACAAGTGTATTCCTATCCTGTTCCTGTGGTATGTATTCCTATCATTTTCTCATACCACACTTCCTGACTGTGGGCATTGTATTCCTCTGACCTGCTTGCTCGGCCATTGATAGAGAAAGGGACACAGAAAGGGGCTGTAAGGTTGTCAGCGGATGGTTGGGGATGAAGATCATACATCCACATGCAAATCCACTTTGTTTTCCTAGCAATTTCCTCTCTGCCTTCCCCTCCCAAATGCAAGCTGGAGTCTGGAAGCTGCTTGAACATTATGACTGTTATAGAACCAAGCTATAATTTTCAGGCTAATGGAAGACATATTGGCAAAAGTTGACATTAAGTGGAACTAATTGCACTGTAACCGCTAAATAACTAAGAAATAACTACCCTGTAATTTATGGTTCTGTGTGGACTATTCAGTAACTTTGGAGCTCTTTGTAGAACAAGGAGCTCAGTGACCCATGAGCTGCCAAACTTTCCATCATTCAGGGGGCTCTAGAAGCCGAAGTTCGTGTGTTCAACAAATATGCAAGGCTGCAGTTTACAAAGGCAACCTCTCCTACTCTGTGGATAATGGCTTCACTCTGATGCTTAGTGGATGGGAATTGTGCATGGTAGAGTCTTTGTGGCAGGTCCATTGTAGGTTGAAATCCCAAGCCTAGTGCATACTTAAGGAGTATGTCTTTTATAATATAATTCTGCTAATGGATGGACATTATGCCATAGACAAAATAAATTTAAAAAGAAAATAAGGGCAAGTGATGAGGCATAAAGAATATTAATCTCAAAAACAAAAGTCCAGGACTGGATGGCTTCACAGGTGAATTCTACCAACCATTTTTTAAAGTTTATTTATTTATTTTTGAGAGAGAGAGAGACAGAGAGAGAGAGAGACAGAGAGAGAGAGCAAGTGGGGAAGGGGCAGAGAGAGAGGGAGAGAGAGAAGCCCAAGCAGACTCCAGGCTGCCAACAAAGAGCCCAACACAGGGCTCAAACCCACGAACCATGACATCATCACCTGTGCCCTGGGGCTCGAAACCACAAACCGTGAGATCATCACCTAAGTCAAAATCAAGAGTCAGCACTCACCTGACTGAGCCACACAGGAACCTCTCTATCAAACATTTAAAGAAGAGGTAATACTTATTCTCAAACTATTCAAAAAAAATAGAAAAGGAAGGAAAACTTTCAAATTCATTTTATGAGGCCAGTATCACCCTGATACCAAAATCAATAAAGACACCACACACAAATGCAAAAGAACTACAGGCCAGTATCTCTCATGAATATAGATGCAAAAATCCTCAACAAAACATTAGCCAACCAAATCCAACAATACTTTAAAAAATCATACACCACAAGCAAGTGGGATTTATCCCCAGGATACAAGGGTGTTTCAATTTTTGCAAAAATAATCAACATGATACATGATAGCAATAAGAGACAGGGTAAGAACCATATTGTCATTTCAGTAGATGCAGAAAAAGCATCTGACAATACAGCATCCATTCATGATTTTAAAAAATTCTGCAAAGTAGGTCTAGAGGGAACATCCCTCAACATAATAAAGACCTTATATGAAAAACCCATCATACTTCATGGTGAAAAACTGAGAGCTTTCCCCCTAAGGTCAAGAACAAGACCTTTACATTTTTATTCAACATAGCATTGGAAGTCCTAGACACAGCAATCAGACAAGAGAATGGAATAAAATCCATATTGTTAAGAAGTAAAACTTTCACTATTTGTAGATGACATGATACTATATACAGAAAACCCCACAGATTCCACCAAAACAACTACTAGAGCTGATAAATGAATTCAGTAAAGTCATAGTATACAAAATCTATGTGCAGAATTTTGTTTCATTCCTATATGCTAATAATGAAGTAGCATAAAGTGAAATTAAGAAAACAATCCCATATACAATTGCACCCAAAACAATATCTCAAATAAACTTAACCAAAGAGGTGAAAGACTTGTCCTCTGAAAACTATAAAACATTGACGACAAAAATCAAGACACAAATAGATGGAAAGACATCCTCCATTCATGGGTTGAAGAACAAATATTGTTAAAAGGTCTGTACCACTCAAAGCAATCTACAGATTTAATGTAATCCCTATCAAAATACCAATAGCATTTTTCACAGAACTAGAACACGTCATCCTAAAATTTGTATGGAAGCACAAAAGACCTTGAATAGTCAAAGCAGTCTTGAAAAAGAAAAACAAAGCTGGTGGTATCACAACTTCAGATTTCAAGTTACATTAAAAAGTGGTAGTAATTAAAACAGTATGGTACTGGCATAAAAATAGACACATAGATCAACAGAATAGAATAGAAAACCCAGAAGTAAACTCATAATGATATGGTCAATTAATCATTGACAAAGGAATGAATATACAATGGGAAAAAAACAGTCTCTTCAACAAATGGTGTTGGGACAATTGGACAGCCTCAAGCAAAATAATGAAACCATAACACTACTTTCACCACACACAAAAATAAACTCAAAATGGGTTAAAGACCTACATGGGAGACCTGAAACCATAACAATCCTAGGAGAGAACACAGGCAGTAATTTCTCTGATATCAGCTATAGCAACATTGTTCTAGATATGTCTCCTGAGGCAAGGGAAATAAAAACTAAAGTAAACTATTGGGATTACATCAAAATAAAAAGTTTCTGCACAGTGAAGGAAACAATCAACAAAAATTTTAGCAGCCTATCGAATGGGATACGGTATTTGCAAATGACAAATCTGATAAAGGGCTAGTATCCACAATATATAAAGAACTGATACAACTCAACACTTAAAAAAACAAATGATCCAATTAAAACATGGGCAGAAGACATGAACAGACATTTTTCCAGAAAAGACATACACATAGCCAACAGATACATGAAAATATGCTCATCATCACTTACCATAGGGAAATGCAAATCAAAACTACAAAGAGATATTGCCTCACACCTCTCAAAATGGCTAAAATCAAAACCACAAGAAATAACTATTGGCGAGGATGTGGAGAAAAGGAATTCTCTTGCACTGTTGGCTGGGAATGCAAACTAGTGTAGCCACTATGGAAAAACAGGATGGAGGCTCCTCAAAAAATTACAAATAGAAATACCCCAAGATCCAGGAATTTCAATACTGAGTATGTACCCAAAGAATACAAAAAGATACATACACCTCTATGCTTATTACAGCATTATTTACTATCGCCAAACTATGGAGGCAGCCCAAGTGTCCATAGATACATCAGTAGATAAATGGATAAAGAAGATGTGATATCTATCTATCTATCTACCTGCCTACCTACCTACCTACCTATATCTACCTATCTATCAATATAGATCTATAATGGAATATTATTTAGTCATAAAAAGAATGAAATCTTGCCATTTGTAACAACATGGATAGAACTAGAGAGTATAATACTGAGTGAAATAAGTCAGAGGAAGATAAGTACCATGAGCTCACTAATATGTAGAATAAGAAACAAAATAAATGAGCAAAGTTAAAAAAAAGAGAGAGAGAGAGAGAGAAAGGTGGAGAGCTGGGTGGCTCAGTCAGTTAAGCAACCAACATTGGCTCAAGTCATAATCTCGTGGTTTGTGAGTTCAAGCCCAGTGTCAGTCTCCGTGCTGACAGCTCAGAGCCAGGAGCCTGATTTGGATTCTGTCTATCTGTCTGTCTCTCTCTCTGCCCCTATCACACTTGTGCTCTGTCTGTCTCTCAGAAATAATAAATGAATAAACTTTAAAGAAAGAGAGAGAGAGAAAGATAAATCTAGAAACAGACTCTTAACTATAGAGAATGAAGTGATGGTCACCAGAGAGGAGGTGTGTGGGGATGGGTGAAATAGGTGGAGGGGATGAAAGAGTACACGTATTGTGATGGAAAAAATAAATAAAACAATAATAATAAATTGATTAAATCCTGAAAAAAAAAAGAATATTACTTTCATCTGGATGACAGCTGTCACTTCTACCTAGGCTACAAATTCTATCCTTCCAAACCATCTTCTGAGCCACAGCCCTAACACGGCACTCCATTAATTTTCCATTTACTAGTGTGATAATCTGATATCATCATCACCCATTTTTCTTTCCCACCCAGGCTGTGTCCCTAGTTCTGCTTCCCAGTTACCATTTATCCTCCAAAAACAAAAACATGCTCAGACCACATCCCTTACATAAACTCCTTAAATGCCCTCTGTGATTCTGCAACACTAATTACAAGAGATGCATCTCTAAATACATACATACATACAAAAACAAACAAATAAATGAATAACAAAGGGATAAAATATCTAAATCTGTCTATATGTATCTCTAATCAACCTAATGTAATGTCTAATCTAATCTAATCTAATCAGGTTAAATACATTTTTACAATGCTGAATAGTGTGTCCCCATCTTACAAAGGCCCTAAGAATGCTTGTAGAAAAGAATCTTGTTTAACATTGGTTCAGTTAGTTTTGTTCCATCTTTGGCCATAAAATTCACGTGTGTATGCAAGTATATGTGTATGTTTGTGTGATTGTGCAGGTGAGTAATGCCTCTCTTTACACGCTTATCACTCCATTTCAACATAGCGTGCTTGCGTTTGAGAGATTTATTAAAGGAAAAAGGAAAAGGAAAAGGAAAACTAGATCATTAATATGAATGGCAGTAGTTTGGGTAAAGTACTAGGTGATAATAGCATCCACGTGCTTACTGTTTTTACACTTGACAACTTACTTTCTTAACTTCAATTTCGTCATCTGTAAGATGGGTACACTGTTATTTATTCTCCAATCACAAATGGTTCCTCTGATGATACATTAAAATACATATTTCAGAAATACTTTGAAAATGCGAGAGTTCTCAAGAAAGGAGGTGATAATCATATTCAACATGTCTGAAGACTAGAAGATACTGCTCCTATCACATTTATTCTTCCCCCCAAAATATATCTCGTATTCTCCAGCTGGCTAAAATATAACTATCTAAAGACCAAAAAATGATTTTTAAATTTTAATTTGACATTTTAGAGAGTGGCTTCTATAAGTTATTTTACTAATTTCCTTTTTGAAAAACTAATTGTATCATATTTGCACATAATTGAACTACTTTCATGAGACAGAATCATCATTATAACATTCATGTGCATACCGAATCATTTTCAATCTCCCTCTAGAAGTTTCAGCACATTGTACGTTCTGTTATTTTCCCCTGGTTCTATTTGTTTTGTGTCATTTCTTACTCTTTCCCATCAGTGACACAGCCTGAACTGGCCTTACTGATTTCACTGTGTCTTTGCCTAAGACTGCCTTTAAACATGTGCTGAAATGACTTGCCTCTTATAAAAATAAAAATAAAAAAACAGAGACATGAATATGTTTGTTTTACTTAAAAGGAAAGTGAAAACAAATGGGACCTAGGATCTTCTTTCTCATGAAAAAAATGTATGGACATCACTGCATAGATTTTGAGATACTGGTTTTTATCTGCTCAGAAATCTTTTATTATTTCTCCTCTTTTTCATTTCAGACTGCATTATTGTAAAGAAATGGCATTGTTGTTTGGGTGGGTGCCAGACAAGGGAGGGATAAGATAACATTATGCGTACAGACAGAGTGGGGAGCAGTGGAGAAGGGTGAGACAGGATAGAGGAGAAGAAAGCAAGACAGGATGAAAAAACAGAACATCAGAGTAGAGAGAAGGCAAGAGAAGAAGATTCTTGGTATTAATCTTCTCTTCTCACTGATTTATTCCGCCTGTATTATGATTTCCAAAGGAAGATTCTACCGGAATGTATAAGAATGCTCCTCTTGTGAAAGAATTCCAACTATTTTTTAATCAAACTAATATTTGGTATATGACATAATAGTTACTTTGAAAAATGGACACTGGCATTCACATGTAACAGAATTTTCCTATGACCAGAGCTCCCCTTTAGAATAGACTGATTTTTTTCCCCGTTGGGTGGGGGCAGTAGATATAAATTCTTAGTGTTTCCCTTGTTGTAGGTGAGGCTTCTGTTAAGGAACTTCAGATATTCTCTCTCTCCATATCCTCTGCTGCTACAGTGAGATTTTTGAAGCAGGGAGCTGGTGAGAATTAGCATGTCCTCTACATTTTCTTTGCATACTATTTTAATTCCTTGAAAACAATCTAAGTAGACCTTTACAATCTGAATCCAGAGATTCTGTTTTTCAAGATTTTGATCTATATTATCTAACTCAGTGAGTGCTTCTTGGATTTTAATATGAATACCGATTACCTTGGGATTTTGTTAAAATGTAGATTCTAGTTTAGTGTGTTTGGGATGTGTCCAGAACTCTGCATTTCTTTCATGGTATTTAATTTATAAGGTTTGCATAATGATTAAATGAGATAAAACTTAAAAGCTCTAAAAGGACCATTCATATAAAAGCTGAGGGTCATTGTTATTTTCTGATTATATATATATATATAATCAGAAAATATATCAGATTATATATATTTATTATATATCTATATATAATTATATTTATTTAAAATATATATATATATATATAAGTATAAATACACACTAGAACATCCAGAGTACAGTTGAAAAGATGTGATGGATTTCCTTCTTTTTTTTTTTAAGTAAAAACATTTGGTATTTGAAAACCTGGGTTCCAGTCTTGTAGCTTTTGGGTAAGCTACCACTTGAGGCGACACTTTGTGCCATGTAGAATGGGAATGATTGCTCAGAAGGATTACATCAGAAGATGTATATACATTCCCTGTCATTGATTCTGACACATAAAAGGCAATCAATGCATTGCCATTGTTTTATTATATTGTTGCAAAAGGCACAAGATATAGATACTGGTATCTCTGTCATTTTGCCCAACTTGAATGTATCAAGATGCCCTGCAGGGTGCCTGGCTGGCTCAGTCATTTAAGCCTCTGACTTAAGCTCAGGTCACGATCTCAGAGTCTGTGAGTTCGAGCCCCGTGTCAGGCTGTATGCTGACAGCTTGGAGCCTGGGGCCTGCTTTGGATTTTGTGTTTCCCTCTCTCTCTGCACCCCCCTACTTGCACTTTGTCTCTCTCTCTCTCTCAAAAATAAATAAACAAAAAAAATTTTAAAGGATGTCTTGCAATTGGATCCAGAGACTCAAAAAAGAAAAAAAATAAATAAGGAAAGAGATTATTAACATGACAAATGGAAACTTTTTACTTATAATTGAAACAAAAGATGATAAACAAAACAAAACAAAACAAAACAAAACAAACTAAGATGATAATGGGGAGTATTTTGAGACCTTATACTCCAACACCAGTTTATTTCCAATAAAAATACTAAGCAGTGTTCATAGCAATTACAATGATAGAATGGAAATGTATAAACCTGTGTATACTTATTCAGAGTTGCTCAACCTGAATTAAGTTGAAGTCTCTGTTGGTGCTACCTATGAAGAAAAAGGTTTTTTATGGAAATTAAGAATGTAAAGTACATTAATGTGGAGGAAGTGGAGGATGGAGAGTGGACAGGTAGAACAATGCTTACCTTTAGTAGTTGGGTCATTTGTTGCTCACTTTTTGTTGCACATATTAAATTTATTTTCCTGGCAATGCCTTCTACTCAGAAGTTTTAAAAGTAGCCCTTGCTACAGAAAGTAATATATAAATGTATTCTTTGGAGCCAAAGCATAAGAGACTCTTAAAAACTGAGAACAAACTGAGGGTTGATGGGGGGTGGGAGGGAGGGGAGGGTGGGTGATGGGTATTGAGGAGGGCACCTTCTGGGATGAGCACTGGGTGTTGTATGGAAACCAATTTGACAATAAATTTAATATATTGAAAAAAAATAAATGTATTCTCTGCAGCAGGGGTGGGTAACTAAGCTATAGGACGAAATCTGGCCCTCCACCTATTTTGGCAGATAAAGTTTTATTGGAAACAGCCATGCTCACTCATTTGCGTATTATCTATGGCGGCCTTCACACTGCAACAGCAAAGCTGAGGAATTTTGATAGAGACTGTATGGACTACAAAGTCCAAACTATTTACTATCTGACCTTTTATAGAAAAAGTTTGTTGCAATCTTCTCTAGAGGAAAAGAAATAGAACATTTGTCAACAGCCTACTATATGCCATGTACTTCATCCATGTTATTTTTTATTAATTTTTCTTAATGTTTATTTATTGAGAGAGAGAGAGAGAGACAGACAGAGCATGAGTGGAGGAGAGGCGGAACAAAAGAGAGACACAGAATCCGAAGCAGACTCCAGGCTCTGAG
Organism: Prionailurus bengalensis; assembly: GCF_016509475.1. Lineage (NCBI taxonomy): Eukaryota > Metazoa > Chordata > Mammalia > Carnivora > Felidae > Prionailurus > Prionailurus bengalensis. The sequence continues at coordinate 78,599,470 of NC_057359.1, read as the reverse complement.
CTGTCAGCACAGAGCCCTACGTGGGGCTCGAACTCACGAACTGCGAGATCATGAGCTGAGCCGAACTCTGACACTCAACCAGCTGAGACACCCAGGCATCCCATTCATCCATGTGATTTTAATGAAATCTATTTCATAAAAATTTCTTTAATCACTTTATTTGCCAGTAAGTGTTACAGATGCAACAATAATCGGTAAGACACAGTCACTACCAACTTATACTATGGAGGTGAGTAGATGTGATGACAGTTAATAAGAATTGTAGAATTCTATGGCGTCACCTAGCTAGAATATCTAGTTGATGTGGTCATGGAACACAATACAACTTTGAGATAAATATCATTATCCCCCTTTTAACAGGAAAGAAACTGGGACTCAGACAGTCCCATCTTCCTCATCTTCCCTGTCTTGCTACATTTTCTGGATTCAGGAAAATTTCTATAGCTCTGACCATCTTTCTGGCATGTTACCATTCCTTAAGTCCATTTTCTGTTTGGACTTGTGCTTTTCTAGTGCCTGACCCACCTGCCTTAATGTTCTCACTGATATCTCATTTATGTGTCTTGAGGTGAGGTTTCTCACGATCCCTGGATCCGGTTTGACCACATCATTTCTACTCTCAGTTTTTCTCAGTATTCCTGAGCAAAAGAACCCATAATCCCCCATTAATCAACCACTTTGGATCTAATGATAGACAAACATTGAATAGCTCCAGTTAATTTAACATTGGGATGCATATGGATACTGCTGATTATCAGTCTTGCTTATTTCTTTGGCAATTCTATGAGGAAAAATACACTAAAAGCACTATAAGGAAGACCCTTGTACATGGAATCAGTAAACCTGGTTTTAGGTCTTACCTCTATGACTGTTATGTTCTCATTTGCAAAATTCAGATAATTATAGGTATCTTACAGACTTACAGTGAAGTTAAAATGAGCCAAGTTCTGTGATGGCACTTTGTATAAATATAGGTAATTGCACATATATAGGGGGATGGTATGAATGTTAATTTTACTATTAGGTATTGTGTAAATGCATTTATGCTGTCATGCTAATAATTTAATATTGCAATGTGATAAAAGTGGGGAAAAAAAGAACATGGGATATTAGAAGCAAAATATGAGTACAAAGTACTGTTTTAGGAGAAAATAGAAGCAGAGCATAACTAAGAGGATCCAAAAGACACAATGTCAAAAGACCTGTAATCTATGGAAAAACCAGAGACAAAAGGAACACACACCCCATGCCTTACTCTCATCTTAGGGCCTAGAAATTGCTTTTTTAACTCAAAGGAACTGGATGCTTCCTCCTTCTTAATACATACTCTATTGTTTATGAAATCTAATGTGTTTTACCAATGACATATAATGTTTTACTTTTTTCTTTTTTATGATTAGTTTTTATTTAAAACTTGTGTATAGGTTGATTGTAAATGTGTGTGAGTTCCTTTTGGGGGTGATGAAAATGTTCTAAAATTTGATTGCGGTGAGGTTGCATAACTGATCATACTAAGAAACACTGAGTCGTACACTTTATACTGATCCACTATGGCACTCATTGTGCTATTCACATGGGAGGACTGATTTTTTTTCCCCCACTTGGGATTAGCATGCCAAGATGACTTACTTTGGCCAATGAACTATGAATAGGAGTGTCATGAGTCACTTAAAGATGGAGGCTTTATGAGCTGCTATGTGATTTGACACATTTCATTTTCCACATTGATAATCATAGCAGAAAATGCTGAGAGGAAGCCTCCATCAGACTGTGCTTCAGTTCATCCCTGTTGTACAGTATAAGCAGGAATTAACCTTCAAAAAATTTTTTATTTAAAGTTTTTAATGTTTTTAATGTTTGTTTATGTTTGAGAGAGAGAGAGAGCGAGAGAGAGAGAGTGAGAGAGAGAGGGGAGGGGGCAGAAAGAGAGGGAGATACAGAATCCAAGGCAGGCTCCAGGCTCTGAGCTGTCAGCACAGAGCCTGATGGGTGGCTCAAACCCACAAACCACGAGATCATGACCTGAGATGCTTAACCGAGTGAGCCACCCAGGCACCCTTTAAACCTTTTCTTTAATCCATTGAAACATTGGTGGTGTTTGTTACCCAACATAACCTAGCCAATCCTGACTGATACATTTAACCAGCCACAGACTAAACTGAAAATCTCTAAGCCTCCCTTACAGAAGAATTGGCAATGCCAAGCTCACCACATACAACAGAGCAGGCCAACATGTAGGCAGCTCCAGTCGTACTTCTAGGAAGGACAGAAAGTTAAGTGTTTTCAATGTCTTCTCCACCTTTCACCAACCAAATAAGCCCCTCCCTGAAGAGTAAGGAGGAAGAAGAAAGGTCATAATTTATTCAAGTACAAGTTCCAGCACTGATGCATGATTCCATGGGAATGGAGTTTCCTCCTGAATAAGGAGGTAATTCACTTAAACTCCCCAAGAGGATTTGAGCTCTCCAATAAGAAGTGTTATAGCTCTCTGCCACGACCTCCCTCCCTCCTGTCCTTTGTTCTCCTTTCTTCTTCTCCTTCTCCTCAGCTTGTGCAGATTAAGTGAGGTGATGTATGTGAACATGCTCTGTAAATTGCAAAGCGCTACATTAATATTAGTTATGATTTTTCTGTTCTGTGAAATGAGTGCAACATTCCCTGCCCTGTTCACCTCCCACAGTTACACAGAGTCTCACTCAGATGGGAAGATGCAAGTAAAATCACTTCATAAATTTTAAATACCCACATGTATCTAAGCCATTAGTATTATTTTAATATGTGTTCTTATCAATAATGCATGTATTTATTTACTACCGTACTCTAAAACTTACTAAATCTCTAGTGTTGAACTAATGACTCTTCCGCTGAGAAAAGTTCCCCTTTTCTGAAGAATAGAGAGAAGGATGGTATCTACCTGTTAAGGACAGAAAAAGATTACATGTACATTGCTTCACAGAGTTTGGAATTTTGTCCCCCATGATGTATGACTATTAGCATTATGCTCATCTTTATAAGGGCTGTACGATGTTTTATTTTGGGGCAGCGCCTCATGGATACTATTTTATTCATCCTTGGCTGGGAGATGATTTGATTACCTGAGATAAGTCAGCGTTAAATGTGAAAAAGAGCACTGTCTTTAAAAATGTGCATTTTGGGGCACCTGGGTGGCTCAGTTGGTTAAGCTTCCAATTCTTGATTTTGGCTCAGGTCATGATCTCATGGTTCCTGAGTTTGAGCCCCATGTCAGGCTCTGTGCTGACAGCACAGAGTCTGGTTGGGATTTTCTGTCTCTCTCTGCCCCTCCCTAGCTCATTCCCTCCCTCCAAAATATATGTGTTTATCAATAAACATAAAAAAATAAAACAAATAAAGTGTGAATTTAATCTGCATACCTCAACCCAGCTTTTGTCAGCAATAACAGTGATGCATTGATCTCTATCTATTTAAGATCTATTATTTTCACCTATCAATTTGTCTTCAAATTTCTTTTTTTTTTTAATTTTTTTTTCAACGTTTATTTATTTTTGGGACAGAGAGAGACAGAGCATGAATGGGGTAGGGGCAGAGAGAGAGGGAGACACAGAATCGGAAACAGGCTCCAGGCTCTGAGCCATCAGCCCAGAGCCCGACGCGGGGCTCGAACTCACGGACCGCGAGATCGTGACCTGGCTGAAGTCGGTCGCTTAACCGACTGCGCCACCCAGGCGCCCCAATTTGTCTTCACATTTCAACATGAGGTTGGACCTCCTGAGAGCCTACAGTGTACAGAGCCCCTCTGCCAACCCTCAGTGGACACTCGATATAACAGGTAAAACTAAACCTTTTCTTTAGGTCATCGGAATGTTGGTGTTATTTGTTACATAGAATGACCTAGCTCATTCTAACCAACAGATCTGGCAAGTTATAGGTCAAGCTGCATAATTTAAAGCCTCCCCTGCAGGAGACTTCACTTTGACAAGAGTAGAGGAAAAGAGTGGTGCTTATAGACTCCCTAAGTTCCCAAAACTTTGATTAATAGAGATGACTGACATGACTCAGAGTTAATGCTTCGAGTTAATGCTCAGAGTTAATTAGTCCATTGCCATTTGCAGTACAAAAGCCTACTTACACTTCTTAGTAAAGACAATGACAAGCAAAAGAGAAGGAAGAAAGATAGGGTGGAGGAAATAAATCGATGTGAGGAATTTTAAGGCTGATTGCTACACGAGGTCATTTTTAGTTCCATGTGTCATATTTGGCAGCCATGGGTAGCATAGTTACTGAAGTTGGATTTCTTTGCAACAAAGGGAAATTAAACCAATGCCATAAGAATGCACCTGCCCCACTTACTACCACCAATGAAAAGAAATGAGATTGAGTGATCCAAAGCTCTTTTTGGATTTAATACCACTAGTTTGGGTCTTCGTTTAAAATTGAGACAAGGGTCAAGAAGAATGTTGCATTTTCATCTTCTTTTGAAGTTCTGAGAAAAATCCGCAATTTTAAAGGTGGGTAAAAAGAAGCACATGTAAGACCTGGTGAGAGCCTCACTGTTTATACAAATAAGCACAGATGCGGTTGAGAAAACAGACAGGGCTTGAACATTAAACCAGAAAGGCAGTGAAACAACCCTCTCCTGGATTCATGATCTAGATACAAAAAGTAAACATGGCAGTTGGGAGCTTTCAGAAATTAGAGCCACTCGACCATTAAGGATATGGAAAGATAGAGGGGTCTAACATTGGTTGAACACATACTGTGTGACAGGAATTGTACCACCTGCCTGTGAGCCCCATTTTCCCCAATAATTTTATAAAGCACTTGTCGTTTGATGGATATCTGCTAGGAATTTCACAGGTAACATCTCATTTAATTGTTACGACAAGTCTGAGTCAATTATCTCCTATTTTCAGATGAGGAAAAAGAAGCTCAGAAGAGTTAAGTGAATGCTATCAGTCAGTCAGCCAGCCAGCAAGTGGGGAATATTGAGATTTGAATCCCAATCTGGTTGACGTCCGAGCTCAGGCAATTTCTACAAGGCCAAACTATCCCCCGGAGGTTTTCTTGTGTCTCCTCCTGCAGAAGGTATAAAGCTCTTCTACAGAAGAGGGTCCCTCTGCTGACCTACCATTTAGACCAGGACTAACAAAGTCTTACAAAAAGCTGAATTCCACAGGATGTTTCCTTGAATTGGAACAGAATCTGCTTCTTTGCAACTTCTGCTCATTGACACTAATGGAGTCTTCCGAAACAACACAGAACAATAGCCATTTCTAGATTGGAAATAGCGATTTCCTTGCTCCTCAATCTTCACTAGGATACTTCCTGACCCCTTTAATCATTAGTTCAATGTTCCTTTAAATGTGACTGCTATAAAGGGACCACTCTGTGTTTTGTATAGAGAAATGTGCCCATTTGCTTTTCAATCATTCACTGAGTACAGCATTCAGATTTAAAAGTTTCAGTAGAAGATTCATAAAACAAATTCTCTACCACATAGACTTCTCTGTTTGTAATCATTTGCATTTCCCAATTGTCAGAGAAGTGATATAAGCTGCAGTGAAAAAATGACATTTCATTGACACACAGTGGACAATAAAATGACATAATTATGTCCAACTCACATGAATATTTTAGAACTATGCCCGGAGAATGTTAAATAAATCTCTTAAAATTCTGCAACTGCAGCAAGCTTTTGGTTTTCTATTTTGCTCCACTTTGGCTTTTTAAAGGAATTTTGTCAGTAGAATCATGAGGTCTATTCCTTTTATTTTGCCATCTATCCAATTTCTATCATTCTCTAAGGAGCTCAATGTATTTATCCCTTTGACTCCCATGGATTATTTATTAAACACATGTTTTTAACTTGTTAATCTTAGAATTTGAATTTTGCTTTCTCCCACTTAAAGAAAGCAGCATTATTGTTTAAGGAGTGTACAGAATACAGGGATTATTCTTTTTCCTTTCCTTTTTAAACGTTTTTGCTCTCATTGTACACTACCTGACCGTTGTAATCTAACGGGCATATCTCTACCTGTAGCTCTTTTGCAGAGTGTCTGACATGCAGAAGACCCTCAGTAGAGTTGGAAAACAGACAGATTTCTGGGAATTCCAATCTGCTATAGAAAAGATTCTTGCATAACAGGCATGATGGAGCACAAAGAACAGCCTTTTAATTTCTAAGATTCGGTGATTTTTAAAAGAATGGAACTTGGGCAATATAAAATCGTCAATAACTCCTGAATGTCTCTCCATTGTCCTCTAACGCAATTTAAAAGTTTTGTGCAACATTTACAGTGTGGGGGATAAACAGACCCCTGCCTGTGACTTCACCCCAACTGCTCTCACACTTGTTCCTGCCACATCATCCCCATTGGCTTTATTTCAAACTCCCAAACGAGTTGAACTTTCACACATCAGAGGCTTTGCACAGGCTATTCTCTTTTCTTGGAATGCTCTTCTCCCACTTGGTTAAGTTCCTCACTCATAAACTCTCACTTAAATGTCACTCTCCTAAAGAGGCCTTCCCTGTGTATCCCCAGCACAACACCAACTACATAGTGGTCCTTCATACCAATAAGCTGAATTATTAAACAACAACCACCCACAATGTGCATTATCTTTACTTGACTAAGTGGGATACAAAAAATAAGACATGCCACTGAAGAAGCTTTACATTAAGGCTAAAACCAAAACATGGTCTTAGCTTGTTTGATGAAGTTATTCTTCTTATTGGGTGTAGTCACATAACATCTTCTTTTGTGAGAAGGAGCTAACTTCCTTCAAGCAATCTTAGAGCGGTAGATGAAATTTAGGGTACACGTCAATGAGTATGAGGATATATGTACCTTCATCCAACAGATCTAGGCTTTATGAATAAGTTTGTATCTGTGTCTGGTACTTGGATTAGCACCACGAAGGGATAGTTGGGTCTGTTCTCATTCACTTCATGGATGAGGAAACAAAGAAGTACTTATGTGAATTTGAGTGCACTTCATCAACTAGAGGGGACATGGAGGAGCCAGATAGGATGAAATTCTGCTAAATTTTTGGTTTCTGGCTTTTTCTTTATTAAATGTAAATCCCTCAAAAGGAAGGGCAGTACCAGTTGCCCATACTGACAAGGAAGGAGACAAGTATCACAATCTTCGTCTTTGTGATGGGAATGGCTCATCCCCATCACCATCTGGAATGGCTGCCAGTCCAGAGTTCAGGTTCAGATGATACATCATACTGATCAGCCAGATGAACCCTACCTTATACCTTAAAGAGAAGGCATTCTACAGTTGTAGGATAGGCATGCATAGAGTTAGATAGCATGCATTCATGCCTGTGATCAAACCAGGATAGATATGTTATACTGAGCAATACACAACTCCTGTGTTTCAAAGGCTGAAAATAACAGAGGTTTATTTCTTTCTCACACTACATGTCCATGCAGGTCAGCAGGGTGCTCTGTCATTATAGTCAATTAGGGACCCTGGCTGGTGGAGGACACTTCCCTACATATACTTTCAGGATTACCAAATACTGCAGTCTCTGACACTGCCCTGATAATTAAATACTTTCACCTCAAAATGACACACGGTATATCTGTTTACATTTTGGGGGTTCAAATACAGTTATGTAACAATGTCTAACTCAAAGAGGTAGAGAAGTACAATTTTCCTACGTGCCAAGAAGGGAGAAAATTTGGAATCTTTTTTATCAGACTTAATAATACTACAGTCTGTTTTTCTAAGGGAATAAATATATAATGTCTTCTTCCTGCTTGTAAAACATCTCTATTCCCACATGACCAGGAAAGAGAACTTAAGAGTTCAATTCAAAAACTCAAGGTAATGAGGGGCGCCTGAGTGTCTCAGTTGGTTAAGTGTCCGACTTCGGCTCAGCTCATGATCTCACAGTTGGTGAATTCAAGCCCCCACGTTGGGCTCTGTGCTGACAGCTCAGAGCCTGGAGCCTGCTTCATATTCTGTGTTTCCCTCTCTCTCTCTTTGACCCTCCCCTGCTTGTGTGCTTTCTCTCTCCCTGAAAAACAAATATTAAAAAAAAAAAAAAAAAAGGAACTCAAGGCAACTCATCCAGTCACTAATCAACTTGAAGTCTAGACCCCTGAATGGTTCCCTGCTGTCCCTTCATCAAGTCTAGAGGTTGTTCCTGTTGGTTAGAGATCTGAACTAAAAAAACTCAATTGAAAAAACATTTTATAAGCCAGTATACAACAAAATAACATGCATAGGATTACCAAAATAAACATTTGTGATTATAAATGGAGGAGACAAAATTGATGGTCTATGGCAATTCTGAAATCCTACTGGAGAGATGTGATAAGATTTCCCCTGGGAATGACAAAGGTTCCCAGATTAGTGTCCCCTTCTGTTCCCTGGCTGGGGCCTCTATTCCTTTGTTTTCTGTGGCCCATGATGCAATCACGGTCCATTTCCTGTTAATAGAAATGGGATTCTTCCATTTCCATTAACCTCCTTGGCCACACCAAAAAAGTGGACGTCGGAGAATATACAGTATTCAGTGGTTGAGCATCTTTCTCAGTCTCTTTGTTGCTTAGGAGTTTGAGAATTGTAGTATTATTTTAAATCTCAAACAGTCATAGACTGTGATTTACTTGCAGTACTACTCACTTAAAATACTAGTAGGCTTCATATCTCTTTGAATCCAGTCATTTCTATATGCTAATACCACTCTCATTGTTATTTTCTAGATATATTTCTTAGATTTGACATATCATTGTTTGACTGCATCCTCCCCCTCCACTGCCACTTTAACTGCAACAACTTTACAAGGGTTTCATGGGCAAGCCAAGATTTCTCTCTCTCTCTCTCTCTCTCTCTCTCTCTCTCTCTCTCTCTCTCCCTCTCTCTCTCTCTTTACCCCCCCTGAGCCACTTTTTTTTTTTTGCAACTGAATGCACTTACTGGATATCAAACTTAATTGTACCTTTCCTCTGAAACACCTTAATGGACTCAAGAGATTTTAACGGTGGTTGTGAAGGCTATTCCTTTCATCTGACTCTTGCTGCAAGTCTAAGTTTTCTTCAGTGTTTGTTATATTCAATGACTTTCTCAATGATACCTTTTGTGAAGACGGGATTGAACAACAGTTTCCTCTCTTAATCCTACAAATTACTAAACTTCTGGACCATCTCTACTTTCTTCTACTTAGCCAGTGATTTTCTGAACTCATCCTTTTCTTGTAGTAACTAGCCAAATGTTGCCAAAGCATCTACATCATGTACCATACCACACGAGGAGGATGATGGTGATGACGACAATGACCCTTTAATCTGAATACCTTAACACAAGTCCAGTGTGGATTGGCAAGGGCTCTCTACACATTGCTGTCTCTAAGGACCCAGATAGTTACAGATACCACCTAAACACAGGCTTCTATTGTCACTGTGGATATGGAAAGTAGCCATAATAAAGGAGGGCCTACCTTGTAAAATGTTCGACCCAGAGGGGAATAGAGAATGCTTCTGTTCACATCCCATGACCATGTCCAACTTCATGGAACTGAAGAATCACAACACTAAGATGTGACTGTCAGAACAAGAATCAGAAGAAATATCTAATAACCAGCCCTAATGGCCTCAACACCATATATTAATGAAGAATATTCAGTTCTCCTCCATCCCCTCCTTTGGCTCAATGTACCAGTCAAGAACGCTCAATTTAATTGGTCACCAGACTGTTTACTAAGTTAGTAGAAGTCTTCATGCCTATAAATGTAAAGAATTATGCTCTTAATGTATGTGGTTGGTAAATATTAACTGTGATTGTTCAGGTTAATGAAGAGGGAACCAGCTGTGCACAACTGGTCCTAACTGATAAGAAACACAGCTACACTTTAGCTTCCTAAAATGGGAGATACTGCCTCACCTGTGGAATACTTCGGCCAGGCTGGACTGTGGCAAACTCTGGGACCTGCTGATGGAAGTGCATTTTTCTACAGAATGTAGAATGTGTCCTTGAGGACACAGTGACTACTGAAAAAAACTTTGAACATACTTTCTCCTCTGTTGGGATGTACAGGCTCTCTGTTCAGGTGAGACTGTGGGATTTGGCCACTAGCTAGAGATCTTTTCTCTTCTCCTACCTCAAACTTTGGGCTCAGGACGCAGTGAGATTTGTTCTAAATTGTGCATCTTGTCACAAAACACAGTCTAACATGAGGATGCTGAGACAGATCTATAACCACATCACTGATCTGAGTAATGGTTTTTCTGCCCATGACTACGATTGTGACATTTGTAGTTGTGTTATTTTGAATAATATTAAATCATCTCATGCCTCAGTGTCCTCATCTTTAAGGTGGTTTGATCAATTACATATTCCTCATGGAGATTCTATCTCTTTAAATATCTTTAAGATATTTATGAGCTACTACTTGTGTCAACTGCTATGCTTATCTTAACAATCATCATTGCTTTCAATCAAAGTAACGTTGCCATCATTGCTGTTTATTGACCTGGTAGAGCAACAAGGGAAATTCTACGGGTAGATGGAAAGAGAGATTAATATCAGCCTTCAAATTATTCCACTACCTCCATTTATGAGTCAGCAGAAAATTATTTCTAGAATCAGCAATCTTCTGGGGATAACTTTACTTGCACAGACAGTTAGAATTTATCCTTAAACTACTGGTAAGGGATGATATCCATTTATTCTAGACCTAATTCCCATATAAATAGGGAGTATACAATAGGATTATGCAGCATAGGTGGCTAGTTGCTATAATATGGAAGGATTGTTCAAAGAGGCTTTCTACCTCTGAGTAAAGTTTGAGGACACACTTCTATCTGGAATAGCTTAAGTTGAAGCTTTTCTGGAAACAAAGTGAGGAGCTCAGCTGTCAGCGCCCAGCACAGATGTCGTGTCCTCTTAAAACCCTCCAATTTCAAAATTATCACATCCTCATTTATCAGGGAAGCACAGTAAACTAGTGGTTTAAAGCATGGCAGCTGTTAGACAACTTCGGCTCACATACCTCTCCACTAGTCGCTATCTGTGTAGCCTTAGACACATTATTAACTTGAGCTCCTGCATTTCTTCATCTGTATACCACTTAGCATTACATTATCTGCCTTATAGGGTTTTTGTAAGAATTAAATACGATTATACATGTAGAACACTCGGAACAATACCTGACAAATGATATACACTCAACAACGATTTGCCATTTTTAATAGCATGGCACCTCAAATAGAATACAATTTACATGCCTACGTATTTGTCTTCTCTATTCAGACTGTGAACAGTTTGGTGTTGAAGAAAGGTGCCATTTAGCACTGCTCAGACTAATATCAACCATAATAACAGTAATAGTAAAAACTAGCACTGAACACATACCACATCCTAAGCATTTTTAGGTGATTTAAATACTGTATCTCATTTAATCTTTCTAATTAATCTTGTTAATATTGAAGAAACTGAGGTTTAGGTAACTTAGGAACCTCCTTGAAATGAGAACGCATAGCCCTTGATGATGAACCTAGGTCTATTTAGTTGCAAATCCGATGCTCTTAAACACTAAACTCGGATTATTCCACAGTATGCAAACTGCCGCTTTGGATTCTCAGTCTTTAGAATAGTGCTCATGCTCAGTGAACATTCCATAAATGTTGGTTTTTGTTTTTGTTTTTGTTTTTGTTTCCCATAAATGTGTGTTGAATTAAATGTGCTTTTAGTTTTGGGGAATGGTGATTAAATGTGATTGCTTAAATATGAATCACTTGGCTATACTGAGCATATTTTAAAGAGTTCTTCCTCTACTTGCCCATCATCCTATATTTCTTTTGTTTTTCTTTCTAAAATTCATATCTGACCCTGTTTCTCCTCTCTTGAAAACCTTCAACAGTTCTCCATTTTTTACTAGATAAAAATCCAACCTCTGGGTTTGAAATGCTAGCTTTTCATAGTCTCTTACTCTCCTTATTTAGCTTGAAAACAAAACTGGTTGAAAAGAATAAAATTGGCTAATGTGCATTCAGTGTCAGCCTTGGTTTCAGCCTATTAAATAAATTTCCTCATTTAATCTTCAAATACCTAATACTTAACCCAAGGGTAGGTATTAGTATTATTTCTGACTTACAGATGGGACAGCCGGATTAACTTGGACAAGGTCACAATACTAGAAGTGGTACAGTGAAAACTTAGACTATAGGAATCTGGCTTTAAAGCCTGTAAACTGGGTATTAAGTGATACTCTACTGAGTGGATGGAAGCAAATACCAAGAAACCAGTGCTCAGTTTAGAGATCAGGGAAGCTTCCCTTATGAAGTATGTTCAAAGAAGAATTTCGTCTGAAGTAGGAAGGCATCAGGTGGAGAAGACAAGGAATATAATTTTAGTGAGAAAGTACATTATATGTGAAGGCTTGGTGGTGGGGAGAGAGAGAGAGAGAGAGAGAATGAATATGTATTCCAAGTCTTTAGAACAATGGCTATCTCATTGAAGTCACCCAACATACACTATCTTAATTGAACTCCACCCCCCAAAATATTTATCTCTTGATCAAAATGTATACATGCACAGAGGTAATTCATGCCCTTATAGACGTTAATTACCCCATTTAACAATCTCAGTGGGCCATCAAAACTGTCTGCTAAATTCATATTGCTTTTAAGTAGAAACCAGCCGTGATAGTTCACAAAGGGGATGCTGTGTACTCCTTTTTATTTGATGAAACAAATACCAACATTCCAGCTTCCATGTTCCCCCAGTCACCATCTCACCTCTTATCCCTTCCAGATCTGGGTCCCTTCCGGACATCCCCTTATATTTGGGCTCCACAGAGACAGAAAGATACAAATCCAGTTCCCATAGAAAGTGCAAATATGAAAAAACATTTCTGTTAGACAGATTGAATGTTGCATGGTCTCAGACTTGTGGATGCATCTGTCCAAGCAGGCTTTTTGTTGAATTAAAACTTAAGAAGCCAGGTCAGCAAAATTTGGTGGTGCTGGACCTTCCACAGGGGTGGGAAAGCTACGTTGTTAAAAAAGAAGCCTTACCTGCATAGTTTTCATGGAAAGATTCATTTCTGCCTTTATGTAAAAAAAATATGTAGGCATTATAAGATATATTTAGTATCATCAATAACATTTCAGTGTTGATCATTCAAAACTTAACAATAGCAACTATTAACTGATAATAATAAGTACCACTTACAATCAGTCACTTACTGAGCATCAGCATCTTGTTAGATTTTAAGAAAGAGGCTGTATTTCTGAACTCCCACTTCTTCCTGTGCAGAGCCATCTCTACTCCAGTTAACACTCCTGGCTTCCTGCAAGAACTTTTATTCTGAGACTCTTGTGAAGGATAAGTGAGTCATTAACTGTTGGGCATCAAACCTCAGTCTCCATTTTCAATTATTTAGACATGATTTATCACAAGTTAGTAAATACCTAAATCTTGCTCCCTTCCTTCCTTCTCCACCCAGTGATGCTGTAGGGGATCGCTTTCTACTTGTTTAAGATCCTCACTTGCCCTCTTGATGAGATTCCAGGTCCTGAGGAGGGTGGGGGCGGGGGCGGGGTTTAGCAATGAACTTTAAGAAGTCCGTTTAGCCTCACATTAATCTAAACCACACTGGTCAAAAAGTTTAAAAGTAATAAATGTAATATTTTATTTTAAACCTGCTGACTTCTGGATCTATTTCATTCTTGCATCAGAATAAAGGTAGATCTTCTTGGAACATTTATACACACACACACACACACACACACACGTGCTGCTATGTATATATACTATGCACTATATATATAGATACTATAACATACACACTCTCTGTGAACATCATATAATATACACACATACATCTTAAAGTCATAATGTTGATCAAATTACATATATATATGTGTGTATGTTACATATATTATATATAGATTAATCACAAATTAACTTGAATATGAGCTTATAATTATGAATATAATTTATGAATATTTTGAACATAAGGTATAATAACTTTAAGCTTATACATATATGCACACACACACACACGTTATTTTCCTTTTTTTTTTTTTAAATTTTTTTTTCAATGTTTATTTATTTTTTGGGACAGAGAGAGACAGAGCATGAACGGGGGAGGGGCAGAGAGAGAGGGAGACACAGAATCGGAAAACAGGCTCCAGGCTCTGAGCCATCAGCCCAGAGCCCGACGCGGGGCTCGAACTCACGGACCACGAGATCGTGACCTGGCTGAAGTCGGACGCTTAACCGACTGCGCCACCCAGGCGCCCCTATTTTCCTTTTACAAAGATTGCTGCTTATGCTAAGACACCTGAAGGAACTTGTTTGCAATTGTACAGACAGGCAGCTAACATTCAAACCCAAATCCATCTAAATTCAAACCTTATGCACATAACCAAACAAATCACTTCTTAACAACTACTTGGCACCTTTTAGAAGCCTGGATGAACCGTTGTTTATGAGTATGGGAAACTGGATCGCAATTCTGCCTCAGCTGTTTATTGTCTGTGTGCTTTGTAAGTCATGAGATCTTGGGTAAGCTTTAGTGTGGAAGGAAACAAAGCGAAACGAACCCCAACCTTGGAGGTCCTTAGTGATGAAAATGCATAATGTTTTTTTTTTTTTTTCTGAAATTTATTGACAAATTGGTTTCCATACAACACCCAGTGCTCATCCCAAAAGGTGCCCTCCTCAATACCCATCACCCACCCTCTCCTCCCTCCCACCCCCCATCAACCCTCAGTTTGTTCTCAGTTTTTAACAGTCTCTTATGCTTTGGCTCTCTCCCATTCTAACCTCTTTTTTTTTTTTTTCCTTCCCCTCCCCCATGGGTTCCTGTTAAGTTTCTCAGGATCCACATAAGAGTGAGACCATATGGTATCTGTCTTTCTCTGTATGGCTTATTTCACTTAGCATCACACTCTCCAGTTCCATCCACGTTGCTACAAAAGGCCATATTTCATTTTTTCTCATTGCCACGTAATATTCCATTGTGTATATAAACCACAATTTCTTTATCCATTCATCAGTTGATGGACACATAATGTTCATACAACACTGAGGAGTTTAGTTAATAGAATAAAGAATTTGAAGGGGTGGAAAAAGAGGGGCCCTAGAGAAAGTGATGGGATAAAACTACAAACCAAGGCTGGAAATTGACTGTAAAGGTTTTGAATTCTGCTCAGAGGACTTTGACACTATTTCTTTGTCAGTAGTAACTATAACAAAACCAGTACTATTTACTGAGTATTATTTGTTTATTATATGTTGCCTGTAAGTTTTAAATCAACCCTGAAATACGGCTGTAATTATTCTCACATATGGGAGCAGAGGAGATGAGAACATTTCTAAGCATTACGGAAGATCTGACACAAGAGAAATCATATCTTGATTTGAGGATATGAGATGGCTTCATGGAAATGGAATCATTTGTGTTCAACTAGGAAGGACTGGAAGTATTTGAACATGAGAATATGAGAAGGCATCATTCCAGGCCAAGGGAGTAAACTCAGAGGAAGGAAAATTGAGGACAGAAAATTAACAAGGCACCCGTCAGTTTGGGGAGGGCAGCAACCTAATATGTAACCCCGAAATTTCTTTGTAAGGTGTACTGCAAAAAGAAAATGTGCTCAAACATATTCTTCTGAGTCCATATGCATTTTTTCTTCTCATTTTGAGGTATAGGCTCCATGGAGGAATCTGAGTAAGGTTTCCTATTACTGAATTGAATGAACATCTTAAAAAAAACAGCTGTATCTTTATCAAAAGACAACATAACATTAATTTCTCACTGGTCTCGGGAACTCATGTAAAATGTATGCGCTGATTTTTAATTTTCTCTAGTGCAGGTGGCATGCCGTGGTGGGGGTGGGAGGTGGGCAGGGGAGGGAGTTTGTAGCGGAATCAGTTAAGTCACGCAGACCCATGCATGGAATGACCTTGCTTGCATGCCAAACTTCAGGCGGAACAATAATGAGAAGGTAGCAGAACTAATCAATTTGGAACAGGGCCCATTCCCTCCATCACTTGGGCCACTTAGGATGCAGGCAGTGTCTTGAGCTTTTCCTCAAGCTTGCCCTTTGAACACAAACAGAAGGCTTTCTCTTACATAACTTGGAGAAAATGTAGGTTTGCAGTCTAAAATAGAAGCAGAATTTGTCTCCATGCTAATGTAACTATTTTTCTTTTTGATACCCTTTCTCTTCTTCAATCTCTCTCTTTTTTTTTTCAGACCTTATGAAATATTTAGGGCATCTTACTAACCCTAACTCCATCCCCTTGATGACCCCTGTAATTCAAGAATACTTCATGTGTCCTTCTCATAGAATGTTTGTACAAGCTCTCTGAGCAAGTACCAAATTTCCCTGCACCTCATTTTGCTCATCTATGAAATGGAGACAAAGCAGAGGTTCTTAGGAAGATTAAAGGGGAAAAATGTGTACAAGACACTTACTGATGCTATTTATGACTGGGTTTTCACCCTTCTCCCCAGACATATCTGATTTCGAAATGTAACTTTAGCAGTAACTTGTTAATCTTAGGTGAGTCTCTTCATCTTCCTGAGCCTTGATTTTGTCTTTTATAAGATAAAAATAAATAGGTCTATCTGGTGAAATTGCTATGAAGATTAGCTGATACAATATTCATGATATAAACATTTACTTAATTGTTACTCATCTCTGTAATTTCCACAGCTCTTTCCAGAGTACATATTACTTGTATGGTACTAAAATCTTAGGGATTGAAAAAATAATTCAATAATCATAAATTCAGGCCAAGGGTCAGGACTCTGGTGGTTTCTTTTAATAAATGCTCTTTCACCACTTGCATTGTAGTTGAATGTATTTTTTTTACTTTCACAGGGGCTTTTGTTATCAGTTCCATGGACAGAGCCCAGGAGACCCTACCTCTCTTAAACTGCTGGAAGCAGGGGGTTTCAGAGGTTACTAATCCCTGATGGTTTGATGGCAAAATGGCCCCAGTCAATAGCATTGCTCAACCATGCTCAGTTGAGCATCTCTACTGCGATGAGCCTGATTGTTCCTTGGATCTGCTACGAATATGAATTAGATTATAAATAGAGAAGCTTCTCTGCTTCGAGACTTTCAAACCATGACATTTCCAGATAGGGACAAAGTTTTGCATCAAAGTAAAACACATGGTGCCTCTATCTGCCCCTAAGACTTGGAAGGTTAGCCTACACTGAGTCAAATAGGGCTGTGGACAAAACAATGTTACAATAGCCTTTTAGAACATAGCATGGTCTCTGAAAGAGGGGTTTCAGTAGGTAAATTCTCTAAAATACACACACACACACACACACACACACACACTTTGTGGAACTATGTCAGAATAGTCATGTCTCCATCATGCACAAATGACAGTAAGCTTGCTCTTTAATTTGCATTTTTCTGGACTATTTTGCACTTTTGTGCTAAGTTTAGGGATACTGATGAGCTTTAAGAGGTTGAGAAACCTCTTAAACACAAATATGGTAGGAAGTTGTGAAACAAATGAATCCTCAAGTCCCGTCGCTTGAGCAGAAAGAAACCAGCATACCCCAAGCTACTACTAGGCTATTCTGTGTTGGATTGTGTACCAGTTTTGTTTTGATTTTTTTTATACTTACCTCATGTGATCCTCACAACAACTCCATGAGGTCAGAATCTTTGGGGGCATCTTATAAATGAAGATTCAGATGCTCAGAACTTAGGTTAATAATGATTTGGCTCCTTGAGATGCGCTGGCCAAGCATAAAGATGAAGTATGCCCAAGAAGCATTTTCTAAAGCTGGTGTTTCTGCTAATTTGAAGACTCTCACTTTGTTTTGCTAAGCAACTATTAGGACTTTGGATAAGTACTGCTGGAAATAGGAGCTCATCAAGAAAAGAATTTTAAATGCTTAGAAAAAACGCTGGGGAGAAGAGCTCTAAGTCAATTAGAATTGTCTTTTTCATGCATTAAAAGAAGGAAAAAGGAACTGCCAGTGACAAGAGGGGTAAAGGGTTTTTGAAAAGTAATGTCTTCGCATGGTGGGGAGGGGTGTTAATTTGTTTGCTTAGATATGTGTGATGTAATCTCCTCCCTGTACCTTCTTTCCTAGATTATTTTAAATAAAATGTGTGTTGCTCACCAAAGTTCTGGTGCAAGTGACTTAGTCAAAGGATTTTAAAGAGGGATAGGTTTCTGAATTTAGCTGGGATGCAAGATGACCCTTGAAAAAGCACTTGCACTTGTGTCACAGAACTGACACGTGGCCTTCATGTGGGAGACATATTCTTAATGTCTGGCACATGGTTAAGGAAAAAGTTAAAACCTGTCAAAACATGTTGACTTTAACTGAATGAAACAAATGAAAGAAACTATAGGGTGGGAGGAAAAGTAAAAAATTCATTCCAAGAATAGGGAGGATGTTATTTAAACAACCATTGGAATTCTTGCTTTCTTCATCAGTGAATTGAGTTTCCTGGATAATATGCTTTCAATGACTCCATTCGGTTTTTGCATCCTTTATTTCTATAGCCACTTCAGTTTGTCTTCAGACATAGGCAAAGCTACTAATATTAAGGCACTTTCCACTGTGATAAGCAAGACATCAGAATTCCCTATTTTGCAGAAGCCACTATGCTCAATACTTCTAGTATGACTCAGAATGCCTGTCTTGCTAGATCAATTCCTTGGTCCCTGAGGCTATCATGAATGGTTGAACTAAAGGACCCAATTATACTCTATGACATCAATATCAAGAAATAAACTGTGTGCCCTCAACTTTACACCATCTCCTCTCAGTTTTTAGCCACAGAAGAGCAAGACCCATGAGCAAAGCTTTGGAATGAGAAATAACACTCAAAGTTCTGTCTGGAAATAAAGTCTCCCTATTTTAATTGACTGTACATTTTATCCAATCATTCGATAAGTATATTTTTGAGGAACTACTATGAGCCAGGCCTTACGTGAGAGGCCTGAACTACAGGAATGCAGAAGGCAGAAATTATTTTGCCCATTTATTGTTCAAGTCTAGTGGTGGAGACAGGAAAGAAATCAAACTAGGGCAATTCACCATTGGGGAAGTAATGTGGTGGGCAAATTGACATGGTATGAGACCACAGAGAAGAGTTCCCTAGTCCAGACTTACAGATCAGATAGTCCTTTCCAGAGGGTATGAAGTCTAAGTAAAGATTTACAAGATGGCTCTGACTTAGCCAGACAGAGAGAGCAGAGAAGGCACTTCCAAACATAGAAACCATCTTCTAATTGTCTGAAGGAATGATGGCAGCTTTGAGCATTCGGGAAACATACAGGAGATCAGTCTAGTAGACCACAGATTTGGTGAGGAGTACTGAGAGACGAAACTGGAGAAGTGGACAGTGGCCAGTACTTGAAGTCTCTGGGAACCACTTTTTTTTTTAACGTTTTATTTATTTTTGAGATAGGGAGAGACAGAGCATGAACAGGGGAGGGTCAGAGAGAGGGAGACACAGAATCCGAAGCAGGCTCCAGGCTCTGAGCTGTCAGCACAGAGCCCGACGCGGGGCTTGAACTCACGGACCGCGAGATCATGACCTGAGCCGAAGTCAGCCGCTTAACTGACTGAGCCACCCAGGTGCCCCATCTGGGAACCACTTTAAGATTTTGAACACATTATTCTATAGTTAATAGGGAGTAATCGAAGGGTTTAAGCAATGGAAGACATAATAAATACACATTTTTAAAGCATCACTCTTCCTGGACTTTGAAGAAATATTTTGTACAGCAGCAAGAGTGGGAGCAGTGAAACAAGAGACAATGGCACATGGCCCATAGCAGTGGCTGTGAGAATGGAGACAAATGGACACATGAGGAATATAAAGGAGGTATGTTTTGAATACTATTTAGTCATTTTAATTATTCTCTTGATAATCTATTATCAATCTATTCTGTATTTCCTGGATTGTGTTACTTAAATAAATGCCATGTCACTCAAAAAGAAGATGATCATGTCTCTTAGTGATTTCTCAATGTCAAATATCGCTTATGTCTCTTGCCCCAGTGGTCTAATTAGCATGTTGGTACTATCTTCATCCATTCATTCTTTTATTCTGACATACATTCCTTGAATATCTATTGTGTGCTAGGCACAGATCTAGACACAGGAGACCTAACAGTGAAGAGATAAAGACCTTGCTCTCTTAGAGCACACAGTCCATGAGTATTGCAGATTAAAACAAAGTAAATAAACGAAGAATGTAAGCTCAGGTGGTTCTAAGTGCTATCATAAAGGGTAGTCAGATAAAGTGACAAGAACTGACCATTTCACATTGGGGGATCAGGAAAGGTCTCTCTGAGAGGTGGCATTTGAGTTGAGACCTGAGTTCTAAGATACTCAGGCAAGGATCTGAGTGAAGTGTGTTCTAGGAGAGGGAACAGTAAGAGAAAATGTCTTGAAGTGAGACATTTCCCCTGACAACCCTATTTAATGTCATAACCTAGCATTCCTTGCCACTTAATCTTGACCCTAATTGTACTACTCTACTTTCTTTTTTGTAAAGGATTTCTCATTTTCTCAATGCTATCTACATCTTACACTTTCATCTTCTTTATTGTTTGTCATCTATCTTCTCTGACTGGAGCATAAGTTTTAAGAGGGCAGAAAGACTTACGTTTTGTTCACTGGTGCATCCGCAACACATGAGAGAGTTCCTGACACCTGGTGCTCAAACACTTTTTCAGTAAATGCATGAAAGAGCGCATACTAAGTGGTTAGCAACAGAAATAGGGACAATGTGACTGACTGGGAGGCATCATGGAAATAAAGTGAAGTATGACATGAAGAAGGTGGGGGGGGGGGGGAATAACTCATGCAGTGCTGTGTAGACCATAGCAGAGTCTGGTTCTTATTTATAAAACTCTTTACTAGAGGGTTTTGAGTGGAGAAAGGAAGAGGTTGGATTTGCATTTTTAACAGATCGGTCTGGCTACTGTGTAGAAAATGAATTGTAGGGTGTGAAGAGAGAGAAGAAGAGTGATCTTCCAGGGAGTGAAGACTTCAGTGACTCCTAAGCCCATTTCCTCAGCCGTAATGGATTGCTCGACATTCACTATCCTTCAAGTAGTTTGTGTCAACCTCAGAGTAATGCATTATGGGGGATCTGCCAACTCCCTTTCTCCTGGCAAGGCCAAAGGTAACAACAGCCTGGAGCCGGGTGCAGAGCTAATCTGGGGGAGCATCTTTCATGCCAAGAAAGCATAAACATACTTCAGAGATGCAGCCTTGATTAAAAATACATGGACACTCTGTATGCATTCACTCACATATGGCCTTTGATTGCCTGGCATTTTCAATTCATACAAGAACATTATGGTGCTGCATTATGGATGAGAAGACACATTTCACCATCTTAAACAGAGGGATTTTATGTGCTTTTTCTTTCCCTTCCTCATCTTCCATCACCCTCCCTACCAGTTAGTCAGAGATTAAACTGTTTAATTAAGTTCTGATTAACTGTACTTCCAATTTTGTCACAGGAGTGTTTTCCATAGTCTTGGCTGCTGCCTTTCTTCATGGAGATGAGGGCTAGCTGTGCCCCAAAGATGAGGAGCGTCCCCACCGCCAGCTCTGCTTGCTGGCATGTTCACGTCACATCGCCTTCAATATCTACCTTCTGCTGCAGGTTTTACACCACCATTTCAATCTTGAACAGGTGAATTAACCAACTTTTATATGAAGCATCCACCACATAAACCTGCTCTATGTTTTCACTTAAGCCTCACCAAAATATTCTGATGCCTTTCTCATCTTGAAGAGCAAGACAGCATGGCAGTTGTGAAAAGATTCCATCATAAAACAAACCAATAAACAAACAAAAAAGACCTAGATTTGGATTCTGAACTTATCACGAACTAGCTGTGAGATTATGGGTCAAGTTCATTGATGTCTCAGAGCCTCAATTCTCCTTTCGGTTATGGGGATGTGTATCCTGTGGGTTGGATATGGCAAAGCCATGTCATTAGGTGGTAGCACATCAAGGGCTTAGCACAGTGCCAGGGACACAGTAACTCCCCCCAAAATTCTGGCGACTAGCATTGCTTCAGTATTTCTTTATGTGCTGTACACACATTAGGTACTTAATTGATGTTTTCCTTAAATGAACCACTTAAGGGAAGTCATGATGCATCGTGAGCTATTGGTGCCAGTTCAATTCCCCCTTTATCTGTAATGGCTTTGTGGATCACACCAGGCTGAAACATCATCCCTCTGTCCTTCTATGACCTGTATTTCTGTGTCCTTTGGAAATTCATTCAATATGGGATAGGTATACATTCTATCAGTGTTGAAGCCATACCACCTGGGTTTACATTTGGGCCAAAATACATACTAGCTGTGATACCTTGCAGATGACACACAAGCTGCTTGAACCCCAGTTTCTTCATTTAGAAAATGATAATGGTGCCCCTTACATTATAGGGTTGCTGTGAGTATTAAATGGATAATACACATAAAACTCTATGAAAAGGCACTGAATTAATATAAGTGATCAATAATGATCACCATCATCATTATCATCATTATTATTCATTACTTTGCTCTCTGGCAGCTCTTACATAGATCTGTAGGTAAATGTCATATTTTATACATGTTTTATTCCTTTTTGAAGACCCTTGCCTTCTAACATGTGTAATACTCTTGGGGTAACACGAGGCATGTCCTGTTATCCATGACTGATGGAGGCAGGCTTAGGGTAAGTAGCCAGAGTGGTTTCCCTGGGGCTGTCTTAGATTAGTGCTGCAAGTCCTATATTCTGGAAAAAATCCCTCAATCCCCAGCAAAGTAGGATAATTAGTCACCCTAGCAGACTGCAGGAGATTAGAGCTTACAACATGGCCATTTAAAGGATGGGAGGGCAACAGCAATTAGACTCAAATGCAGAAGAGATGATAAGAATTCGTCTATCAGGAAAGCAGGATGTGTAAGTGTAACAGCAAACCATATACTAAGTAAAACCTTGTCCCCAGAAACACAAAGCAGATAATCAGGTTTGTCCTGAAAAAGGCAGGGGGAAAAGGATACCAATGCTTAGTGAATAATGCATCCTTGCATAAGTGAAACTGTCCTTATTTTTTTAAAACCAATCGAGCCAAACAAATCAATAAGAAAATATTAATTGAGAATATGTTATGTGCCGGGTTTCTGCTGTGCACTTCACATGATCTCATTTATTTTCTTTAATAATCCAATATTATACTTGTTAGAATGTCTATTCTATAGATCAGAATTTCTGGGGGTGAGCCCCCGGCATCAGTTTCTTTTCAATCTTCCCAAGTGATTCCAGTATGTACCCTCCTAGAATTCTAATTTAATTGATTTGGGATGTAGCCATGGGCAAAGGGATTTTTAAAATCTTCCCAGGTATAGAAGGTTGAATAGTGTTCTCCCAAAATTCATGGCCCCCTGGAATGCCAGAACATGACCTTATTTGAAAATAAGGTCTTTGCAATTGGAAAGTCAAGATGAAGACGTTTGCTTTGTAAATGTTAAGATGAGGTCACATTGGATTAAGGTGGGCTCTAAATCCAATGACTGGTGTCTTTGTAAGAAGAGAGAACACACAGACATATATATGCAGGGAAGATGGCTATGTGACAATGGAGGCAGAGATTAGGGTCATGCTGGTGTACGACAAAAAAGCTAAGGATTGCTAGGCATCACCAGAAGCTAGGAAGGGGAAAAGAAGGGTCCAACCCTAGTCTTTAGAAAGAGCATGGCCTTGCTGATCCTTCAGACTTAAACTTCTAGCCTTCAGAAGTATGAGGGAATGGATTTTCATTGTTTTAAGATACAGTTTGTGGAAATCAGTTATGGAAGTCACAGGAAACTAATATTATAGGTAATTCTAATACACAGCCAGATTTGAGAACTATTGTTCTAGGTAGCTAACCCCCAAATTAGGTCAGCTTGACTTTGACTCTTTCTCCATCCTGGTCATGAATACCCTATACAATGTCTCTCACAGTTGCCCTCAGAAAGGTAGAATTCTTACCGAATAGGGAAAGGAAACACAGGTTTTCAGGTTGGGCCTTCCTGTGTTAGCTGCTCTTAAAAGCTCTCGTGTGACCCTCATTGGGCAACACAGACACTCACATCTCGAGAATCACATACCCAGTCTGTCCCTGTATATCTGCTCCCCTTTCTTTTAAAATATTCCCGCTATGAGAATTCCAAAGAATATATTCAAAGAGAAAAGCACAATCATTACAGTTGAGAAACTGCTCTTGAAACTTATTAGCTCGTGACTCATACTCCTGAAAGGAGCTAATACCTTAATTTCATATTTCTCTGCTCAAATGCAGACCAAGGCGTAAACTGAAATGAAACTTTACACTAATGGCTTCTTAATTATACCCATCTAAAAGCAATTACCTGAGTTTTAGCAGATACAAAGTTAGGGTTGATGGGACCAGCAGATGAGAAATAAGATGAAAGGTCATCTGCAAAAAAAGATCAGTGGAGAGAAGATAAAACATAGTGAGAAGAGAGGGGAAAAAAATCCAGAGATAAGTAAAGGTTGATAAATTCCTAATAATAGTCCTGCCTGGTTTCTAAAACAAGGGTGCCCCTTTCTCCCCTAACTATTAGAAATGAGGCTAAAGAAATGTTTTATTTCAAGGTGGGAACTGATGAGATGTGAAACTTTGATACCTGAACTACAATTACTTTAGGCCTATTTTGAGCCAAAACTTACTAAACAGTAGAACCAGGATTCTAAAGTAAAAATCATTGAATAGATATCCTTGGTGTGTTATCCATTAAAAAGAAGCAATATATAGCATGAGCGCAGTTTGCAAAATTACACCGAGCTTATGTGGGCACACATGTGTGTACATGTGCGTGCACGGGCAAGGGCAGGGGATTCGCCAAAACGTTCAGGTGTCCTCCTTCCAGTGGGAGATTGTGATGCCATTCAATTTTATGCCATATGCTTTTGTATTCTGTTTAGATTATGTGCAATGAGCATATATTCATTGTGGATAAAAGGAAACTATTAAAAATAAAAATCAGAAATGGGGCACCTAGGTGACTCCGTCGGTTAAGCATCCGACTTCAGCTCACGTCATGATCTCCCGGTTCCTGAGTTAGGGCCCCGCATGGGGCTCTGTGCTGACAGCTCAGAGCCTGGAGCCTGCTTCAGATTCTGTGTCTCCCTCTCTCTCTTTGCTCCTTCCCCACTCACACTCTGTCTTTCTCTCTCTCTCTCTCTCAAAAATAAACATTAAAATTATTTTTAATTAAAAAAATAAAAATCAGAAAAAATAAGCAAATTTATTGAGACAAAAGCAAATTAAATTGATTGCATTTATCTCTGAACTGAATCGACACGGATTGTAGCAGCAGGCTTCACCTGCTTCTCACCTGCTTCTCAGGGTCTCAAACTGAGAACTATGGGGTAGAATCCATCCCACGGGACATATGTCTTATTTAGGTTTGCATGATCACGAAACATTTTAAAATGTTGCTTTAGATGTACTCCATCCAGTTCAGTTTGCCGCATTTTTCCTCCTATCTCTCTGTCCCTGTTTCTGTCTGTCTCGTCTCTCTCCTGATCTCATACACAGAGACACAGACAAATACAGACACACACACAGTCACACACACACAGACACACACACACACACACACAGTGAGTCTATTTCACTTATTTTTTTTTAATTTGCCTGACACTTGGCCCCTGTGTTGGCAGCATCCTGTTCAGATGGAATCTTATCATCTACTCTCCTCTTGGAGAATTTATATACATATATTTATATACATAAATAAAACAGTCTTTAAGAGAGTGAGTGATAAGACTCCAAGTCCTCAAAGATTTTCCTACTTTTTCTCTCATTTCTCCATCAGGTGAATCACCTCTTGGTTTAGAATCCCTATTTTTTTTTTCAAATGCAGATATCACATAGTCTCCATGTCCAGAAACTAGTTGTAGATTAAGCATCGTGAGCTCGATACTGACTCCCCGTTATCGATGTCCATTCAAAACTGCATTTTTGCAACGCTTCCAGATTCAGAGTCAGTAGGAAGAGTTGGTTTCCCATCAGGAAAGTTTCATGCCCTATACTGCATTTGGAGTCATTTAAAATTTTTTGACAAAATTCAAGGGACAAGAAATATTTTATTTCAACAACAACAAAATTAAAAACAAAAGCTAATCCATGTTAGTTGTTTCCTATCTTCCCTACTGTGCTGATTGCTTTATCAGTGATAATTCATTTTCATTTTCATAAGAATCCTCTGTGGCAAGTATTACTCTCATTTTATAGATGAGGGCATTGACACTCATTTGGGATAAATAAATTTCTGAAGATAGCACAGCTTTAAATGCTAGCAACAGAGGAACAGTCTAAGTCAGTGTGGTAGCAAAGCAGGAACTGTTTTCCCTACATTTCTGAAGCAGATCCCTGAACGGTGGCAGGCTGGGGTCCGCTGGCACTGACTGGCTTGTGACATGCGATTGTGTGTACTCCTCAGTTCAGTGATGTCATGCTGGCAGCTTGAAATCAGCAATCATGAGAATATTTACACCCTGGAAATTGGCACCTACTAAAAATCAGGGCTGTGTGTGTGTGTGTGTGTGTGTGTGTGTGTGTGTGTATGTGTGTGTGTGTGTATGTGAGGGAGGGAGGGAGGGAGGGAGGGAGAGAGAGAGAGAGAGAGAGAGAGAAGAGCCCTTTGTTAAACATTTACTGGCATAACACTGCTCCCAAACTAGAATGGGGTTCCTTTCATTAATTCAGTTTTTGTTGAAGCCCTACTATTTGTCAGGCACATGCTTGACACCAGAGGCAAAGAAAATGGTGCCAAGATGATCCCCATTTCAGAAATGTACAGACTGGAGAAATTTGACAGGGAAGAAAACCAATGATCACAATAGCCAACAAATATCAAAGCAAGAAGTAAGAAGTTACCTAGTTGTGTAAACAAACAAAAAAAAATAATAAATAAATAAATAAATAAATAAATAAATAAATAAATAAGGGCTGGGGATTTTATAAGTAAATTATAGTTGGTAGGTAACATTCTAATAAAAATTATTAAAATGGATTCTACTTATTTAAGTCTTTAACTTCCAAATTATAGCAAATGCAACTCAAATGGACATAAGCAATAAAGGACTTTTTTTTGTTGTTGCTTTTTGGTCTGTTTTTTTGTTTGTTTGTTACCATGACATGTGCTAAGAACTATGTACTAGCTTTTTCCCTCTGTCCAAAATGATTTTTTTTCTCTCTCTAAATAATCAGTTCTAGTCTTTGAGTTCCAATTTACATTTTAAATCTCAGAGTAAATGGTATTTCCTCAGAAAGATGCTAAGATACCCCTATAGTAACTCCGAGTCCCATTACTCTGTGTTATGGGGTGAACTGTGCCCCACTCTCTTCTCCCCAAAAAACACAATATGTTGAAGTCCAACCCCAGAGCCTCAGAATGCAACCTTCTTTAGAAACAGAGTTGTTGCAAATATAATTAGTTAAGATGAAGTCTTTAGATTGGGCCCTTATCCAATATGACTGGTGTCTTGAGAAGAAGGGAACTTCTGGACAGAGAGACAATGTGAATATATGGGGTAGGATGCCATGTGAAGATCCGTGTGAAGATGAAGGCAGAAATTTTGATGGTACCTTTGCCAGCCAAGAAATGCCAACAATTTCCAGCAGACAACCAGAATGTATGAGAGGGGCCTGGAACACATTCTCCCTCACAGCTTCAAAAGGAATCAACCCTACTGACACCTTGACCTAGGTCTCTGAATCCCCAGAACTGTGAGACAATAATGTCTGTGATTTAAGATACCTAATTGGTGGTACTTGATTACAGCAGCCCTAAGAAATTAATACACTCTGCATCACTTTATTCATCTACTTATCCTCTTGTTTCCTTATTTCGTTCTTTTACTCCCTTTCTCTTCACTCTGGAATGTAAGGACCCCTGGTTCAATGCTATACCTGGTCCTAGACCATTGGCTTCCACATAATGAATACTTGGCAAATGTTTTTGGGGAACAATGCAGGGAGTTTATTGACTTACGTGGCTTAAGACAGGGCTGGAAACATGATTTTAGGCAGGTTTGACCAAATAACTTGATTCAATCAGCAATATCTATATACTCCCTCTCCTTCTCCTCTGCAACCCCACATGGATTTTGGTATCTGCTTCTTCCTATGCCTGGCTTCTCAAATGGAAATCAAAGGGCTCCCAGTCATCCTAGACTTCATCAGTCAAAATTTTCAGTTATTAGAAAAAAGTGCCTAATGCTAAGAGAAATCCCTCTAAAATCAGACAGGATCTCAAATGATTCTGGGTGGTGACAAATATGATAGCTATGTGTTCCATGGGGCTTCATGCGTCCACACTTAAAGAGAGCAGAAGAAAGCATGGATTTCTCAGATAACACAAAGGAATGTATGGGAATGTGTTTCCATTGCCTTCATCGGCCTGAATTGGGTGGGTGAAGGACTCATCCTTGGCCCAGTGACTACTTTCCCATGGCCAGGAACTAGGAGTGGACAAGGTTACTCTAATCACCTGAAGCCATGGAGACTGGGGGTAGGGCTATTGCCACTTAAAACTCAAGGAATTCTTAGGGAGAGGAATGGGGGAATTGAAGGCTGAGACATAACCCAAAGTACCCAGCACGCTGTCCAAATACAGTAATTTAAAAATTCTTGAGTCACTAGCCTCCACCAGCATTACATGGACCACACAGTTACTATGTCACAATTAATGTCTTTTCTCTGTTGTTTTTCCGAGTTCTACTCCTTGGGATCCATTGTTTGATTTACTCTGCATCACTCAAACACAAATTAAAACTGACACCCAGGTTGCTCACATTCTTGTTCCAAATGCAATGACTCATTTAATGGATTTGGATGGTTTCAAAAGATCTTCCATACCTCAAAAGCACCTGAATGACCCTTTAAAGATATGAAGCCCCATTTAAAAATGGACAGATTCCTTGGCACAAAAACAGACACATAGACCAATGGAATAGAATAGAAACCCCAGAACTAGACCCACAAACGTATGGCCAACTCATCTTTGACAAAGCAGGAAAGAACATCCAATGGAAAAAAGACAGCCTCTTTAACAAATGGTGCTGGGAGAACTGGACAGCAACATGCAGAAGGTTGAAACTAGACCACTTTCTCACACCATTCACAAAAATAAACTCAAAATGGATAAAGGACCTAAATGTGAGACAGGAAACCATCAAAACCTTAGAGGAGAAAGCAGGAAAAGACCTCTCTGACCTCAGCCGTAGCAATCTCTTACTCGACACATCCCCAAAGGCAAGGGAATTAAAAGCAAAAATGAATTACTGGGACCTTATGAAGATAAAAAGCTTCTGCACAGCAAAGGAAACACCAACAAAACTAAAAGGCAACCAACGGAATGGGAAAAGATATTCGCAAATGACATATCGGACAAAGGGCTAGTCTCCAAAATCTATAAAGAGCTCACCAAACTCCACACCCGAAAAACAAATAACCCAGTGAAGAAATGGGCAGAAAACATGAATAGACACTTCTCTAAAGAAGACATCCAGATGGCCAACAGGCACATGAAAAGATGTTCAGCATCGCTCCTTATCAGGGAAATACAAATCAAAACCACACTCAGGTATCACCTCACACCAGTCAGAGTGGCCAAAATGAACAAATCAGGAGACTATAGATGCTGGAGAGGATGTGGAGAAACGGGAACACTCTTGCACTGTTGGTGGGAATGCAAACTGGTGCAGCCACTCTGGAAAGCAGTGTGGAGGTTCCTCAGAAAATTAAAAATAGACCTACCCTATGACCCAGCAATAGCACTGCTAGGAATTTATCCAAGGGATACAGGAGTACTGATGCATAGGGCCACTTGTACCCCAATGTTCATAGCAGCACTCTCAACAATAGCCAAATTATGGAAAGAGCCTAAATGTCCATCAACTGATGAATGGATAAAGAAATTGTGGTTTATATACACAATGGAATATTACGTGGCAATGAGAAAAAATGAAATATGGCCTTTTGTAGCAACGTGGATGGAACTGGAGAGTGTGATGCTAAGTGAAATAAGCCATACAGAGAAAGACAGATACCATATGGTTTCACTCTTATGTGGATCCTGAGAAACTTAACAGGAACCCATGGGGGAGGGGAAGGAAAAAAAAAAAAAGAGGTTAGAATGGGAGAGAGCCAAAGCATAAGAGACTGTTAAAAACTGAGAACAAACTGAGGGTTGATGCGGGGTGGGAGGGAGGAGAGGGTGGGTGATGGGTATTGAGGAGGGCACCTTTTGGGATGAGCACTGGGTGTTGTATGGAAACCAATTTGTCAATAAATTTCATAAAAAAAAAAGTTAAAAAAAAAAAAAGAAAAGAGAGTATATTTTACCGATTGTACAAAAGCAAAAAAAAAAAAAAAAGGACAGATTCCTGAATACAGGTCTTAGTATATAAACCAATAATTAAACATGGAACTATCTATAATTCAGGAGGAGAGAAGGCAGAGCATTTCCTCAAATTTATTTTTTGTTATTGTCGTGGAGGGAGGATTATTCCCTTCACCAATTGGTTTCATGTTTTTTAGTTTTCTTGATTGATGCTCTGGGTAAAAGCTTCAAATGAGCAAAATTTCTGCTAAAAGCTGTACTTATGTGATTCTCTCAAACCACTAGCATTTAAAGGCTAGAATGCACTGGTTTCTAGGGTATAGAATAAAAGGATTTAAGAACACAATTAGTAACTTGTTCCAGCAATTAGAGCTGAGTTTAATTACAAACTAACCTCTTGATAGACCATTTGACAGTCAGTGCAAAGTGAGAGAAAGAGATCAGAAAACTGCTAGAAGCAGCAGCAAAAGAACTTTTCCACATATTTATTTTTGCTCACATTATCTTCAGGCCTAGTGTTGCCTTTTGCAAGGGAAAAGGTGACAGATTTTGTTCTTTAAAATGTTTAATTTTTTAACTTGGCAAAAGGGTTTATTTTTGCATGCTTTCTCTTCTACTCATCTGAAAACCAAACTGCAATCCTGGATTTATGCTCATCTGACACTAATGGTACCCAATGGGCTTCCTCTCCATCCCCAAAGACATGTCTGTCTTAGGGTAGAGGAGGGTACCAAATATGCTCAGAATTATAATGTTAAAACATAATGGGACTTAGGGATCATCTGGTCCAACTCGAACATATCATAGATGTGCATGCCTGAGTTCTGGAGAAGCTGTTAACGCACTCAAGATCATAGAGGGGGCTGCAGCCGGGACCCCAACATGAACTCTATATGTTAAGTGGAACAAAGTCCACTCTTTGGAACAAAGGAAAGGTTTCTCCTCCCGGTGGTTGTGTTGGAGTAATTTATTTTCTTCTTGTTAGCATTTCCAAAAATGGAGCCCTCAAAAAGATAAATAGGAGGCCATTCTTTCAACGCTGCATATTTTCCCTTAAGTACCAGGACTCAGATCCATTTACTGGGTGTGGTACACCGATACAGCTTTATGCAGAGCCGTGCTGGCCCTGTGCACAGAGCCAATTACATTACAGGGAGAACGGAGCTGAGTGGGAGAAAAGCATGTGGTTAAGAATTAGGATTGGCACGATGCCCTATTCTATTTACTAGCCATAAGTAAGCCTTCTCTCCTCAATCATTTTGCTTCTCCTGACTTCTGAATGGGAATCCTCATGTCTCACCCAATATTGCATTTACTCAGCAAACACTACTGAGTACCTACTGTGTGCCAGAAACTGTACTAGGTTCTAGAAATATGGTGGAAAGGAAACAAGGCCCTTTATCTCACAGAGTTCATATTATAAAATGGTGTACAAGTGAGGAGAGAGATGAAAGTCAGGGAGTGTCATGTGACAACCCAGAAGAGAAACACTAGAAGCTGAGACATAGCCACTGAAGCTCTGCTGAGTCATGTCTAACAGCAAGAAAGCCATGATTTTTCCAAGGATCAAATGCCTACTGCCTGAAATAACAGGAAGAAAGTCGTAAACACCTATGCTAATAATATACTGTATTACTTTTATTAATGGGAACTGTGTTCTGTTAAGATTATATAGGGGTGGCTCATAATTGTCTAATTTTCCCCCAATATTCTAGAATAAATATATAATACCTTTATAATTTATTTAAAGATTTATTAAAAATACAAAGCCTGGATGCAGTAAACACTGTGTTTGAGAGAGTAGACTTAGAAGCCTGATAGTCTGGATTTGAATCTTGGCTCCACTGCTGGCTAGCTTTGTGATTTTAGAATAATTTTTCTTTAAATATTGCAAATCTCCTCTGTAAAAGAAAAGGTTAGAAAATATGTACTTCAGAAAGGTCTTGTGAGGACTTAGTGATATACTGAAAGTCAAGGACACAGCGTAGTGGGCAGGTCTGAGAAAGGCTCAGCAAAGGTTAGCTCTTACAATATTATAATTAGGGGGGGTGTGCTCATTTGTCCCCATTTCTCCTATAAACAATGATCGCTACTCCTACAGAAAAAAGTGCCCATAAGCCAAGAAACTTTCCAGAATAATCACCACCACCCCCCATTTTCTTTCTAAAGAAAACACCAAGGCAAGTCCAATCCAGCATACAGGTTCGAAGTGAGCCACTGTCCAGTCCCTGCTTCTGTTGCTAAATATG
Organism: Prionailurus bengalensis; assembly: GCF_016509475.1. NCBI lineage: Eukaryota > Metazoa > Chordata > Mammalia > Carnivora > Felidae > Prionailurus > Prionailurus bengalensis. The sequence continues at coordinate 78,566,846 of NC_057359.1, read as the reverse complement.
AGACAGAATGGAGTGGCCTCTGCCACTTTCCCCATTATTTAGTACAAATAGCTCACTACACCAACCCCTTACTGTGCGAAGCACTTTACGATCACCACAGTGGAGAAGGTCCGTTACGTTAGTCTGTGTGCTTTCAGGGCGAGGTCAGGAAGAATATGCAGACCTCAGAACTTCCAGGGAAGCGCTCTTCATCCTTCTCTGGAATGTTGAAATTCATACACGAAATGGCAGGTCTCTTGCTAATACTGGTCATGTTTCGTAAGAACATATTATAATCTCTTGGAAGAACAAACTATGCAATCACAATCTACTTCTAAAAAGTACATTACACATCTCATGTTCAGATCATGCTTCCTGCTAAAACTAAGGCAGGCTTAGAGCCCTAACAGTCTACTGCTATTCATAGGGAATGGACTCTCTTTAAAGAGATCTTTATAGGTGTCAGGTCATGGATTTTTTTGAGAAACTAATTAAACTCATGGATGCTGGACAGTTCCCCCAAAATGCCCTTTCAGACAAACAGGCCATATTGCACATGATCACTAGAGATCAGGGTCCCTAAGAAAACAACCCTGGCCCCTAGTGTAATAGTTTCTATGCTTGGTAATGTCTTGGTTTTCCACTGTCTTTGGCTATTTTACTGTTTATAGGGTTGGCCAATATTCCAAAAGATTGGGTTACTTTTAGACTGGGAGATTCCTAGAGCAAAGAAGGAATGTGGGAAGATAATCCCTTGCTCCCCACCTTTCCTGCTTCCTCAGCAGTTTTTGCCAAGACTCTCCTCTTCCCCAAAGGTTCTCCTGAGTCATGCAACCTGGAGAGATTATTGAGGCTAAGTCTAGAGGCATTAGCTTGGGTTAGGTGGCCACATAGTGTGTCCGTCCTTAATTGAAATGAGGTTGTGGTGGAATGACACACATCACTTTCATCAACTATCTTTGTTTCTTTTAATCTACTACATATTATGTACTAACTGTATTCAATTTAATTAAGCTTATATATCATCTGATGGATACAAAATTAAAAGGTTTAGCTACTGCCCTCCTTGAGTTTACAGGTAAATTAAGTTATTCATTATCACTAGGAATATTGTTTTCACATTTAGTTAATATATCGATAATGATGGCCAACAGTGACTGAGGAACCAGAATATGCATACATTGCTTAACGGAGTCCTCAAAGCAACTCCAAGAAGTGGGCTTTGCCATTTCTACATCTGATAAGGAAAATGAGGCAAAACAGGGTAAACAACTTGCTCAAAGTTACACATCTTCCAAACGGCAGAAATTCCAACTCTGTGACTATCTAGTCCTTTGTTTTGAACCACTATGCTATTGCCACTCACCTGGATTAAGACACTTTTCTAAGGAAGATCAAATTCTTTAATTTACCACAGTAATCTTGGGCTATAAGTTTTATTATAAGTATCTCCAACTATGTCTTGGACAGTTAAAGGACTTAAACACATATTTACCCAGCAATAAGTGCACACTCAGATTCCAAACACCAAAATCTTGGATCTTGGCTTAGAGGATACACACACACACACACACACACACACACACAAACACACACTCCAAATGGGGGAAATATGCAAATAAAAATATAGGAAATTAGGATCCAAGATGAGTAACTGAATGATAATAATAATAAATTTTCCAGCATGCTAAGAGATTATGGGAGACATGCAGGAATCTGGAGATCTGAGATCTAGCCAAGCCCTTACCACTGTTACCACCACTGTTTTCTTAAGTAGAAAGTTTTGGACATAGTGTACTTTATCTTAGCACCTGATGGTCATGAGCACTGCTAATTACCCTTTTTCTAATGCAGCAAAGATCTAAGGATTTACCAGCTTATAGAAAATTATTTATTCCTACACTGACTAGCCTCAGACTGATCTCTTTTCTAATTTCTTCTGTTGATTTTGGCTTTGCTTGCCTTAGTTTACATTCTAGTTGACAAATTCTCCATAGTCACTTCTCCTCTGTCAGCACCAGGAGACAAGGTGAGGAGTCATTGCCTAGAGAAGCAGGAAAGAGTTAGAAAGACAGAAACAGAGACAGAGACAGAGACATAGAGGGAGCTAAGAGAGGGAGGAAGGGAAAGAGAGGGAAAGGTAAAGGGAGAAAGAGAGAGAGGGAACAGAAGAGGGAGAGAGCAAGAAAGAGGGAGAGAGAGAGGGAGATATACGGATAAGGAGAGAGAAAGAGGGAGAGAACCTAATGCGGAGAGAGGGAGAAACAGAGTAAGGGAGAGAGAAGGGGAGAGAGGAGAGGAGAGAGAAAAGAAGAGAGGAAGAGAGAAGGGGGAGAGGGAGAGAGAATGGGGAGAGGAAGAAGAGAGACAGGGAGGGAGAGAAGGAGGGAGAGTGAGAGGGGGAAGAAGAGAGAAAAGGAGAGAAAGGGAGAGGGAACATGAGATGCATCTGAGAGAGAGTGAGGAGAGGGAGAGAGAGGGAGAGGGACAGTGAGAGAGAACGGAAGGGAGAGAGCGTTTGTTGCAGTTGAGGGAGAGTCTGTGTATGTGCAGTTTGAAAAAAGTATATGAAATTGCCATTTTCATGGTTTATATATAGCCTCTTTGTTAAATTTTAGTTGTTGTCTTTCTTTTCTGATGGCAGAAGTGTGGTACTTACTTTGAACTCTCAAATGATGGTAATGAATTTGGTAAGATTTTAATTTCTATCCATGGGGAACAAGGGTTGCAGGAAGGTTGAGACACTGTTCCAGGGCAGCTTTCCTATCTTTTCCCTGAATCCGCAACTTCTCCCCTCCCCCTTAGCCCCCACAGAATCCCATGCCCAGGGATGGGCCCCTAGAACCAATGAAGCAAACCCCCTGTGGTATCAATGGCATCTTCAGGTCTTTTTGAGCTTATGTCTTGGCCCTTGACTGTTTCAGGTACTGGTGTTTGGAATGAGTGAGGCTGACAGTAGCAGAGGCAGTAATAATCCAACACATGTGATTCCCAAAAGACCATACCAACACTTATCTTACCCGATCTTCATAAAAAACCCGAATTTCTTGTCCTATCAGCCTTAACATTCTGCATGTGGTCTATTTTCCCTCTGGATGGATGTTTTTATTCAAAAACTGATTCAAGGAGCCGTTCTCAGGTTGGATGAGCACTTGGCTTGACTTCCATTTGGTTTCTACCATCTACGTAAAGCATGATGTGGGCTAACTTGGCACAGATGTACTATTTGCATACTCTCCTGGGATGAGCTGCAGGTATTTTCTTCCACTTGTATAAAGTGCAAATGCACACATGTGTCCTAAGACTATCTCTTTTCAACATCTGTATTCATTTTCACGTGGGTTAGGAATGGGGAATATTATGAAATACATTCTACTCATATTTTCTGGTAGAGCTTAAATCATCCCTTCTAACAATGTTCCATGATCATCATACATTTACTGCCATATGGAAATAAATATCATTTCTCTCAGGTTGAGCGTACCTCTTAAGTTTCATCCATAGATATGAATTATATCATTAATGTATGTCATTTCTTTTACTGGATTTAAAGTTCTTTGAGGGCAAAGAACTTGCTACTAATTTCCCCTACTTCTTATTTCCTTATCACAAGCCAGAAACAGTGGGGCTGGTTGTTAGTTCTGCAATGATGGTAATTACACTCACCTTATTCACACCTTGCATTATCTTATTAATTTGACTTTTATTCTTCTCTTTGTCTTCTCAAACTGCAGAGACCCTATTTGCCTTCTGGATCAGAAGGTAGGGGTGAAAGAAATTAATATGACAAGCCAGCTAAGCCCAGGGAACCATGTAAACATGCTTGTGGTCAAGTTATTTCTTGGGACAAGTGAAGTGGGATGGTCAAAATAGGCCCTGGAACCTCACTTCCTGGGTCTCAAATTAATCCAACCAGGTATTAGAAAGAAATTAATATGACAAGCCAGCTAAGCCCAGGGAACTATGCAACATGCTTGTGGTCAAGTTATTTCTTGGGACAAGTGAAGTGGGATGGTCAAAATAGGTGCTGGAACCTCACTTCCTGGGTCTCAAATTAATCCAACCAGGTATTAGTCATGTGGCCTTGTCAAATTATTCCACATGTCTGTTCCTCACACTTCCCATCTGTAAAATGAGAACAGTCATAACGCTTACCTCATTAGTAGCTGAAAGTACTAAAGGAAAAAACAACAAAAAAAACCCATGTACATTGCTTGGAATTGGTGTTGCATTAAGGAATGTAGTTAAATAAATGGTGGAACCAGTGCTTAAACTAAGTTCTACAGGTTGGTAATAATAATAAGTATGGTGAGGAAGGAATTGAGAATAACCACATGATTCACTGAGTGTTTGGTACGTCCCCAGAATGTGCTAAGAGCTCTGGAGACATTATCTCATTTAAGCTGCAACAGCAAAATGAAGAAGTTTCTATCATTAGCCAAGTTTTATAAATGGCAGCCTCTTGCCTCAGAAAGGAGACAACTTGTCAAGTAAGTGGTAGAGCCAGGAACTAAAGCAGATGTGCCTGACTCCAAAGCCCACATACTCTGCTTCAACTCCACCAAGGTGCTGGAAATTCATTTCTCACTGTAGAAAGCAAGGGGTTCAGATGATAGTGTGCATGTTTGGGGGTGGGACTGGCAAAAGAATGAATATAAACAGCATTTGAAAGACAGTCATTTACAAGTGAGATTATAGAATCTGTTTGAAGATTCCCCCAGAGGACACGTTAAAAATATGGCTTGCACGAAACTTAACAAGAGGTTAGATGAAACGCACCGGGCTCTGTGTAGGCGGGATGCACACTGAAAATTAAATCCACGTTGGAAATGTTAATAAATGCAGACACATGTTCTTGTTTGTAATGTGCTTCTTGTTTTTCTCATTTTCTCCATGTTAGAACAGTGAGGGCATCTCTGTTGGGTCTCCTGGGGCCTGTTTTTTTTTTTTTTTCTCTCTCTGATTGTTTTTGCTTTATCTCTATATCTCTCCCACTCTTCCCCCATGCCCTCAAAATGTGATTTCATAGCTTGAGATGTCCAGGACCCAGGGGTGTGACTATGCACTGGAAATGAAGAATAAGGAGAGAAGACTCGTGGGGCTTCCAGACCATGCATCACACGGTAGCCATAGTGATGTTAAAACGAATAGCATCACATCACTCTCTCAAAGATTTCTGAAGGTCTCCTTTGGTGATCCATACAATGAAGTCTAAACACTTCTGCAAGATGTTTGAGGCCCTACTGTGTGGGCCACCCTCCAGGCCCACCTGGCCATGGTGACTTTTCATGCCTTTGGAAACCTTCACTCATTCATCCATATCTAATTCAAATGTGATCTTCCTTGTGAAGTAGTTCCCTGCAATTCCCCAGGGAACATCAGTGACCCTGAGCTCTTGGTTTCTCTAGCACTTTGCATTCATCCTTTTTGCACCATCAATATTAGTAATAACAAAGTGAAGGCTTAAAACATAAGGAACTGGTCTAAACATCTCACATGAGTTTTCTAATTTAATTTACCTAATAAATACACTAGACACACTTTATCTCCATCTAAAAATGAGGACTCTGAGACTCAGAGACATTTAGAAAATGGTTCAGTACATGCCAAAAGGTGGCAGAGCCAGAATTCATGTTCTGGTCCTTTTGCCTTCCATACCTGGACAATTAACAATTACCATTGGGGCGCCTGGTGGCTCAGTTGGTTAAGTGTCCAACTTCGGCTCAGGTCATGATCTCACAGTTCGTGAATTTGAGCCCCACTCCAGCTCTCTGTTGTCAGCACAAAGCCTGCCTTGGACCTTCTGTCCTCACTCCCAACTCTCTAGTCCTCTGCCACTCTCTCTGTCTCTGTCTCCCTCTCTCTCTCTCTCTCTCTCTCTCTCTCTCTCTCTCTGTCTCTTTCTCAAATAAACTTAAAAAAAAACACAATTACCCTTGACTGTCATTTTTCATTTATGCATAATGGTTACATATGAGACTCACTTCACTACCGGTTCTGGATATGTCTGAAGACAGAAATGTTTTCTTAGTCTTCTGAAGAAGGAAGGGTAGTAGAGTGCAGAGAATGCCTACATAGACTTACACAGACCTGGTTAAAATGCTAGCTCATTTATTACTGAATCACTGTGAAAACCAATCCCTACTTTATAATGGGCACAGTAATGTCTAGTCAATAGAGCCGTGAAGAAAAGAGGTTACATATCTATAATATTGAAGACCGCAGCCACTCAATATGGGCTGGTTCCTTTTTCTTTTCTTTCTGTATGTCTGCCCAAGATCTTGCCCAGAGCGAAAATCCGATAAAGGACTTATTTTGTTTTGTTTTCTTTTAAAGGAAATGAGATAAAATAAAAGGCAATTTTAATCTCAAGACCACATCAAGGGAAAAAATATGGCCTTTCCTCATGACAATTGATTTATTCACTGAGTTCTCGAAAAGCCCTGGCAGGTTGACAGCTTTGTATTCAAGGAAGGGGGTAGACAGGGATAGGAAATGGGAATATTTTGAACAGGGAATATGGGAAGAACTCAGCACAGATGGGAAGGAAGACAGACAGAATACTCCTCAGAAAAGGAGAAAAGAGTTAAACACGTTCCCAGAAAGCCATTCCTCATGTTCAATGCCAAGAGTTTGTTCCAAAAGACTCTTGGAATTAAGATTAAGGTACTGACATGTCATCATTATGCAAAAGATGACCAGGAAGAGGGGAAGTATGCACTAGCTTTCTACAACTGCAATGAGACAGAGTGAAAAGCAGAATCTCTAGGTCCTGGATGTAACTGTGGATATTCTGCCACTATCCAGCTTCAGGACTTGCCACCAATCTTTCCCCCAGAAAATGGGAGAAATAGTATCTATCTCTCCAGAGTCAAAAAAAAAAAAAAAACTATCAAAATGTTTTCATCATAGGACTTAAATACAATGAGCATTTACTCAATAGATATTTATTTGGTTTGGTTTGATTTTTTCCTACATACCTCACTTCCTTTCTGTACTGGTCACACATATGAGTAAAAAGAGGACATAGAATGCATTTGTTCTATTTGAATTGTATCCAGTTGTCAAAACGTTTTCTACCATCATGTCTCAGTGCAAAGCTTTCAGGAGCTGTGGACAACTTGAAGTTGCCACTCTCCCACCAGATGACAGAAAGGGCAAACCCAGTCTGTCTTTCCTCACTGTGGCCTTCATTCATCGCTCAAGTCCAAGCCCCTTGGGTCATCGCCTGGGATCACTCACAGCAGATAACCACAAAACAAAGATAAAGAGATTGAGCCCTCTGTATTGTGACAGGTGAATTGAGTAACAACTTACCTAATCGTTCTTTTGTTCAACAATGGTACTCGCTCAACGAAAGGCTGCGCTGAGGATTGTGGAGGAAATTTTGTTCCAAATAAAATGTCTCTCGTTCTTACAGCAGTACTTGGCACAATTAACCGGACCCAGCTTGAAACTCTTCTCCTAACTTCAGAAATACCATCCTCTTTTTTGGCTCTATGTGCCTCATTTTTTCTCATTTGTAAAATGTGGGGAAATAGTATGTCCCTCACTGGTATGATGTGAAGATTAAATGAAATAAATCTCAAGAAGTTGGTGCAGCTGCTGACACGTAGCAGTATTTAATAAACACCAGTTGAAATACCAGTAGTGATGACAATAGCAACAGCAACATCAGTAGTTGTTCTCCTGGTAAAATATCACTATCTTTTATTCTCCCAATGTCCACTGCCAATTTCCCTAAGTCCTCTTTCTGGAAGTAGTAAGGAGGCAAGTACTGCTACTTAATAACAGCATGGGAGATGGGCAAGGAACCTCTCCATTTCTCATTATCAAGTCCACAGCTCATTTGCTTCTGAACCCATCTTCTCCTACCAAACACTAGCCCATCTGCATGGGCTCAGATCTTATCCCCTCTCATCTGTTCAAGGGCTTTTCTTATACATAATCCCTCTTGCCTCTCTGCTGCAACATCAATATCTCCCTGTCGACTGCCTCACTCCCATCGGTACACATACCATAGCATTACCCACTAAACGAAAAAAATGGTCTCATGACTTCACATTCCCCTCCAGCCACCATCTTGTTTCTCCGTCTCCAACATTATAAATTAGCTAGCTCAGCTTCTTCATCTTTCCTTCATTGTTCAAATCACTCCATTTAGGTTTATATCTCTATCATGCTAGAATATACATGGTCAAAGTCACCAATAACCCCATGTGCAAAACCAGTGGATATATTTTGTCCTTACCCTCCTTAGTACCTTTTCACACAGTCAGTGACTCTCTCCTGTATACACACTCTCCTCCCTCCATTTCCAAAATGGAATCAGTTTCCTCCCCAAATATTTTCCCCCCTCAACTATCCTCTTTTTGGCATATGAGATTAATATAGACCTGGATTCTCAAGGCAGAAACAGAATCTCTGTGATTGCATTCCCTTCTCACTTTCTCTCTTTATTCATTTTTCTATTTCTCTCTTGCCACTCACTCATATCCAATCCATTATCAATCCATCGTGTGGAATCTCTTTCAAATGAATCCTGAATCTTTAATGATTATTACTACTATTACTATGTTACTACTACTACTATTATTATTATTATTATTATTTATTTATTTATTTATTTATTTTGCCATTGTTGCTACTGTCCTTATCTAGACCTCCTGCAATTCCCTTGGGTATACTGCAACACTTCCTAACTGCTCTCCCACCTCTACACTCATTTCTTCCCAGCCATTATCTACTGCAACTCAAATCTATCTAAGCATGATTGGCTTTTCTCTTTGCTTGATACCATTTAAAGCCCTTCCAGTAGCCAGAACCCAAGTCTAAGCTCTTTAAAATGGCATAGGTGGGCATCCACAACCTGCCCCTTGACTGTCTCTTCAATTTCCTCTCCTGACACCCTCCCTTCCCTACTTTATGTTTAGGCGACATGAATATGCTTAGGGTTCTTGAAGTTGTCTCCTCTCTTCCTCATTAAATCAAACTTAGCTCCTCTCCTAAGAAATCCCATTAGACCCTCTTCCAAAGGAGAGTTTATCACTATTTTCTCTCTGTTACCTCTGCATCTTGTGCACATTTCTATTACTAATCATTTATTTATATACTCATGTCATGTCTTTTAACATAGTGATTCTCCAAATTGGCTTCACATTGGAATCATTTGGAAAATTTAGAAACCAAAACCAAAAGCTACTGCCTGGCTCCCTCATTCAGAGCTTCTGATTTAATTGTATGGAACACTGCCTGGGCATCAGGAATTTTTAAAAATATCTCAAAGAGTCTAATGTGCAGTCTAATTAGAGACTCCTCCTTGAGGCCAGGGATGTTCTGTTTTTTATTTTTAATCTTTGTATCTTAGGTGTTGTACATCGTGTCTGGTGCATAGTTGGAATTCAATTTATGTTGTTAAAGTATATTTACCATGAATTAAAGCTCATGATACAACATGATACATAATTCCCAAATGAAACAGGTAAAGCTACATCAAGAAGGGTGAATTTTCAGCAAGATTTGGAAAATGGAAGGCATGGAAGATTTTGGAAAATGCCTGGAATAGACTTGCAACAGCCCATAAACATCTGAAAGAGGCAAATGAAAGTAAATGGGATGCAGAGACATTCATAATTGAGAATGGAGAATCCTGAGACCACTGGCAAAGGAAATAGAAGAAAAATGAGAGAAAGATTTGGTGATGAGACTGTAAATGTATGGGGATTATAATAAGAGGTCATGATAGGTATCCACGATAGTTTTCTTAGAGAAGGTGGCACTGAATTGACATGAGGATTTAGGAGAAAGAGACACTCAAAATGTGCAGCCCACTTTTCTAACTACCCCCAGTCAGTGGGGACTGGCATTCAAGTGAACAGTATTTTTTGTTACCAACTATTACCAATGGTAATGATGGTAATATTAGCTGAATAACGTGGCATTTTGTCCTAGCAGCTAACATGAGCTTTGGAGAAACATTACATGGGTTTGCCAGTTAACAGCTATGTGACTTTTGGTAAGTCACTTAACCTCAGTTTTCACAGAGGTAAAATGGGGATAATAATTATGTCTTCTCATGGAGTAAGAGTGACAAGTACATTAATTTATGTAAAGAGCTTAGAACAGCCCAGCTCAGAGTAACAATAAATGCTAGTTCTACCATTATAGATGTAGGGGATTTCCCACTATTTGGACCAAGCCAACAGCTTTGGCTTTGTCCAAAGTAGTTGTTTATTGTTACTCTGGGCTGGGCTGTTGTAAGCAATTTCCATATGGAAGCGTTAAAAAGGAAAAGTGAGAGTATGTTCATTTAAGTTACAAATGCAAAAACTGATTTCCACTTCAGAACTAAATCTGTATGTCTAAGATGTGTTTGATCTCACTCTCTCTTTCAGACACACCGCCTTAAAATTGTAGTAAAATTACCAAATTAGTGAATATTTAAAATGATTCTCTTTAAACCCTTAATTATTATCAGATTTATATATAATCTCTACATAGGCCAACCAACTGTCGCCTGGGAGAGGTCATTAAGGCTCCACTGATTAGATAAGAATAATTTGCAATTAGCTTAGAAATTGTTAGCATGAAAATGGGCCCCTCTAAATTTCTTGAGTGTTCTCCAAACTACTGTTCTCTTAGGTAGTCTAAACACTCATATAATCCTATTGACAGGGCTAATTAATTTGATTAGAATATTTTAATTTCCCAAGTTTTTTATATCAGACCTTCTCTATCCAAATGATCGCAAATTATTGCTAAAACGGGCCAAGCTTATAGTCAGGTTTAAACTTTTCTATAAGCTTCAAGATTCCACTAAGTGCAACAAATTATCAGATGCAACACACGTATTTATTATTATCAAAGTCTGCCCTGTTGACGCCTACTCTTTTTTATACATTTCTGCAAATCTACTTCAAGGCTACTACATGTCTGTTTCTCTGTGACGTTCATGAGCTGCTTTTCTTCTTTGGAGCCTCAGGAACACTCAAGGGCTGAATCATACACCTGCCTCAACTTATAGAAAGAAATAATGGATCCTATTCCAGTCCTTGAGTCTGACCTTTGGTGAAATCCTTTGGTCACATACTACCTGCTTGATCCTAAGCAAGTTGATGGAATTCTCTTAGAACCAGTGACCCCATCTTGAGTTGGAAGTAATAAGAGTTCCTATCTGGAAGCTTCTTGTGAGGGTGGCCTGAGGCCATGCATGCCACAGATGACAGCCCTAATGTGTGACAGCCACTATTAGGTTTTATCGTATACTTGTTGATTTTCTTTCACATAAACTTTGCTTCCTCTGTTAAATTGTAGACTTTTGGAGGGAAGAACAAGTTGCTTCTGATTTGGGGTCTTCTCTCATTTTCATGGTTCCTGGTAGGAAGCATATGGTTGACAAATAGGTCGTGGTTTTGCCGAAGCCTACAGTCCAAACAACTTCCTATAGGTAATGAACTTCCTCCACATAATAAACATTGTATATATTTATGTAGGAAATGTGTGTGTATATGTGTCATGCTAATATATCTATATCTATGTAAAATCACATATATATTCAGGAACATATCTTTAAAACACAGTTATGTATCAAATAAAATACACATTTGTGTATAAGCTATGTACATAGCTTATATACATGCACAGGCATACATATCATAGAGTTTATAAACAGACACACAGATGAAATATACCATGAGACGCTTTAACCTAGCTAAGTGTTGCTAAGGTCTAAGCCTTAGAGTATCTATTTTATGACTGTATGTGATTTGTAATTAGTATACACATGTAATGTAGATAGGCATGTGTACAGTAACACTCTGAGTTAAAATAAATGGGTTCTCTCCATTTATCCTTGTAGACTCCCCTACCTACCAGTTTGCCCCTACTTCTTGCCCCTCCCCGTCCAATTTCGTGAGCTAACACACAGCCCCACCAGTGAAGACAGGAAGGAGAAGTACCCATTGGTGTGCTAAGGTCAACTTGAACCAGCTTATCAATAGAATCAACAGATCTTTCAGACTTTTGCAAGCCAGTTGTTAAATGGAATCATTCGTAAAAATTAAATTATATAAACTTTCAATTAAATAAATTATATTAAAAGAAAAGCTAATACTCCTCAAAATTCAACACTTACTAATTGCTTTCTCTATGGTTTGCTATTATCTATGTTCTTGACCTTGTTTATGTCTATTTTATCTGTGTGGTATGGTGCAGGGACTCTGTGAAGGCAGGCTGGTGTGCATTTATTCCACTTGTGTTTGGTAGCTTGCAGTGAGTATTTTACACCACAGAAATTGGTCAGTGCTTTTTCCTGGAGAGTCAAATGTTAAACATTCGCCATCACAACCCTAGACGAGCCTTTTCCCGTCAGCTGCATAGTCCTCTTGGAGACTCGAGGATTCTTAGCTAACTAAGGTAGTTGTGAAAGAAAAGCAGTATTCGTATATAGATATATGGGGGGGGGGAGGGGGGGAGGAACCCATATAAACATAGTTAAATTACATCCCATAAAGAAAGTACAGAGTGGAAGAAGGGAGAAGATTTCCCTGGAAACTGTCACAGAACACACACACATGCTTTTGAATAATGAATTTAATTTCCAAGCTTCACAGAAAGCTCTTTCCTGCCTTGGCTCTCCCTTAACCTTCTCCTCCTGCCTTTCCCTCACCTTTCTACCTGAACTTCTTAAAGAGCTGTAATTCTAACCTGCTCCCTCCCTCTCTATTATTCCACTAATCTGTCTCCGCCCACATAATTAAAGCAATCACCTCCTCCTGCCTCCCTCAGAGCCCAGTTAATCACCCCTCTGTACTCTGGAACAGCGACCTTCAGCCTACATGATCTGGGTAACAATCTTAGGGGCCCTTCCCACACTGTCCCTAAGCCTGCCCACCTCTCCCTTCCTTCCAGCTCACTGCCAGGCCAGGTCTGCTGCTAAGAAACCATTCTCCAGCCACTTAGCCGTTCTCCACCCACTAACATGTTTATCACCTCTGGTCAGAAAATCACATTTGTTTCCACCTCTGTTTTTCTCTAATTGCTTTCTCCCATCCTCTTCTAGGCTCCCAGGAGGCTGAATTAATCTCCTCAAAAATCATTTGAGGAGTCATTGAAGGAGTTATGGGTGTTAGCACATGGAAAGCAATCCAATTCTTCAATATCCCTGAGAAAAGGAACCAATGTGCTCTGTGATGTCCATGAAGAAAGAACTGGAAACCACAGATAAAAAGGCAAAGAATATGACTTCAGGTCAAGGTAAGAATGGACATCCCACCCTGAGCTGACCATCAGTCCCTATGATGCCGAGACAGTGAACTCCATGATGGGGGATTATTTTAAGAACCATTACAGGAGACATGCCAGGGTTGAAGCAGGGGATTGGATTAAAGGTTCTGTAAAGTCCCTTCCAGTCTAAAATCATCTCAGTCCATGAATCTCTGGAGTTGTAGCCTGCACGACCAGCCATGGGACCAATATTTCTGACTTGCATTCATCTTTCATTTCTTACCCCCCATGCTTTGTATAATTTACAGCATAATTTTGTGTCCCTGCTTGAAAACAAAGTGGGGCTTCTTTATTACCAGATCCCCACTGGATTTGGGTTGGTTCTTCTTTGAAGCAACCCTGCATTGCCTGCTTTCTTCCAGTGAAACAAAAGAGTAAACTGTCCCCAGTGATATAGTAAAGTATTTCCAGAAGTAGGAGGGAAAAAAAAAAAAAAAGACGAAGTAAAATAAAGCGTAAAAGAGCCTTAATCAAGCATTTCAGAGACAGAGGATGAAACAGAAGAGGAAGGATCGGAACTTAAAATGCAGAGATTATAGCTGTTCTTACCACGCCTTTCATCCCGGGCTCTTAAACATCATGTGAAGCAACATTATTGCCTTCATTTTTCATCTTATTATTACTTAGCATTTATATTTGCAAGGAGTTTAGGGTTCCTCTTTATTAGCAATCCCTCATAATCTCGTGGTGGGGAAGGCAGAAATGGGGGCCTCCTCTGGTTCTGATGAGATGAATGAGCCCAGGCAAATTAGAGGCTTTGATGCAGTCTGTCGGTGGACTAGGGGCCAAGGTGAGGTTCAAACACTTGACCACAGAGTCTCGTTTTGAGCAGGGGACATTTAGGCATACCTGTGGGAGGAAGCACTGTGTTGGAATCTAATGTTGTGATTGTCCTTAGGGTTTTTTCCCCCCCTCACTGAATTTTGGTTGTGTCTTTAGTAATATACCGGAGAAATAAATCCTACACCACTAAATAGAGTCATTTTGAGACTACGTTAAGGTAGGACATTTGAAGCAGGAGTTGGTATTCTATAAAATTTAGTTCTCTTTTCCATTTCTTTTGATGTGGGCTTAGGGTGTGATTGTAATTCTACCAGCATGAAGATTGAACCCCAGGCAGTATGATAAGTAGAAAGTGCTAGGGAAGCGGAGATGCATATAGCCAGGTCCTGGCTCCACAGATCCAGATAGAGAACATTAAAGATGGGTACAAATTCTTTGCTTCTCATCTCACTGAGAGGTGGGGTCTGATAGCATTCATGACTTGCTTGACCGGCAGAGAATAGAGAAAGTGACACTCTACTAGTTCTAGACTAGCCTTTAAGAGGACTTGTAGCTTCCAGCTTGCCTCTTGGAATCCTGACCTCAGAGATATCATGAATGTGTGTGTGTGTGTGTGTGTGTGTGTGTGTGTACACTCTAATTGATGGTTCCAGCTGTGCCTACACTTACAATTCAAACAGGAGTAAAGCCATCTTGGATCTTCCATCACAGCCTACCTGCCAAGCAAATGCAACCAAGTAATCTTTGTTGGTACCATACAGAATAGACAACTCAATCGACTGAGCCCTGACCAATTTCCTGACCCACAAAAATATATGACACAATAAAAGGGTGGGTGTTTTAAGCCATTATGCTTTGAGTAGTTTGTTTAGACAGCAGTGACTAACCTGAACACCAATTATATTCCTACTATCAAACTGGAAACTACAAAAATGGAAAACTGGAGATCTAGTCTTAGTCAGTTTCTGCATTTCCAACCTAATTTCCCTGAGTACTTTGCATATCCTGTGCTTCTTCAGAAAAGGATCCTCTATCTGGAAGGTACGTGTGCATACCATCCTGGGCCTGTGGAAGTCTCATTTCTTCACTGAATATTTAGTCAGGATAAGTAATGTTGTCTATTCTAGCGGATAAGACAAAAATCTCAGTATTTTTGCATAGCACAACAAAGCCTTATTCCC
Organism: Prionailurus bengalensis; assembly: GCF_016509475.1. Classification (NCBI taxonomy): domain Eukaryota; kingdom Metazoa; phylum Chordata; class Mammalia; order Carnivora; family Felidae; genus Prionailurus; species Prionailurus bengalensis. The sequence continues at coordinate 78,551,619 of NC_057359.1, read as the reverse complement.
TCTCATGTCACAGACGGATATGGACAAGAATGTTCTCTGCATAGCTCCCTTCCAAGATGTAGGACAGGCTTTCAAGCTTACCTCCAAAAGTTCCACTGTCCCTTAGTACCTCCTTGATGTTCCCCACTGAGTCTTCTACATCAGGACAAAAGAAAGAAAATCACACATGAACCAAGAATCTCATGGGAAAAATGCAGAGGCCATAACTGACAGTGACATATAGATTTCCCCCATATGCCATTACCTGGAATTAGTAACATGGCCCCAACCTAATTGCACTGGTGTTATAGACTCTGGGTCTGGAGTTCTGTCTTGTTTAGCAAGAGAGTGGAATGCAGGATTAAAAATGAGAGGCTAACATCTGGGAGGAGACAAGAGCCCCAAGTAAGGGTCCTTGCTCTATTTTTACTAGGATCAGAAGCCTTACAAGCGTGATGGGCATGCATAGAGAGACAATGAAACTGTGAACATTAACTCATGGGCAAGGGGTGAAGGGGGGTTTGGAGATATGCTTCTTAGGGGTTTGGATCAATACAAAACAAGATTCTGGTGCTGGGTGGAAGGTTGTTTACAGCAAACGTGAAGCCCCTCCCTGTTTACCTAAACTGGCCAAGGGGACACAAAAGAAAGAGCTTGCTACCTCAGGGTCAACAAGGCATCTTTCTTTTGCTAATTAGCTCTGCTCTGGGCAACTTTGCCCTGCCCCACTGTGGTCTAAGCCCTATTTACCTGTTTACCTAATTTGGTCCTTCCTTCCTGTGAAAGCAGCTTTCTGTTGTTGTCCTATACCTGTGTCCTATACTGGGGGCCTTTGCCCCATTTGTCCTGTATCCGGGGCCTTTGCCTGGCTTGTCTAATCTTATCTGCCTAATCTTGTTTACCCAAACTTGGGTGTGTTCATCCTATGACTTTCTAATTCTTTATGCCTTGTTAACCCATCAGTGCAGGCTCAGGGAATTCCTAAGCTTATTCCCCACACGCTGGCAGCTAGAAAATATAGGCTTCCTGTGGGCCCAGAAAAATAAAAAGGACTGGTAAGAATCTATTCAGTTTCTTCTACCACAATTGGCAGAGTTAATCCATTCTTCAACCTGCCAACCGTGTTCAGTTGGAGTAAAAGTGTTTAAATCAATCTTTATTTTAGAGTCATGCCAAGCTACTTTTCTAGCTGTGTGGACTGAACAGAATACTTAACTTCTCTGAGTTTCAGTTTCAGTTGCAAGAAGGTTGACAATGTCCATTCTCAGTAATACAAGTAAAATAAAGTTCTCATAAAAGTACTCAAACATTGGGGCGCCTGGGTGGCGCAGTCGGTTAAGCGCCCGACTTTAGCCAGGTCACGATCTCGCGGTCTGTGAGTTCGAGCCCCGTGTCGGGCTCTGGGCTGATGGCTCAGAGCCTGGAGCCTGTTTCCGATTCTGTGTCTCCCTCTCTCTCTGCCCCTCCCCTGTTCATGCTCTGTCTCTCTCTGTCCCAAAAATAAATAAACGTTGAAAAAAAAATTAAAAAAAAAAAAGTACTCAAACATACACTTCATTCTTTCTTTCAACATGCCTTGTAAAACACTCTTGGTACCCGAGATGGACAATCTCTCCTTCTGTATCATTGGCAGACACTGTTAATCAGTTATGACATTTTATTTTCTACTCATTCTGTTATTGGTCTCAGAATTTTTCCTAGTATGACTGTCCAGGCAGCCAAAACTGATACATTAGAAATAGTTTTTAAAACAAAACCTTACTTGTGATTTTTCATCTAACACAACTGACTAGACAGAAAATCTTGCACTTTGTTTCCCATTATTGTTGTGTTTTTTATATAGGCATGTTTGTTTCTCCAATGAGCTCTTAACTCTTTGAAGACAGAGATCCTGCCTTTATTATCTGTCTGTCCTATATGGTTCCCAACACAGTGCATGGCACTTAACAGAACTATCTCTGAATTGAATATACAGTATAGGAAATAATAAATACTGTTTATTAAGAGTGTATTATAGTTGAATACACATACAATTTTATTAATTAAAAACCTTTTAAAGAAATAACTATTATTATGCTGAATTTGATGATAAAACACTGGGCCTTAGGAAGGTTAAGTAACTTTAACAAAGCTATTCAGCTAATAAATGAGAGAATCTGATCGGAACCCACAGCTCTTGGACTCTAAAGTCCATGACACTGACCACAGTGCTACATCGTCATCATGTCTAACCACATGTTTGCCTACTTCTTTCGAGGTCTATGGAGAGAGAAGAACTGATTCAGGGGACAAGAAAGGAAATGAGGAACATGGTGGCAATAGACTGCTCAGAAAAAATGAGGAAATGAGTGAGGGTGAATGGGACAAAACATCATGATCAAGGGGAAGAGAGGTTTACATGTAGCAAAGGTAGAACAGAAGAGACTATGAAAGACAAGTATTTTGATTAAAGTGTGGGGCCTGCACAATTTTAATGTTAGGATCCTAAAAATTAATTTTTAAAAATTTTTTTTGTTTTATTTTAGAGAGAGAGAGCATGTGAACAGGCTAGAGGGGCGGAGGGAAAGAGAGAATCCCAAGGAGGCTCCACATGTAGCCCAGAGCTCAATGTGGGGCTCAATCCCACGATCTGGGATCATGGCTCAAGCCAAAATCAAGTGTCAGATGCTCAACAGACTGAGCCACCCAGGTACCCCAAGAATCCCAAAAATTAATTTCTTCAAAAAAGAAGAAAAAATATTACAGATGAATGTTTATTAACAAACTCAAACTTTAGTCCTTCAGTTGGAAAAAGCTTTCTGCCACCAAAATCTCTTTCCCTGACATTTTTTCTTTGTACTTGCAAAACCCAGACAAGAAACTAAAGTGATTTTCTGAGTGCTAAGTGTCAGACACAGAGCTAGATGCTTTTGTGTATCTGTTTATTTAATTTTCGATAAAGCCTGAAGGGTTGTTGGTAGTATCCAATTCCACAAATGAATTAATGAAACTAAAGCTTGAAGAAGGGATTCATTCATGCAAGACTCACAGCCAGTAAATGGGAGACCCATGTGCTGTCTGAGAGTAAATGTTGTTTGTTTGTTCGTTTGTCCCCATATATGACAGTTTTCTCTAATATCTAGATCTATGGCCATTCATTATATGATTATACATTACGTGTTCACTTGCTTAGTTTGTATTCACAGAAAGAGGACTGCATCCAAAATCTCTCTGCCTATAAAACAGTTCCTGGCATCGAGTAGATAGGTCATGTTGAACTGAGTGAATACAACACCTGGACATAAATGGCTCAATGTTCTCTTTATGCAGAGAGGAAGGGATACCTGTGAACTACCACACCAGCTGCTGCTGGATCTGAAGATGATGGTGGAAGTTGCACAGGAAGTATGCAGTGGAGTGACACTTTCTGGTGTTGACAGTTTCTAACTGTCCTTTTCCAGTCAGTCTGCAGTGTAAGCTCTTGCCATTCATTCGCACATACTGCTATAGGACATTTTGAGTCCTGTGCCTCTGCACTGCTCAGAAATGGAAGGGCAGCGCAATGGGAAATGATTAAAGAAGTGGAAAAAGGAACTTGGGATGAGAGATTTAAAAAAAAAAAAAAAAAAAAGGTCAGCCTGGAGAAGAGAAAGATGAGGGGCTGGCCTAACAGTTTTCAAGTATCTAAGAAGATAGTATAAGAAGGAAGGTGACCAAGTTCACATCAGAAAAGAAAAAGTGGCCTTAGATTATAGCTTCGAAGACTTAGTGGGGAATTAACCAAGAACTGCCTGGCTACAGGTCCTCAGACACAAAAGCAAGCTCCATGGAGGAGGCTGTCTTCTTTCCTGCTAGATAGAATCATTAAGCGGGACGGCGTTCTTGTGCCTGGTATTGGGAGTAGTGGTGTTTTTGTTAAATTCATTCATTACTTGTGCCTCTACCATGGGCCACTTGTGATGCACTGTGGTAGGCATTTTCTTGCTATTCCCTCAGAAAGGAAGAGTTGTTTCCATTTTTACAAACAAAGAGCTGAGACTCAGAACTAGAGAGTAATATTCCCTAATAAGAGTGGCAGGGTCAGGACTGAGAACCATGTCTGTCTGGCTTTCAGGAACAACAGCAGGAACGACCAAAAGGGTAACAACAATTAACGTTCGTAAATGACTTCCTATGTGGCAGATACATTGTGTTACGCGTTATGTCATTTTAAGCTCCTGACAGCCTTATTTAGAAAGATTTTAACTCTGTAATTTTCTTTTTTTTTTTCCTTTGAGAGAGAGAGAGAGAGAGAGAGAGAGAGAGAGAGCCTAAAAGCAGAGAAGGGCAGAGGGAGAGGGAGAAAGAATCTTAAGCAGGCTCCATGCCCAGCACAGAGCCTGAACCAGGGCTTGATCTCACCACCATGAGATCATGACCTGAGCCAAAATCAAAGAGTTGGATGCTTAATTGACTGAGCCACCCAACCACCCCAAACTCTAATTTTCTCATGAGGAAGCACTGCGGAGTGGCAATGTTATCTGTCCAAGGAAATATATCTAGTAAGTCAAAAACCTGCATTTGAACTCAGATCTTTGTTGTTCTCCAGACCCTACTCTTCTTTCTATAACATGCCACTTCCCCCTCACTTATATATGAGTAGACCTCAGAGTCTGTAGTATCAGTATCTGGCATGTAACAGAGAGAGATAGACAATGTCAAAGAAGAAGGAGAAATGACTGCTTTCTGGAACCAACATGATAGGGTAACCAGAGAGAGAATCATCAAAAACATGACATTATAACAGAGCAATTTAAGATGGGTGGGGTTTCCTCTCAGACACAAGGACAGAAGGAAAGGACATGAATTACAGAAGAGGTGAAGTTGTACAAAGTTAACAATACTGAAATGAAAGAATTAAGCAGTTGACAGAACATAAAATGTGTTGACTTGGAGCATGTCAGGTAATTTTGGGAACAAAGAGCAGAGAGCTTCAAAATGACCAGTATGAGTCAGACCATGGTACATACATTCTACTTTCCTCCTGGAGACAGAAAAAGACCACATTGCTCAGACCTCTTTGTTTGTGAGTAGGACAGTATGACTGAATTCTGGCCAGTGGCATGTGGAAAGAAGTATTGTGCCCCTTCTAGATCTGTCCATGAGATGGCTTGTGGGCTTTTCTAGCTATAGGCTTTCTCTACCAGCCATATGGCTAGAAGTGAAGGTCTTTGGTATAGCAGAGCCACTGGGTAAACAGAGCTCAATTCCCTGAGCTCACAGACTATTGGTAACTTCCCTGGGAGAGTCCACCAAATAAGAACTTTTGTGAAAGAGAAATCAGCCATTGAGATCTGTATGTTGGTAGTGAAGGAAGTATACCTAGCTTGGGACTTTATATTTTAAACTGGCATTTTCCAAAATGTATTTGCCATAACATTCATCACAGAAATGCTCCACTCTAAATGACTTCTTTTGGTTAAATATATCAGAATATTCTATGTATTACATCCCCTCTTAGAGACTCATAAGGCATACCAGTATATCAAGGGCTCTGTGAAGTCCTACAATTAAGAAATCTGGTAAACTGTTTAACTCACTGCTTTGCATACACATCCCCCCTGCACCCCCCCCCCAGAATCCCTTTTCAAAGGTAATGACTATGATGTCTTATTAAATTCATGTTCTATGAAACGCAGCATGGGGAATATTGCTCTGGCCAATGTGGACCCATTGAAAGTGTTTGCCCACATATGGTAAATAATCATAACCTTGTAGAGAAGCTCATGTTATATTCCTTCTCCTTAAGCCACGTAACTTCAGCCTGTGACCATCTTTTCTTAACTTGCCAACTTCCCTCTAAGGAAAGAGGAATTGCTGACCTGATTCAGAATTCAAAGCCTTGTTTGATGCTCACTTGTATTCAAGTCCACACAAATGGTCTCTTCCTACACTAACATGATAAGCAACTCTAGAATTGCTGGACAGACTTCTGGTTCAAGTGACCAATGGTGTTCTCTCTCTCTCTCTCTCTCTCTCTCTCTCTCTCTCTCTCATAAGAATTCCAAGAATATCAGAGAATTGCAAGACTTGTATTTTGAAGGAAGGGGAATGTATAGAAGTAGAAAGCACTTCCCAGTTGAGACCCAGAGAGGTAAAATGACTTCCCTAAAGTCATTAGGGAAGTTGGTGATCTCCATCATCCCAACTCTGGTCCCCTAAAGTTTCCTCCAGGGCAACTACTATAACTTTGTACATGATCATAGTGACACAACTTCTCCCTCAAGGACTGAACAAGCTGTCGGTTTACTCCTTTTTAAAAAATTTTTTTAAAATGCTTATTTATTTTTGGGAGAGAGGGGGGAGAGGAGAGGCAAAGAGAAGAGAACAGAGAATCTGAAGCAGGCTCTGTGCTGACAGCAGAGAGCCTGATGCGGGGCTCGAACTCCTGAACCGTGAGCTCATGCCCTGAGCTAAAGTCGGATGCTTAGCTGACTGAGCCACCCAGGCACCCCTACTTCTTTTATTAATACTGATTTCTATGGGATTACAGTAAAAATCAAAGAAAAGACAATTTTATTTTTTATTATCTTCATCATTAATATTTCCAGATATTCAACTCACTATGTTTTTGCCTGCTTTGAAATAAAGCATTTTTTTTCTCCTGAGTATATATATGTCCAATGATAATTAAAGCAAATTGGAAAAGTCATAGCTTACACATGTCCTCTTAGCTACACTTTTACATGAGGTGATATAACATTGTCAGTTTCATTCTACTTAAATATAAATGATTAATGCCCTATTACAGAGAAGGTCCTTGTATTAGGAGAGGCTGGACTATATAATGATAATAGCTTACAACTGCAAATCACTTTTGGATACATTGTCTCCTCTGAGCCTCAGATCAACCTGTGCAACAGAAAGGGCAGGGGATCATCCCTTTTTCTGCAGATGAGAAAATGAATACAGATTGGCAGATACAATGATTTTTCCAGGGTCAGTCAGATGTTGAGTCAGTCAGATGTTGAGCAAACCCAACAGTCAGGCTTCTTCTTAGATTCATGCTTTTACTTCACCATCATGGCTTTGATGCAGTGACAGCAATGGAGAAGAGCCCAGGCTTTGGTGTATAATAGGTCTAGGTGGAGATTCTCTGGCATTGGCCATACTACCTCTGTGCCCTAGGGGAAGCCACTTTACCTCTCTGGGTCTCTATTCACTCATCTGTAAAATCATAAAAAGAATACTGACTTTCATTGTTTCCAGTATTAAATGAGACATCATGTGTCAAATGTCTGGCATACAAAAAATTCTCAGCACATACTAATTCTCTCAAAATGGCATGAGTCTAGGATTGTCCTTGGGAGACTTCTGATTTTAATTTTAAGGGCAAATGAGCCTCATTCTCTCTAATCAGCTCTAGGAGCACAGAGGCATTGTGTTGCTTAAAATCTGGTACTGAGCATGGTGCATAGAAGGTGCTAAGCACATATTATTTTTGAAGACTGAATGGGAATATGGTGGTAAGGTCTTCTTCGGTGTTTGCTTAGTCTCATTATGGAATACTGTCCAAAGAGCTGTGTGGAGCCAAAAAGGTCTAAAGCAAGATCCACGGCCTCAGGGCCAAACAAGGGAATACACGATACACTGCAAGTATAAGTATATAAGCTCTTAAAGGCATATGCCAAAGAAACTGGCCTAATAGGAACCCAGAGCATGGCAATTTAGCCATCTCTGTTCTTGGAAGCACCTGCAGAATCTACTTTTCAAGAGGCCTCATCAGTCAAGCTCCGTGGCCTGTCCTTTCAGCAGCTATCACTCTGGAACCTTATTCCAAAAGCAAGTCCAAGGATCTCAGCCTTCCAATCCCTGATAAATAAACCTCTCCCTGAGAGCCTCAGTGACAGATAAATCTGTCCACCCAAGGACATTTCCGAAGCAGGAAGGGCTGTTGAAACTCCTTACCAGATTGCAGCTGGCACCCACCACGTCGATTTTTCCCTCTCCTTATAATCATAATGGGATCTCAGCAATAAAGATGGATTTGTTAATTTCCATCCCCTTCTCACTTTCTCTTTTAATCACTGTCGAGCATAAATTAATTTCAGCTTAAAGAGCTTTCAACAAGATTCCGTCATTGTCTAGGGCAGTAAAGGTCAAAAAACAGGAGCCTCTGAAAATACTCATCAGCTGTTTGCCAGGAATAAACTTTAGTTATTGACACTTAATTATTTCTATTTTGTCCATGGCAAGCTGGAGTCAGTCAAAGAAGTGGGGGGAGGGAGGAAGGGAGAGAGAGGGAGGGGGGACAGGGGGAGGGTGAGAGGAGAGAAGAAGAGGGAAAGAGAGAGGGGTGAAGGGAGAGAGCGAGAGGGGAAACAGAGAGACAGATACAGAGAGAGCTACCCAGTTTGATCACCCACATGCTGGTATGTTGAGAGTTATAGTTTCTCCTGAATCTCTGATAAAATGAACTGAAGTTTCAATATCAGGCTTCATATTGTTTGTCCATTGCTTCAGGGTAAGATATAGTCAAGTATTAGGTCACCAGGCCTGTTTAAATCCAAATTCTGCTATGTATCACCTGGAGTGCCTGAGAAAAATACTTAATCTTTGAATTTTTACCTTTTAAAATCCAATAATTGCACCATTTTACAGAATCATCCTGTGGAACAGATGAGAGAAAGACTGTAAACTTCTACGTACTGTGGCTAGGAAGTCATAGGTATCCCACAAAGTGTAGCTCTACTTAGTGATATTTCCTTTATAGGTCTGTCACGTTAGAGTCACGTTAGAGTCTACTATGAGCCATGGACTGTGTTAAAGGCAACAAAGTATGGAAATATGTAGGACCATCAAGGAACGGATATTTTTCCCCACCATGGGCGGAGGAGAGTCAGGAATACAGTATAAAAAAAAAAAAAAAAGAAAGAAAGAAAAAGAAAGGCTTCTCAACTGATCTGTAAATATAGACAACCTTCCATGCTCTTTAGTGAGGTATTGGAGTGCAGTTTGGAGTTAATCCCCATTTCTGCCACTTATAAAGTATGTGGGATCATGGCAAGTTAATTATCTCTATCAGCCTTAGTTCCCTCAACTGTATAATAGGAAAAATATCTCCCACATTTCATTGCTGATTAAATGACATGATGTATGTAATCAATGAACTTAAGACATACTCAGGAAAACTGATAGTAGTTGTGTGTTATAATCAACAAGTTACTAAACAATAAAATTACAAAATTATGGACAGTAATAACTATGTGGCATGTTCTATGTCCTAGGGATTTCTCTGGCACTAACATATAGTAACTCTTTGAATCCTTACAAAAACCCTACAGTGGAGGTATCAATATTGTTCTCATTTTACACATGAATAAACAGAGGAAGTCAGAGAGATTATTTAACTTGCTCTACATGATATATACAGTGAGTAGGGGGGCTAGGATTGAAATCCCATACAAATCCAGATCCAGAATCAGAGCTCTTAATCATTTTACTACCCTGTTTTGAGGATGGCAAAGGAAGGAGATGGTAGGCTACTCGCCTAGTTCCTAATAAAGTGGTATGTTAACACACACACACACACACACACACACACACACACACATTCATGGCTAGGAACTTCAGGGATGGAATTATAATAAAAAAGCAAAGTTAGAAACTTCTGGAGGTTGGCCATATGGCAATGCAATGCTCTCAAAATCTATGCAAGCCTCTAATGATTGCAGGTAAGGAATTGCATGATTTAATCCTCATGACAGCCCTGGGAGGTGAGTATTTTGCCTCTAAGGAAACCACTATTTAGAAGGTTAAGTCACTTGTATAAGAATATGCACAGGAAGTGTCAATACTAGATTTTGGACTAAAGTCTAATGCAGGACCTGGAATTTTATAGCCTGGCTATACAACTTCTCATTCAATGGCAGCATTTATTTAAACAAAAGTAGCACAAAGGGAGGCTACTTTAAAAGTAGCTGTTAAGTCTTTAAAAATAAAGTCTGTCTTTCTACACTTTTGTCTCCTTTCTCTCCTCCATCTCAGCACCATCCCAACCCCTGCATACACCCACGATGTGGAGATTCCAGAATAAGCAGTTTCAAAATTATTTCTAACTGTGTCCCAACTTGATAGCATCAGGCGCATGTGTGATTTTTCTCAACAGCCTGTAAATAAGGATGTGAGGGGTGGAATCCATTGCCCAGGAGCTGGTGGGGCTGGAGAGGTCCATGCGAAGTGGAGACAAGGGCTTCAGAAACAAATTTAACCAGTATTTGGGAACTGGAGGTGATTTGTTTTTGGATCTTTCTGGACTTGGCTGGTTTTATTCAGCCAGAGTCCACAATAAAGGCCATTAATGCTTTTATTGTGTATTACAGCAATTACATTGGGCTTAGACAAGTTAAGCTCAGGATTCTAGCCCAGCTTTTTGGGAGAGTTTATGTAATGGCCATATTCTACACTTCTCTATATATGACAAGGACGGTAATTGTTTTTACAGTTTAAAAGTTGTGTTCACATGCATTATGTTAGTTCATCCTTAAAACACCCACCAACCTTGCTGGTTGCTCATTATCATCTCCACATTGTCAATGAGGCATGATGAAACTGAGATAATAGGCTTAAAAAAATACACACACACACACACTCTGTTGAACATCAGACATTGTGCTAAACCACCCCAGGGGGCACTGGGGAAAGAGGGGTGGATGACTAGAAATCCCACACTCCATTCTCAACCAGAGTAATGCTGCTTTAAGTTTCACACAATATTTGAGTGTCAACTGTATGGCAGGCACTTAATGGGACTCTGAGGATAGAACTTTTTTTTTTTAAGTTTATTTATTTTTGAGAGAGAGAGGAAGAATGGAAAGCAGGCTCTGAACTGTCAGCACAGAGTCCAATGTGGGCCTTGAACCTATGAACCCTGAGATCATGATGTGAGCTGATGTCAGATGCTTAATCGACTGAGCCATCCAGGTGCCCCAGTATAGTTTTGACTAAGAAAAAATTGTGGGCCCTTTCCTCTCAGAGTTTCTTTGTAGTGGGGAGTCAGATAAATGTACTATTCATTATTTAATTATATTTCTAACAAGTGTTATGAGGAAAAAGATTGAATTCTAATAGGAACTGATCTAAGAGAAGAGCATGGGTCATCAATGAGCTTGGGCTTTAAGTCTAAATACTTTGAAAGCCACTAGATTAAAAAAGATAATTCCACATTTAATGAGATATCCTGAATAAATTCCAATGATATGTAAGCCATTCTGAATCTTCATTTTCATTTCTGTCTTCAGTTCTCTGTTTGGGGGGAAATAACTCTCCAAGATATTTTCTCCCTATCCTTATCATATTGCCTCCAAGGTAGTTAATGTCCCTCAAAACTGTTGGCACCTCATCCCCACTTCTTACCACACCATATCTACTGTCTGAAGTTCTATTCCATCTCTTTTCTTGACAACATTTGATCATTTTTTTCATGACCTATTCTTGCAAAAATCTCATTATTGCATCTCTCTATGTCATTCCTCATTTCTCAGAATTCCTATTGTTCTTGCTATCTATACTACTCATTTACCCATTTTTATATACTTCCTTGAGTTACTGTGGGTTTTTTTGTTTTTTTTACTTTTTTTTTTTCTTTTTCAAAGATGCCCCATCTCCCAAACTCAAGAGTGGTGTCGTAACATTGGATGACTTTCGAAGCTCCTGGCACTGGATTGGCTTAATATCTCTTTCATCTCATCTTATCAAACCCCATCTCATGGCATCCTATTTGATACCATTCCATTCCATTTCTTTCTAATTAATGACTACTGACTTATTGCTGGGCACTGTGCTGGACTGCTGCATCTTAACTTTAAGGAACTTAAATTCTGAAATAAAAGTGGGGAGTTGGTATAGATGGAGAAGAGAGCAAAGAGAGAAGACTATATGCAAGAAACAACATATTTTTGAAAAAAAAAACTTTTCAGTGAATATAAAAAAATCTGAGAAATATGTTGAGAAGAGGGTTTGCACAGAGATTGCAATATCCACAAGTTTTTGAGAGGCTTCAGAGGGATATGGAATGTGAAGAAGGGCATTCAAGACAGGGAAACCAGAAAAAAAAAAAAGACAGGGAAACCAGAGTGAGCAGGGATACCAAGGAATGTCTAGGAATCAGTGGGTAGGGTACAAAAAAAATGTGGGTTAGTTAAAGATTTGGGACTTTACCAGAAAATGATATTTTCATGAGGTTATAGAAGTTATGAGAATTCTTTAAAAAAATTTTTTTAATGTTTATTTATTTTTGACAGAGAGAGAGAGAGAGAGAGACAGAGCATGAGCGGGGGAGGTTGAGAGAGAGAGGGAGACACAGAATCCAAAGCAGGCTCCAGGCTCTGAGCTGTCAGCACAGAGCCTGATGCAGGGCTCAAACTCACAGACCGTGAGATCATGACCTGGGCCAAAGTCAGATGCTCAACCAACTGAGCTACCCAGGTGCCCAGAGAATTCTTTTAAAAAAATATTTATGTGCAATTCAATGACAACTATAGTCTGAATCACTTATGTAATTATCTTATAACCAAGGACCACCACATTATTTCAATGCCTGTATTTTATCATCCCATTTTTAGAAAGTTAGGCATGAATGATGAAATGACATGCTGTAGAAAAACAGGAATTTTGGATATTTTAAAAAAGAGAAACAAGGCACAGTAAAATTGAGTTATCCCATTGTGCAAGGTAGTATAGTCATACTCAACTAGAAAGGTATACTTGGAATGATGGTGACATTTTCAAAGGCTATATAATCAGAACTTTTCTTTATATGTATCAGCATTTCACCAAGATATAGTAAGTGTGAAATACGATTTTTTTTCCTTAAGCATGATTAATCGTATACAAATTTTGTGGGAATTTTATCATATTGATTTGGTCAATTGATATGAATAGATATTGAAAATAATTCTAGGATTAAAAAGGAAAAAAAAAATAATGACAAAGACTCGAACAACGATCTATTCTATCAAAATCTGTATGCTAAAGTGGAAGTTATCAGACAAACATGTCCTTCTACTGCTAAACCTCATTTTGATAACACAATTTCAAAAACCAATGATCATATTGACATGTGTTTTCTTTTTGATTTCACTATTTGTTTTTGTTTCATTTATAAATTTTATTTGGTGGTAAAAATGCAAAAGCATTATTATTTTAAGAGGTCTATGTCTAGACTTACGCCTGAGTGCCATTATAATGAAAATAATTGAAACTTTTATTGGTGCTCCCCAAAATTATTCTTTACTCTCTAAATGAGAACTACATATTACCTTACTTTATAATTAATAAACTATAAACCACTGAACAACATTTTGATGAAGAAGGGGGCAAAAGGAGATCTGGGCTTTAAAATAACTACTGCAGCCAGCAAAGAGAGAAATGGATTAAAGGGGAGCGGGAAGAGCAGGTAGAAGTAATTATATTGACTGGGCCAGATAATCTAGGACCTGACTCAAGATAGTAGTGGTTGGAATGGAGAAGTAGACAGATTCTAGGAGACAATGTGGTGCAATAATAAACTCTTGTTACTGCTAATGGTGATGATCATTTAGCAGCCGAGAAGCTGTATCCTTGTGCCAAATGCTTCTAGGGTCTACAGAATTCAGGCCAGAAATTAGTAAAGGGGCAGTTTGTCAAGCTTATTGCCTTGTAATAGTTGTCCTCAAAGGGTATTTGTTGATTTGATTTGATTACTTTGTGTGGAATGCAAACCAATTAAACCAAGCCACGTCTTCACAGAGAGACAGGTCTACATAGAAAACACAACAAGGGAAATTTTCAAAACCTTTCTACTTCATCCTCACAATTAAGGACAAGAAGCCTGATTCAGAGCATTGTGGTCAGGAGGGCAACAGAGAAGACCAGTGAATGATGGAAGATGATCAGCCAGAATTTTAGTTCTCCAAAAAGCTACAGGTCTGAGTACTACAGTATGAGAGAAATCACCAAAGAGAAAGGTTGTTCCCTCTTCACAAATATAAATGAGTACATGGCAATTCCTGTTCATTACAATTCTATGGAGATAAAGAATGAAAATTTGTAGATAATTAGCCAATTTCTCTATTTGCAGAACTCGGCTGAGCATAAATAAAGAATGGTCTTTCTATCGATGCATGTGGCCATCATTTACAAATGGAAAAATCTGCTCATCACCATTAAGGAGGATTTTTCATGTCATTTGCTTTGAAGCATTAACAAAAAGGAATATACGATTAGAAGGAAGAATAGAGCTTCTCTATTCACTGCCACTGACTGCCTCAGATACAGCATAATCAGAAAAGGTACTATTGTCTCCGCGTTTGAAAACAGTGTAGTAACAGAGAACCCCACCTTGATAACTTCTAAATGTCATGCCCTTATTAGTAGGTCCCAGGGCCAGGATGACCCCAGAATGAAAATGTGGTCATTCATTAATTTCAATCTAATCTCAAATTTATAAAATACCATTCATATTTCCAGTTATACCATAATTATGCCAAGTATCATAATCAAATCTTCACAAGTAAAGTAGACTCTTTGCTAATTCTGTGAGAGTCCACACTCTTGAAGTCTTGCTATTATTCTTCCTCTAGCCAAGGATGACTCACAATTCTATCCTGGGCTCTTCCTTAGTCTTCAATCTTGGGCACATCAAAATGATATATTTTATCTGAAGCCACCTCTGATATAGATAGGTAGGTAGGTAGATAGATAGATAGATAGATAGATGATAGATAATTAGAGTTAATCATTGCTTTCTCTGCCATCTCAAAATTCACAAGGTATTACAATCTCTTTCTAACTTACTGATATTATTGTTAATCTTGGATAATAATACATTGAAGGTGGTGACTATGCCTTATCATTTTTAATTTTTTTCTTGGACTCTTCCATGGCACTGAACAAAGCCAGGCTCTGGAAACTCAACAAGTTTTCCAGCCAATAGAGCTTTTCTCTATATGTTTTGTTTCATTTGATTCTTTCAGAAAATCTATGACATACCAGGTCAGCTATGATGTATTCTAATTTAATAATTAAGATACAGAAGTCTCAAAGTACTATTACAAAGATCCCAAATCATATAGTTTATAGGTGATATGGTAAAAAGTCATTAAGTTTATCTGACATCAAGATACCAATACTCTCTCCTCTACACCATTTGTGCAGAGTTGGAAACATGAGTATCAATGACATCACAGGTTTGGGCCTCAAAGTCTTTTCCAGTTCCATTGCTCAAAAAGTCCAAGAGGTCTTATGGTTATCGCTCTTTTGTATAAGACACATTTCATCTTTGTATGCTTGTAACACTTGCATTTTTTAAGTAAAAGGTAGCATATGTTTCAAAAAAAACATAAGAGAATTTTACGTGTTAAATTAAGATGGATTAGTTAAGATAAGTAAAGACCTTTCAAATGCTTCAAGAATCAGGTCTGAGAACAGTGGCCTTGATATCCGTTGTATTACTTAGGATAACACAGAAGTGAAGATATTCCAAAAGGTGGAATGACTTATTTCTTTCTCAAAGAAAGTTCAGAAGTCAACAGAGCAAAGCTGCCATGGTAACCTCCAAAATCCCAACTCGCAATTCCAAATGTTGTGGTGGTTATTGCCACTGAGATGGTATTGCATATGCAGTGATGTGTACATCCTCATCTATACCATAGAGAATATCCACATCATAAAGATGTCTTCAGAATCAATTGGGATAACATTGTTGAAATGCTTTTTTTGGTGCCTGACACATGATGGACCCTTGATAAAGCTTACTGGTTGGCCCCAGTGTTTTTATTTGTTATAGTAACGGTGGTGGTTGTATCTTCCTCTTTTCCCTTCCTTTCCTTATCTATTTACTTGTTATACCTCTCACTTCTTAAAATCCAACTAGATGATATACTTTGTTGGATAAGGATTTTAACATCAAAGACAAAGTGAGGTATTCAATCAAGTGTTAGAGAAATTCTCAGTCAACTTTTACCTGAGATTCCCACCAGCACAATTCAATATGTTCAGAGCTGTAGTAATTGTGATACCCAGTGGGTTAGATTCTGACACTTGTACTAGAATCATTCTTTTTCTTTAAACCTTTTTAAAGTTTATTTATTTACTTGGAAGGAGGGAGGGAGGGTAAAGGCAGAGAGAGAGAGGGAGAGAGAATCCCAAGCAGGCTTCACACTGTCTTGTGAGCACACAGCCTGATGTAGGGCTCAGATTCATGAACTGTGAGATTACGACCTGAGCCAAAATCAAGAGTCAGACGCTTAACCAACTTGAGCCACCCAGGTGTCCCTACTACAATCCTTCTTATACCAGTTCTTTAATCAATGTAAAAAAAAAAAAAATCAATGTCAGGTGCAAGGTACGGAGTCCGTTATACATTCTTTACTCCTCACTCCTCCACTGTCATGCTGGGTTCTTCTTTCTTCCCAATCTAAACCTATCTCTCTCTCTCTCTCTCTCTCTCTCTCTCTCTCTCTCTCTCTCTCTCTCACACACACACACACACACACACACACACAAATTGTTTAAAAATTTTTAAAATTAACTTAGTGTCTCTTGTTGGGTAGTTTTATCTATTCTTCCTAAGAATGCAACTTCTGACCTGTGTTCAAACCATTTTCTCCAGATTTCTCCTTTATTCCCTTTTAAGACTAATGATACATTTTCTTAGAATGAGCCACTTCTGTTTTTTTTCTTCATAATAACTGTCAATAACTGCAATGTCATGGAATCTCAGACAAAGTTTAGGTTAAGGGAAAGAGGATTAGACTCTTACTCTAGTATTTGGAGTCTTGGATCCTCTAATTTCCAGGAACAGTAGAAGGTGATTTCTTTTGAGAACCATCTATTTGTAAATATCTACTTCTGAGTCACTTCCCCTGTGCTATAATGTCAGGTGTCATTTATTCCAGACTATAAGATAGATAACAGTCTTCCATGTGATACTAAAATAGTTTTGTTCCATGAACCCCATATGCCAAAGTTACCTTTCTTGATTTTCCAAAGATATCTTGAAGGTATCTTTCTGACTATTTTTATCTCTCATAATCTATAGCAAAACAATTGATAAATAGTACCTAATAAAAGTATCATAATGAAAGTATTAATAAATGGTAGACATGAGAATCAATAAGTTAAAAGCCTCAGTGGTTATCTAGCAGTGGTATGATTTAATGATGCCCATGAAGAAGTTTTCAAGTTGAGATTAGAGAACCATTTCCCAGAAAAAAAGAAAAAATATATATATTTTTTATATGCGTTTATATATAAAAAAAAAAGTCATGTCTGCCATTCTCACATTATTGGTGGGCTAAAAAAGTACTTTTTCAGATGTGAACTGAAATAAAAAAAAATCATGTCCATCCAGTACTTCAAAGTGAATGATAAACAATTCCATATTTTTCCAAGCTTTACTTGTGAATTACATTCTGATAAAGTAATGATGGTCACCAACATTTGATCTTAATAAATTAAAAGACCTAACTACAATTGAGTGGCCCCCTACTTATTTTCCATGCCTGACCTTCCAGTCAGTCTTCCTAGAGTTGGTTTTCCTAAGTAAAGGAATGAAGAGATTTGACCAAACATAAGTAGACCACAATCAAGTATCTGTGAGGTACTTGCTCTGTCTTTAGATATTCAGCTTCTTCGAAGCAGTCACAGGGTCTATTTCTTACTGCTTCCTTAGTGCTTAGAGTTAGTGTGCAGCACACAGATTTCCATAAATATTTATGAAATAAATTAATACATACAAATAGAGTCATAAAAAGAGGCACAGGTACATATTTAAATATATTTTAAAAATCCATGTTTTATTACATAATTTTCACAGTCAAAAATTCTTCCAATCCTCGCCACAAACTTATACAGTCAGAAAAGGCGGCTAATGTTATGATTATGTACATTTGGAGATGATGAAAATGAAGACTGAAAATATTTCCCTAAGGTCAAGAATCTATTTAGTAACAGCCCTGAGACTCAAACTCAGATTTCCCTAGTCTACTTCTGGTGATGGCTCTTTTCACTAGCTTCCTCCCACCTGTCAGATTTGGTCATTCAAGGTGGAACCCAGGATGGCTTCCTGGATCACCTCAACCACACTTCCCTCTCTCTGGTCCCCTCCAGAGACATCCCCGGCCACACTGAGCTTCCTCCAACCAGAACATCCTTAAGTGCTGAAAAACACAGCACTGCTGAGCCTACTCATCAGCCAGTTGGCACTTTTTCAAATGAGCCACTGAATGGCAAATGCACAGATAACACTGGGATAAAATGAGCTTCTCTTATTGATTTTCCAAACCAATATGGCACGGGTGCTCCCTCTTTGTGCCCATCTCCTCCCTCTGCCTGGAGGCATTCTCCACCCGTTCATCATTTTAATTAGACATTACACCTGGCACAAATGCTGAGTTGATTAACCTTAAAGGAGCTGAATAGGTTCTCTGATCGTTAACACGGGGCCCCTGACATATTATAACTCATGTTAACATGTGCTGTTGCACAAACTCACAGCGTCTTCAGCCCACTTTCCAAAGCTGCCGTGCGGGGTAATAGCATCTACAGAGAGCGCTTCACAAAGTGTGCTCCCATAATAACGCCATGTAAAGCAAGATTTAAAAGATGGATTGGTGTGGACTCTGCAGATACCACTTTTTAATGTTTATATGAATGCACCTTCTGTGTCAAGGGGGATCTAAGGGATGGTCCTTTGTGTTGGAGTATTGAAAAGGGAGGAACACCGCTTTTGGAGGTGGAAAACGTGGGATTTCATCCTGTACTGACTGTGAGCTATGAATAGTCTCTTAATTTCTCTGGGTCTCAAACTCACATGGAAAATGGAGATTGAAAAGAACATGACAGTTTCCTTACATTGTCTATAATGGAGGCCCATCAGCACACCTTTCATCTAGGGTGGGTGGGGATCCTAGAGACAGTACATAGAGAACACTAGCAAATCCTTATTCTTTAATCTTTGTTAAGTAGCCTCTGCTTCAAATAATTCATCCTGGCTGGTAAGATAGTTAGTATGCCACAAAGATATCAGGAGCCCTCTTTCCCCTGACAAACCATGCACATCGGACCTTATATATCGTGCCCACTGGTACTGACTTAATCTCACCTCTCCAGAGCTGAAGCATCTCCCTAATAGAAGCCACACCTGGACCTTCTCTCCTGTTATATCAGGATGGAAAGATAGGCAAGAAATAAGCCCAGGAGGAGGAAGAAAGGAATTTTTAAAGATCTTTTCATGCTCCCAACAAAGCTCTCTCTTTTTATTCTAAGAAAAGGACCACTTTCCTTGGGCAGGTGTGGGGTTCGAGTTATGTATCCATCCCTCTGGTTTGCTCTGAGGATCAAAATAACTGGTAAGTTAGACTGAGTTTCAGGATAACAGGGGCTGTTTTCAACCGATATTTTTGGTATCTCTAACACCAAGGGCAACACCACACACACGAGACGCAAAATATGTGTTGATTGAATTGTTTAAAATAGTTGAGATTTCAAGCACAAGCAAAAGCTGATGAAAAACATATTTGAGTCTAAATATTTTTATTTCTCTAATAGCATTATTTTGGTGGCAAACTATTCCAATTTACCTTTGGCCACCTATAATCATTTTTGGACAGGACAAGGAACTCCTATCTGTGACAGGCAATCTATCTTACTGGTTGGGCCTGTGTGTTGGTATTAGATCTGGGTTTTCTTAGCTGTGGGACTTTGGTCAGGTTACTTGTCTTCTCTGAGCCTTATTTTCTCCCTTATCATGTTGTTGTGAGAATTAATTGAGCTAATGTGTGTAAAGCTCTTGGCTTAGAGTTTTACATAGTCAATCCTAAGTAAATAGCACTTCCTCTTAACATTTAAGTGAGAAAGAGAAAAAAATAGAGAGAATTCTGTGGGTTGCTGTCAATCAATGCTATAAATAAGCAGAGGATAGGAACACGTTTTCTTGCTTTGCCTTAAAATATAGGGAGAAATCAGTCCCTTTGGAAGTTCCTGGAAATGAGAATTTGTGTTCTGACACAATGATCTTATTTCTTATATTCTTGTCTGAGAATCAAAGGCAGGGCCCAGAAGATAGGCCTGTAAGCACCTCTTTTTATCTGTTGAAATTTAAGGACTTCAAAGGTGGCCCACTTAAACAAAATCCCTGACCTCTAATCCTTGTCCATTTCTGTAGAAAGGTCAACCTCTCTCTGGCTTGTGGCTCATGGCAATTGGAGCTAAGGGTTCCTAGCCTTGCAGGGAAGCTTCATAGATTGGAGCCTGCACTATGCTCAGTTAATAGGCTTCATCTTGGAAGAGTACAGGAACTGGGATCACTTAGAAAGCTTTCATCATGCTATTGCCCTTGCGAAAGAAATGGCCATTTTTTCCCCTTGATTGCTACAATACATACCCAGGACTACAGCACCAGTGTCACCAACTCGGGATGCTCTCCTGGGCATCTACCTTCACCCTCCTAGATAATATGCTCCCGTGCCTACCAATGTATGCCATACATCTGTGTTTTAACACTTGCCGTCTGCTATGATCATCTGCCACTCCCTAATTTGACTGTAAGCTGGGACTGATCCATATTTTATTTATCTTTGCCTTACTAGCACCAAGTACAGTGCCTGACACTGGGGGGACTTTCAGCAATGGAATATTTTTTCATAACTAAAGAAATGAGGGGCGCCTGGGTGGCGCAGTCGGTTGAGCGTCCGACTTCAGCTCAGGTCACAATCTCGCGGTCTGTGAGTTTGAGCCCCGCGTCAGGCTCTGGGCTGATGGCTCAGAGCCTGGAGCCTGCTTCCGATTCTGTGTCTCCCTCTCTCTCTGACCCTCCCCCGTTCATGCTCTGTCTCTGTCTCAAAAATAAATAAAAACTTTAAAAAAAAATTTAAAAAAAATAACTAAAGAAATGAGCAAATTAACCCAAGATGGTACATTGGGAAAGACACACTTTCCACTGAAGAAAACCTGAGTTCATACACTGGCTCTTCCATCAGCTGACTGTATGACCTGTCCAAGTTATCCAGTCTCTTCCAAATCATAGTTTTAGCCTTTGGAGAAAATAAGGCTAAATACACAAACTATATGAGTGATTAAGCTATGGTCTCTCAGCTCCAACCTACCATTCTTTACTGTGGAAAACATGAATTTTCTTTGCCATCTGGAGGTGGAGGTGCTGGGGAGGCATCACGACAAGAGGTGGAAGAGAAGACCCAATCTGTCCTACATTGTTCTTATTCCTGTCGGTCTAGCTCAGTTCCCCTTATTCACTCTGGCTGCAGCAACGTGTTCCTGTAGCAGAAGTTGGTACCAGTTTATAGTTTTCCAATACCTGAGAAACAGCCTCACTACATGTCCACAGATACTAACCCCTGCCTGTCAGTGGTTCCTCCTCAGTGGTCTCAATCCCTGCTCTTTGGAGCTCCTACACCAAGCTTTCCAGTTTTAGTAATTCTGACCTCCTCCCTTTTGCCCCTGCCCCAGGAGAGATACCTCAATCGTATTTAATTTCCCATCTCCCTTTCCTCTCCTCAGTTCTCCATAATATGGCAAACAATATTTCATATTAAATTCTCTCTGTTTAAGTAACTGGCATGGTTTTGAATTGGTCTGACTGAATCATGACTGATACACCCACCTTTTAGGATTGTGGTACATGTGAGGTATATCACCGTCATCAGGCATTCAATGCCATGCTCTACTTGTAGAAGTAACTGAATAAAGAACTCAGTAATACAATGATGATGATGATGCTGACGCTGATGTCTTGCCTTGTTATTAATTATAATGTAAAATTTACCATTTTAACCACTTTTGAATGCACACTCAGTGGCACAAAGGCACAAAGTTCATTGACATTGTTGTATAACCACCACGATTGTCCATCTTAAGAACCTTTCATCTTCCCAAACTGAACTTCTGTCCCCATTCAACAATAACTCTCCTTTCTCTCCTCCCCACTGCCCCTGGTAACCACTCTTCCACACTCTTTCTCCATGAATTTGACTATTCTAGGTACCTCATAGAAATGGCATCATTGTGTCTGAATTCAATTAGCACAATGCTTCCAAGGTCTCTCCACTTGCAGAATGTATCAGAATTTAATTAACAATGTCTAAGGCCAAATGATTTTTCTCTGTGTGTATATACTTCATTTTGTTTCTTTATTCATACATCAATGAACATCTGAGTTGTTTCTACATTTTGGCCATTGTAAATAATGCTGCTGTGAACACAGGTGTACAGACATCTGTTCAAGTCCTTGTTTTCATTTATTTCATAAAAGTGGTATTGCTGTATCATAAGGCATTCTATGTTTAACTTTTTGAGGAACCACTATACTCTTTAACAGTGGTTGCATGATGTTTAATTCCCACCAACAATGCACAAGGCTTCTGATTTCTCCACATCCTCACCAACACTTGTTACCTTCTGGGATAACAGCCACTCTAATCTATGTGAAGTAGTATTTAACTGTGATTCACAAATTCCTTGAAAAGAACAAATCCCCCACATTAAAACTGCACAGATGCCGTCACTTCAGAACTTGAAAGACTAGGTGAAGAGGAATAGCTTGACTGATAGTATCATCATCCTAATTCTCACATGCCCACCTCTATTATTTTTGGTAGCAGGCATGAAACCTTTTGTTTGTTTGTTTGTTTCCTTTAGATAACATAGATAAGTTAGAATTGAAAATTCTCTGATAAATTTGGAGGGAGAGCATAATAAATTAACCAAAAATGTAAGAGACAAAAAAAAAAAAAAAAAAAACGGGGGTGTCGGGATTGCTCAATTGGTTAAGTTTCTGACTTTAGTTCCAGTCATAATCTCATGGTTCATGAGTTTAAGCCCCGCTCGGGCTCTGTGCTGACAGGTCAGGGCCTGGAGCCTGCTTGGGATTCTGTGTCTTCCCCTCTCTCTGCCCCTGCCCTATTCATCCTCTGTCTCTCAAAAATAAATAAAGGGTAAAAAAAAATTTTTAAGAGATAAAAAAAAAATCATCTCTCATTTGATTTTATAGCTTTATTTCACTTGGTTAAATTCAGTTTGATCTGATAAAAATTACTGAACATCCAAAAATGTACCAGATTACCTAATATGTTCAGACTCAATTAGACAGGAACTTGCCCCCCAACCCCTGGAGTAAATCACCACCAGATAATATCAAACACACAATTCTGATCTATTGACCTATGTCTAGGATAAGTCATTACAAGGCTCACAGGAAATGCCCCTTTCTACTGATTTTTATGAATTCTAGCCTTAAAATCTATCTCAGTATGTCCGAGTACCAGTTCCCATCCTGCCTCCACATGTCAGAAGCATGTTACTTAATCTGGACCTTGGGGACATGATCAGGGAAGTAAAACAATATTTTTAAAAGTAGCATTAGAAATCCTTTTAGAAAGGAGACTACCTTTGTTTAGGAAAATACCCTGAAAATCTTCCTGAGTGGTTGATGCTATCCTGAAGATATAGGTTTATAGGAGCCTAGGAAACAAAGAAGTAGCTATACTAACATGGACAGAACTTATGGGGTAAAAGCAAAAATGGAAAATAAAGAGAGGCGTATAGAGAGGAAATGAGAAAAAGGGAAACCAAGAAAAGTGCTCTAAGGATGAACACTGACAAGTAGAAACAACTAGTGGACTTTCAGAAACAGAATAATTCAATTTGTAAGTTTGTGTTTGTGTGTGTGTGTGTGCGCGCGCGCGCACATGCACATAGAAATAGAAATTTCTTTTATTATTTGATTCTTCAATAAAGTCATCTACCCATATACAAGCCTGTCTTGAGATTTTTGTTTCATTCTTTTTTAGAAATCAAAGAAGGGGAAAAAATTGGCTTTCACATCTAAGTTGATCCATTGCAGAACAGGGAGAGATCATAGCACAGGATGAAAAAATATTCCCTAAGCTGTTTCAGTAGAAGCAGAAGTTCACAGCCAAAGGGGGTCATGATAAAGGAAGAGCCCAGGAAATCCACACACACAAAAATAGAGGAGAAGCCATTAGAATAGTTAAAGCTATGGCATATATATTTGATTACTCTTGCCTTGTTTTTTTTACAACAAGGTGACTCTGTCCAACTGGAATATCTCAGAACATCTGAGATCCCAATATAATAAGTTGTGTAAGGTAGTGATTGAATTATGCACTTCAGATTCAGTAAAAATCAAGTTATTTTTTAATTTTTGCCTCAGTTTGGGGGGATGTGTTATTTCACTTCTCTGACCTTCAGTTTTCTCACCAGGTACACCAAATGCCAACCTTATAAGGTATTTTGAAAATTCAGTAAAATGATGCAAATCAAACCAAGAGGTGAATCTTGACTTCACCAATAAATCACAGATGTTGTTTCTGACTCGTTTTGGCTTATTCACCCGTAGGATTTATGTTACAGTCCTGTTGACTCTCATCCTTCCAGGAAGATAAACACCTACTAAATAAAGCAAGTTCTCTCTGCACACTTTTGCTAATACCTGGCAAACATTTTCTTAAGTACTTGCCTCCCTACAGGACTGTGAGCTCCTGGGGAGATGGCAGTGCCTAATACATCTGTGTGTCATCAGTAGTTGTCAGATTCTATTGGCTGTAATAGATCCCCACAGCAGATATGCTGACTAGATAGATGGATGGATGAAGAAATGAATGAATCCTGACAGAGGATGAGCTATAATCCATGCTCACTCAGTGTTGGCATTTCAGAGGCATTCTAGGAATGTATAGACTGACCCAGGGACTTTTAAGCATGGACTTCAAAATCCTTTATGTGCTGACCTTGCCTGTCCTGAGTTTCATCTCCCACCACCTTTCCCCGGGGTTTTATTCCCCATCAGTTATGACTGTGGTGAAAATAATAAGCATTTTTACCTGCCTTGTCAGCTTTGATTTCTCCCCTCCTCAACAGTCCCAGTTTTGTTATTGGTTCCCTGTGGTTCTGGTCCATAGTCACCATTTTGTAGTTGGGCATAAGACCTAAGACGTCATTGCAGAGTGAATCTTAGGACTTTCACTTGCAAAGCTAGAAGGCAAAACAGATTCTTTCTCTGTCTATGGACTCTGTCATTTGTAGACGTGAGGCCTGGAGGAGCCATGGTCAGTCTTGCCATCATAAGGAAAGCCAGGCTGAAGACAAAAGAGGAGGGAAAAGCCGGCATCGTGTGGAGAGATGGTGCCAGATCCCAGATGGCATCAAGAAACTCTAATTCAAATTATTCTGAAGTCAACGACACATCTCATTCATTAAGTCACGTGATAAAACAAATTTTGGTTACAATTCACTTATCATATAAACCAGCTGGAGATGGGCATTCTGTTCCTGTAAATTGTAAAAGTAACTGACAGAGGGAGGCTACTGTGTTTAACCCCTGACAGTCTGTCTTCCAATATTTTTTCTCTGGTGATAGAATACCTATTTTAATTTTGGAAACTATTCCTTCTCTCTAATGGTCTTGGGAACTTTGCCCCATCCCTCCCCCCACAGCAAATCAGAGCTCTTTTTGAAGTCTCATAGGTACACTGAGGGTGAGAGGGTCATCCTGGAGTTAACTAATTGGGGACACAATGGAGTCCTGAAGCGTCCTCATGAACTGTGCACTACAAGAATAAAACCCACGTAATAATTAAGTTAACAAACCAGAAGCAGCATTGAATGTAGATGAATAGGGCCTTGATGACATCATCTGGACACCTAGCTCCAATTATTTCTGAAGTTAGATCCACCCCTTGCAATCACCAGCTATGAGAGCCAATAAATTCCTTTATGGGCTCAAACTAGCTTGAATTTCATTTTCATCATTTTTAGCTAGAACGATACTAATGAGGACATTGAACCATGCATAGATACTTGAAGTTCTCTCAATGGATTCCTGCCTTTTGCATAGGCTATCCCTACCCTCTGGAATGTGGTATCTAAATATTTAGTTTTTATGGCATAACAAAACTCTTCAAAATTCAGTGGTGTGAACCAAAACTAATTTATTTGCTTCATAATTCTATGTGTTAGAAATTTGGAATCAGCCAACCTGGATGGGTCTTCTGCTCTTGGCTAGAATCACTAATGCAACTGTGCAGCTAGGTTCCCTGCTTCTGGGCTTGGATGGCTATTATCTCAAGGGACTGAAATGGCTAAGCCACATGGCTTATCATCCAGCAGGCTAGTCTACACTTACCTGTATGGTGGTCTAGGAATTCCAAAGAGAAAATGGAAGCTTTCAAGGTATTTTGAGGTTGAAACTAAGAACTGGCACAACTTTGCTTCTTCTATATTCTCTTGACCAAAGTGAATTCCAAAGTGGCCACCCTAGATCCATGGAGGGAAGGAAGAGGTAGGGAAAAGGTAGGCATTACTTCTTCATGAGAAGAAATACAGAGTCTAATTTCAAAGAGTATTGGATATAGGGAAGGAACAATTGCAGCCACTGTTACCAATTATCTACCACAAGGTGTAACTAGTAAAGCTATCTTCACCCTTCAAAACATTGCTCAAGTATGACTCAAAATGTTTCCTGACCCCATATCTGAGAAAAACTCATCTTATGTGACACATAGTTAGCACCCATGAAATATTTAGTGAATAAATGAATAAATGAATAAATTTCTTCTCTGTGAAAACTTATTCATACTGTTATTATTGTACATATTACCTTTCATTGCAATCATCTATCTTTCCTTTAGTTTTTAAAGTTTTTTTAATGTTTTATTTTTGAAAGAGAGAGCAAGACAAAGCATGAGCAGGAGAGGGGCAGAGAGAGAGGAAGACACAGGATCCAAAAGCTTGAACTCACGAACCTCAAGATCATGACCTGTGTCAATGTCCACACTTAACTGACTGAGCCACCCAGGCGCCCCTCTTTTATCTTTCCTTTAGAGTGGAGAAATTTTTTTTTATGAAAAAGGCCATATCTTTTTCATCTTTCATTCCTCAGTGCCTAATACTGTTGTTTGCAGAGTAGGCATATAATTGTATCAATGCACCCATCTCTGCCTACACTGAACTTTAGTTTACCTTCTTCCTCACCAAAAATGACCTGCTGATGTGGCCAGAGACTGTTCCCTGACAAAACAGATTGCATTAGTGGTTCAGAACCACAAAAAAGTATAAAATGCACAGTAGATAGTTAATCATAATGAAATTAGCTCAGTGAGTCTCCATCTAAATCAAATCAAATATCCGTTTTATAGGCTTATGAACAGATACAATCATTCTTGCAACCCAAAGAGAGCTAGGGAGAGAGCGAGTGCCAGCGAGGATGTGAATGGGCTGATGTATCTTTATGTGTCACCAGGGGCTGAGAGGTAAAAAATAAATAAATAAAGGCTCACGTAAATGAATTGCAGTGGTTTGGTATAACCTAATCAATTTGTGACTGGGTGGATGATGGAATTCAGTAGGCTGTGCCAGAGAGTGGACAGAAATAAATAAATTCTTTCATTTCAGATGGAGAAATTATCAGAGATATATGGAATCTGACGAGAGGCTCAGCCAACAATTTGTAGCACTGAATTTTCTGTGTTAGCTTATTCTTTGTCATATATATGTGCGTATATATAGTTATACATACAATTCTAAAATATATATTTACAGGCTTTTAAATTAAGCTCCTATTTTTGCATTTATCCAACATGAAAAAGATGCTTAAAAGAGCTCCGACATCTTTGTCCATGTGTGTGGGTAGATGGCAGGGTAGAAATTGGAAGTGGGGCAAAGTAGGGAAAAATGAAAGGTTGCAAGGTTGAGGAATTCTTGCACAGGAAGATGGAGGTGATTTCAGATACCAACAACCTTAGTAAAGATAATTTGTTTAGTACTCACTATGTGCTGCACACTGTTAAGCACCAACGATAATAAATCTTAGCTCATTTCTTTCAGATTTGAAGATTATGATCACCATTTTGTAGCAGAATGCCAATGCAGAAATCTGGGGTAACAGTGCTCATGTTCATAGTTCCCCAACTTTTATCACCTACCTTGGCCTTTGTACTAATTACAGTAATCATAATGTTAATAAGTAGGATCCTCACTTCATGGCATATAAGATATTTTCATAAATGTTATTGTACTTTAATTCTTACTACTGGGCCATCCTGAAATCAATATTCCCATTTTACAGATCAGAAAAAAAATAGGCTAATTAACATGGCCAAGATCACAAAGCTACAATTATGGAAATAATTGGTTCATACCACAAGCTGCTTTAATTACTTTCGGTAGCCATGTTAAACACATTAAGTATTAGAAAAAAGAGTTGATGAGGATATTAAAACATCTCCTCCCAAATATTTTTTACAGTGTGTTTCCTATCAGTTTAATTCAGTGAAATATCATTCAACTAAAATTTTATAAATATAGATCGATTTCCTTGCTACCATCTCTTAATGCCCCCTTCAATTCATTCTCTGTTACCATGTTGGTCTTTCCAAAATGCCTATCTGATCATTTCTCCTCACTAGTTAAAAATACCCAATGGCTTCCAATTCATTTTCTAGAGTTTAGCAATTCAATTTCCCTAGCAGAGCATTTAGATCTCACAATTATTTCCTATTTCTAAACTAGTCACTCTGTTGCTCAATTCCTTGATTTTTTTTTTCAATTCCTTGATTTTATAAGCTTCTCTCTCTTGTCCACTGGATCTAAGCTTCTTTCAGGTTTCTAGTTGAAAATTATATTCATGTACTCAGTCATTAAGTCAGTCACATGCTTATTCCTTCATTTATACCTTTATTCATTAAAGTAATGTCTACTGAATACCAACTATGTACCAAGAACCCACAAATACCGTGTGCAGACACTAGAGATATAGCGATAAAATGGAGAGACCGAGTCTGTGATAGTATAGAACTCTCCTCTCAAGCCATGTTTGATTCCTGCTAGCCTCAGTTACTTCAGTCTTTCTGCTCTTATAACTCCCTCATTTGAGCACCATAAACCTAATTATTACTAAGATATTTTACCATATGGCAGACACTTTGTGTAAATATATTTCTCTGACTTCCGAATGTCAGCAATTCGAAAGACTAGATTCACCTGGTAAGCTACCTCACTGCCTAGCATTGGACTTTGCATATATTAGGAGTTATATAAGCATTCATTCAGGGAACTAATTATAAAATTGACTCTGCTTTCACACGTTCAGTTCTTCAAGTGAGCACCATGCGGCTAAAGGCTCAAACTTTCAACTGAGACATGGTAGGTTCAATAACTGGTTGATCCATACTCTAGCTGTATGACCTTTACTACGTTATTGAACCAATGTGAGCCTTACCAGTGTAAGTATTTGTATGTATACAGCAGGGAACAATACCGCCTCCTCATAATTATTCTATGCAGATTAAATAATTATTCAATATATGATTCTTTTTATCAGTGCAGCTGATATACAATATGTTAGATAAATGGTACCTGATGTTATCAAAGAAAAGGATGCATTTATGCATTGTCATAAGACAGATTTTAAAATAGTAGTTGCTAAATGTCAAGCTTGTGGGTGAGGAGTAGAAAATTCCAGATTTTAGATTTTCACACAAGCAAGAGTTTTGTTTTTTCTCCTCACACATGTGCTCTGGCTTTGTTTATCTACTTCTTATGTCTAAGAACCCTTAGTTTAGGTGGGAGTCCTCCACACAGCCCTCCTCCTGCCCCACCCTCACTTCTGTTTTAAGAGGTCCGTCTTCAGTGCTATGAGAGGGACAGCGGAGTGAGGGAAGTAAGTCTCATTAGCAGAATGGTCCAATTATGTCCAGCCTTCCCCACACCATAAAAGCCGTGGCGTCTGTTTCACGGGCAACATAAGAGATGTAGGGCGTTTCAGGATTACAATAAAGATATTTATGTTCAGGGTCATTGGAAGAGGCTTTAAATGGAAAATATCAAAAGAAGAGAGATCTGTGAAAGCTCTTCCTGAGCAGCATCCTTGGGCTCCTGCTAAATGATGACTTTGTGTAATTAAAATGAACAAAGTGTGCCACGATGTTCCGTCTCCGCAGTCACAGCACTTTCTCTCTCCCCCTTTGTTTAACTGCTTTGTTCATCTGAAACTGGTGTTAAAAAAAATAACAGAAATAGAAGTTGAACGTACTCCTGCAGAGCTGTATTTTTAGCAGCTCATCACCCTGTGGAAGGGGCCCGGAGGTTGCAGAGTCTAATTATGAACCGAGAAGGTGGTGTTGGGAAGAAGAGGGACACTGGAGTGGGAGTGAGTAGGGTGCAGGGCAGGTGTCAGGGGATGAGCTACTTCCTGCTAAAGTCCAACCAGAACCAACCACAGGCTCTCGGGAGTGAGGAATTCACCGAGACCAGGAAATAAGAAGATGCTCTCTGCTAGCACAAATTTTTGATGGACAAGATCCCTAACTGGACGTAGGAGGAAAAGCAGCCTCTCCTTTATGCCATCCCGAAAATGAGATCCCATAGTGAAGTACTTCCAGGAGGAGATGAATCAAACTAAAGCAGACCATCAGGAAGACAGTAAACAGAATGATGAGGAATGGCATAGTCAACTGCGTGCAGGTGCTCCGAGGGTAACCACAGAAAGGGTGTTGGGGATGAACTTTTTATATCTTTATGGATGATCACCAAGAATTAAATAGCACTTGAATGCAATTTATTATTGGTATTGATTTATGAGTTAGCATGTGTATTTATAGCTCTTTTATATCTGCCAAGTTCTTCCCTATCATCATTTTTAGTATTTTATGCCTCAGAGACACTGCAAGGAAAGTATTCTGGCAAGTGGGTGAGAGGTGTGCCATTCATCATGTTAGAACTTTGTCTAAGGGTAAACTGAGGCATTTGAGTAGGATAAGGCAGGTCATAGGGAGATTCTGAATTAAGAATTGGGACAGAAAGAAGTGGGTCAAATGAAAGAGAAGTAAAAAAAAAAAAAGTTAGCTGTATTGATCTAAGTCTAAGAGGACAGAAATAGGTACTGGGAAATGTGCAAGGGATGCAGCAAAATGAACCAAATTATAGATGAACAAAAGAAGAAGAATCCCAGGTATCAAGTTGGGGAGAAAGGCTTTGGTCAGAACAGCCAAGATTTGATCAATTCAGTGACTGCTTTTTAATGCCAGATGACAAAAGTGCTTTATTCTAAAGAAAGCACCACTGTGTCCTGTTCTCTTTAGCTGATTCTACGGTAAACAGACGCCTTATTATAATAAACCATATTTTAAAGCCCCTAATTAATACTTCGGGCTTGGCTTATTTCAGATACAGACTCAGACTAGGCATTTGTCAGATGATTATGGAAGGAAGGAAGGAAGGAAGGAAAGAAGGATGCAAAAGCTACAGTAAACAGGCAACAAAGGGAGAACATTTGTATTTTTGCTATTTCTTTACTGATGTTGAACTTACCTATTGTTACATAATAAGCCACTCTAGGAAAATTAATGAGTTAACCAACCACCATTTAATATTGTTCATGAGTGTATTAATTGATTGGCTCTGGTTCTGTTGATCTAGATAAACTTGATTGATTTTAGCAAGGTATGCTCATGTGTCTATGGTCAGCTGGCAGTTAGACAGGGACTGCTCTAGGGCCTTGTGCACATGTTGGATAGTGGCTGACTATTACAGGGGTGACTGAGCCACATGACTCTCATCCCACAGGCTAGTCCAGGTTGTTCACAGGGTAGAGGCAAAGGACTAAGAGAGAATGAAAGTGTGCAAGGTCTCTTGATTCTTAGGCTCAGAAATGGTGCAATACATTTCTGGTACATTGATTGCCCACACAACGTCACAAAGCTAGCTCAAAATCCAGGCAAGTGCAAAGAGACTCCATTTCTTGATAGAAAATGCTGCAAAATCACCTATCAAAGGGATGGGAAGAGAAATAATGACTCTTTTTGCAAACAATCTATCACACCTGGATTGAATTTCTTGACTCTTAAGTGCCCGGTAAGATTATATCTGTTTGTGGCACGCACAGAAACTTTGACAGACCAAATTATGCATCAACTGAATTATAAAATGACTGAATACATATGCTCTAACATGAAGAAATATATGATTAAGTATGATTGAGGCAGAACATGCAAGGTTACAATATTTGTAGGCATACAGCTTAAATTGGTCTCTTACTTTACCCTCACTACCTCTTACTTATCCTAACTCTCAATTTCCTAGTCTAAAAATGATATTTATACTAGTACCTATCATATTAGGCTACCATGGAGTGTTACAGGAGATAATACAGTATGCTTTAAGCCTAGTGAATTAGCCAGAGTAAATAACCAATAAGTATTGGCTATCATTATTATCTATAAGGATCATAAAAGTGATGTTCTTGTGGGCACTGATAGGAGTAAGGTCCATTTTTTCATCATTATAATTGTATTCACCTTAATGGTTTACACATCAAGCAAGACACAACTTCTCTAGATGTTTCCAAAGTAAACACCATCAACACCCAAAATTACATGTTTCTCCCATATTGAACCCAAACTGATAAGACCTATGCATACTCTTTATTAATCTAGCCAAATTGATAAGGTCTTGGAAAAAGCAAAGTTGTCCCTTTTAAAGACTGTGATGGTGCTTTCCCATCCCAGACTGGAGATTAACCTGATTGTAAGGAAGAATGAGAATGTGTAGGATTTCATAGACCATAAATCAACTCCCCTCATGCTTCTGGACTATTTAAGTGCTTTACTTGGTGTGACTGCACGTCTCCACAAGTAAAAGCAGGCATATTGAGGGGGCTCAGATCTCATCTTCCCACAAAGCAAGTGATGGGCGGGGGAAAAAAAAGGCAGAAGGAGAGGAAGGAGAGGGAATTATCAAGGATTTGAACCATAATGAGAGTGATGTTTTCCCAATTTGTTCTGTTTCATCTATGAGTCCAAGATACACAAGCATTCTGAAAAAATAAAATTGGAATTTTCTGTCTCAATAAGTGTAACTCAGTTATTTAACAAAAATACAATCTGGGGCCCTGTTAAGTAACTTGTCAAAGAAAATATACCAAATATGTGGCAGAACCAAGCTCCTACAAATCTAGAGTCTCAACTTCAATCAGTATGAACACAAAATTAGGAAAAATCAGTACTAAAGAAATTTGTAGTTTTACTTCCTTGTCATTGCAAAGCTTTTAGCAATGCTTTACATGATTGCCTTTATCTTCCTTTACATGTAAAGTGTATATGTACGTATGTACATACACATATACATGTGTGTGTGTGAGTGTGTTAGAGAGAGAGAGACTTTCTAACCATGTAAACCATGTAATTAAGTCATGTAGTACATGAGAGTCTGACAATCTAGTTCTACAACGTACTAGATTTACCATTGTAGGTCATTACTTTGACCACTCATCTTTATATTCCTTTCTGGGTGGAGATCACATGGTTAGGTGGATTAAAGTTATTTAAATTTAAATACATTCCATCTCCTTACCTTGCAAGGTTATTGTAACTGTTATTCTTTTTTTTTTTTTTTTTTTGAGGGAGAATAAGTGTGCATGGAGGCAAAGGCAAATGGTGATTTGGGTCTCTCTTTTTTTTAATGTTTATTTATTTTTCAGAGAGCACAGTGGGGGAGGGGCAGAGAAAGGGGGACAGGATCAGAAGTGGGGGATGGACTGATAGCAGCAAGCTTGATATGGGGCTTGAACTTACAAACTGGGAAATCATGACCTGAGCCAAAGTACAAAGCTCAACTGACTGAGCCACCCAGGTGCCCTGGGTCTATATATATCGTTATAACTAAAAGTGTAGACTGTGGATTTTGGCATCATCTGGCGATTTTAGTGATGTAGATCCTCAAGCCTCACCTCAGGCGTACTGAATTACAATATAGTCATCTTCACAAGATTCTCAAGTAGTTAGTATACACAAGAAAGGAGGCACTGGTGTATATTGCATGTTTGAGATTTACAGTGCTCTTAAGGAACCCCTGAAAGTGTGTAGAGCTCGACTGGTATGTGCATATAGGCACTCTTTCTGGCTACAGGCTTACTGCATTCATATGGAGGTCTGGGAAGCAAAAATATTGAAGAATCAATACTCTATCGCTTTGTAATTGTATGGAGATTTTCTTAATGCCAGAGAAATTTTAAATTTGCTCAATATATAATGGGGGTTTTGGGCACCTAAAAGCAATAGAAGAAGGAGAAGGAAGAGGAGGAGTGGGAAGAAAAGACAGAGGGGAAGGAAGAGAGGAGGAGGAGGGAAACAGAGGAAGAGAAGAAAGGGGAGGTGGGAGAGGAACAAGAGAAAGGGGAAGAGGAAAGGTAGAGGGAGAACCCAAATAATCCACCTTCAGACCTTAGTGGAGGTGACAGAATTTAGTTGAAAGGATATAGAAAAGGGAAGCTGAAAGCCCATCTTTAGATCTTGACTCTAAGCAATAATTTCTATGTGAGCTTGAAAACGTCACCTCTCTATCCTGAATCTCAATCTCTGCTTCTGTGAGATAAAGATGCTTACATTATTTCAAAGATTCCTTTCAGTTTTAAGATTCTGTGCATGATTTATGCTCTAAGCTGTGAGTCAAATCTCTAATCCAGAAGCCAAAAGTTTATCCCTGTCCCACCAGTAGACCAAAGGGAGAAAGATAGACTGTTTCTCTCAGAATTTGATTATGGATTTGGAGTGGCTGTATTTTAAATACAGATTAGATATCATAATATATTTTTGTAGAAAAGAAAGTTAAATGTAGTGCATATATATGTGTGTGTGTATATACATACACACATATATACATACAATGGAATATTACTCAACAATAAAAAAGGAAATTCTGCTATTTGTGACAACATAGATGGACTTTGAGGGCATAAATGAAATTAGTCAGAGAAAAAAAAGCCATAATCACACGTACATGTGGAATCTAAAAATAAAAACAAAAAAATAAACAAACCCATAGATACAGGGAACAGATGGGTGATTGGCAAAGGCAGGGGGTAGGGGGAATGGGGAAAGGTGGTCAAAAGCTACATACTTCTAGTTATAAAATAAATAAATAAATCCTGGGAAGGAATATACAGCATGGTGACTACAGTTAACAATACTTTTTTGTATATTTGCAGGTTGCTAAGAGAGTAGATCTTAAAAGTTCTCATAATTAGAAAAAAAATTGGAAACATGTATGATGATGGATGCTAACTAGACTTAGCATGGTGATTATTTTACTATATACCCATCTATTTTAAATTTTACTATATATATATAAAACCATGTAGAGTATATACCTGAAACTAATATAATGTTATATGTCAATTATACCTCAATAAAAAAGTAAGTATAGTCTTGAAAATAAAAAAGCTTAAATCTTCTAAATTAAGAAAAAAAAATTGGAGAAAGGTTATAGTCTTACTCATCTGACCGTGACAAGAGAGAATGGTAAAAGTCCTTGAGATGTTGTTAGGTTGGGACAACAAGAAAAGTCAAGAGAAAGGTTGTCAAAGTGTATCGTAAAGAACACTAGCTCAACAGCAAGTCAGTAAATGTTGGGTAAGACAAGACTTTTGTACTTAAATTTTCAGAAAATTGGGTTCAAACAATTTAAACAGCTCTTCTTTTTCTGCGGTATTTCCCAGAAACTTTTGCTATGCTTACGTGCAACATTATCTGTTAAAAATGTGAATGATGCACCTCTTTGTAAACTAGTTTCACCATGAGAACTTTTTTATTCATGGCTGTTGTGCCCATACAGAACTTAGTTTGAGAACTGTTATGTGACTTCAGGGATGTCACTTCTCTCTTAGTGCCATCTTCTTCTGTACAAATGAGGGGGTTGGATTAGAAATCTCTAATGTTCTTTCCAGGTATAAAATGGTATATAGTTAAGTAATACCTAAAAAAATATCATGTTGAATTTGAAACAATAATGAGTCACTGCAAGATACAGAACGGGATAATAAATAAGGCTGCCAGTTTGTGTGGTACAGATGATCAATGCTAGGGAAGATCAGGAAGGCTAGATTTCAGTGTGGGCTCAAGCTGTTAGAACAGACTGGGCCACCAAGCAAGGGAGAAGAGGGAGGGGTATTTTAAGGAGCCATGCCTTGGAATTGAGGTGTGGGGGAAAGGGAAGATTTGAATATAGGGATACTTTTGGTCCCCAGAGACAGGAGCCAACTTGAACTACTTCAGGCAAAAAAGAGAATGTAAGAATGGTGGAGGATATGCCAAGTGACTAGGGAAAGGGTAGAGAGCAGACCACCTCAGGGACAATTAAAACTTGGAAATTGATCACCATCAGAAGGTTTACTCTGTTCTCTCTGTACATCTGCTTTATACTTTTTTTGTGTATGCCCTTCCTCTACTCAGCAGGAACCCCTAACCCTCACACTTTCTCACTACCCGGAAAAGACTGTCTTTCTTCCTTTATTTCCACGTCAGGTTCTCCAAGAGAATGCTTCTGATTGGTCTACTTGGCTCAAGTAACTGGACAAACAATCTGTGGGCAGAGGAGCAGGGTCACCTAACACAGACATGGCAGCTCATGCCTCTGGCCCTCACAGAAAAATCAATATGAGCTGAGAAGTGATCCTAATGCTCATTAAAACACTGAAGAGATGGCCAGAGCTTTGCCTAAGGCATGTCCAGGAATCTAGTGTGGATAAGGTAGAGCAAGTCAGCTGAGTGCCAATCAGGAAGAGTTATTAATGCTCAGACAAGAGGATCTTATTTGATTTTATTATTATTATTATTATTATTATTATTGTTATTATTTTGTCCATTGGTTTTGAAAGTCAGGCTGGTGCCAGGCTGCAGACACAAGAATTACTTGGGGGAGTAGGAGCATGCTTACTAACATACAGAACCCTGGGCCCATCCCCAGTTACTCTGATTCAGCAGATTGGGTTAGAACAGGTGCTTTTTAAACATTCTCTAGGTGATTAGCCGGTTTTAGACTTACTGATCAATCTGAAATAATTTTATTGTGGACCTATTAAGCATAATATTTTTTACTAGTTTCTGAGAGACAGAATCTGCTTGTTTTGGAGACACATATTCACAAGACATTTATCCTTTCCTTAAGATTTTGGCTCTATTAAGGAACATACAGTTTGTATATAAATAGACATAAATGATCAAATATCATTTGTAAGTTCAGAGGAATGATTAGAACTGGAGGTAGTATGGAGTTAACAAAAACTTGGTGGAGGAAGTAATATTTCAGTTTTTAAATCTTTGAGTTCTTAAATAATGGATTGATTTTTGAATATTCATAGGAGGAAGTTTATTCCAGTTGGAAAGAAGTGTATAAAAAAAAACACCTGAAAGAGAAAAATCTAGAGAAGTGTTTCTTAATCTCATATTCAAAGATACCCCAAGAGATCAGGAAATATGTATGGAAAAATATTTACTTTCACTAAAGTCTAATGGAACTTAGTAAGCCCTTCCATTCGGCAGCAAACAGTGAGTTTAATAATACCTACAATTTTTTCACCATTAGAAATTACATATTTTTACATATGATTAAAATTTTAGCAGATAGTTTACACTTTCATTTTTTGCTCAGCACTGATTCAAAATTAGAATAGCTATAGATCTACTACAAGTTCTTGTTAAGGACTTAACAATAAATAGGTTTAACTATTCAAAATCAAATTTCTAAAGAAGTATCTTATAACAATTTTGATATAATTAGTTTTTTAATAAAATTATGAGTTTTATTTCATGCATGTAAAAAGAAAGATTACTCTAAGAAGGTATTCTAGTTAGCAACTGCTGAGTAACAAGTAATCCTAAAATTTGTCAACTTACAATAGCCATTTTATTTTCTCATGATTTTGTGGATCAGGAATTTGAGAAGGGTCTGGGTAAGCAGACACAGTATGTGATCTCTCAGGTGGTTACAGTTCAGTGTTGGTTGGGGTTGCAGACATCATCAGGTTAAGCTGAGCTAGATACCCAAGATGGTTGGGAGTTCAAATTGGGTGGCCTACCCATCTACCTCACCCAGACCCATGGGCCTCTCACACCTTAATGGGTGAGTTGGGAAACAGAAGCATCTCTAGAGTTAGTATTCAGTAAGAGAATAGCCTGTGAGATCAAAGCAAAAGAAACAAGACTTCTGACCTGGCTTTTCATACCATGAAGTGTCATTTCACCTCCTTTGTCTTGGTTACTCATGAGCCCTTAAGGCAAACTCAGATTGTAGGGAAGGCAACATATTCCCCTGGTCATGTTTGAAGAAGTGGCAAAAAACTGCGGCCATCTTTAATCTCTTACAGAAGGATTCCATAGGCTTAACTAGACTATCAAAGATGTTCATGGCATAAAAAATTTTGAGAATATCTTCTCTAGAATACATGCTTAAGTAAGGAGTGCATTCAATGAAAGAATTAATTAATATTAGCTTTAGGAAGTAACCAAGGTAACCAGCAGCTAGCTACTGAGACATATGTATAGATTTTCCAAGTTATATTGTTCCAATGTCTGTTAGAAACAACAAAAACAAAAAAATTCTACTTAACCTTGATGGGTCAAAAATGACAGAACTGAGCTTTGCCCCCAAACCAGAAGAGCAAGCAAACAGTATCATAATGGTGAAAGCATCTTGCTTATGGGGAGATAAGACTTGTCTTCCTCTGTTGAATATAATTAAAAGAGATGGGAAAGAAATGTGATGAGGCCCCGTATCTCCTCTCAAACATGCTGCAGTGATGAATCAAAGAGATGGAAACTGACACCTTCCATCTCCGGGACACCCAGAGTAGAAATACAGTCAATCAGACGGCATGTTCATTGATGTGCAAGGCCTCTTCCCCTATCAGAAGGACAAAGATGAAACCTGACAGCTCTCCCCTCAGTAATTCCCCACCTCTTTCTACCACTGGCTACAGGTGGAAGGAGACTTTTGGTGAGAAAGTTGAAGTTTGTGTCTATGGGATCTTTGGGTGAGACTTTTACCTTGGCCAAGGACTTTAGCATACTCATTTGCTGGGTTTAGCTAAAAGACGGCTAGGGGAGTTATTAAGATGTGAGATGTGAGAGAAGCAGAACTTCTTAGGTTAGGAGGCTTTCAGGCATACAAATATGATGTATCTTAACTGTTTCACTTAGGAGATGTCTCCTTAATGGATCACAATCTACAGGGGGTTGGGAGAACATGTGGTTCAGGATTCTAACACGTGCTTGGGGATATTGAGTATTTTAGGTTCTGAATTATAACTGAAACCCCCTTCAAGTCAAAGATAACTTTACATCCCTAGTATTTATCAGTGCTTAGTTGACAGTATGCTTTAAAAAATTATGTACAAAATAATAAATGATGGTTGAATGAAACTATATGGAGGTGTGAAGAACACTACCTAGATTCTCAAAGAATAAAATGCAAGCTATTTAGCTGATCTGTAAGACTCTCTATTATCTGGCCTCTGAGTTGTTGCCTAGCCCAATCTCTCATTACTACCCTCTCCTCCTTTGCTCACCATCCTAAGAAAGCACAAAGAAACATGTACATCTTAGCAGCTTTGCCCATGTTGATCTTAGCTCCCAAGAGGTGAAAAAGGCTAATTCTGATCAGGTGGTTAGAGAAATTTCTCTGTGAGAAGACAGTGCTTGAGTAGAGATCCAAAAGATAAGACAAAGCCAGCCCCATGAAGACCTGGGAATGGGGGTGGAAATCACAATCCAGATGGAGAGGTAAGCAAGTATAAAGGCACTAAATCAGGGGTGACCTTGGCATTGTCATTATTTTTTTTCTTTAACAGAAAGACAGCTAGTGTGGCAGAAGGATAGGGAATGAAGGGGTTGAGCAATAAATATGGGTCAGAGATGAGAGAGTTGGGGGGGTCCACACCACTTAGAACCTTGAAGGCTGTGGTACAGAGTCTGGATTGTGTTCTAAGTGGAATGGGGAGCCAATCAACTGTATTAAGCAGGAGTGAGCATTATCTGATTTGTCTTTTGAGAAGAGAATCCCTTGCAGGAAGACAACTATGGGTGCAGACAGCCGGGTTAGAAGGTGATTTCAGCAGTTCACGTGAAATAGTTGTTTAGATCAAGGTGAAAGCAGTGGAACAGGAATGAAATAGAGAGACTGAGTACATATTTGGGCACCAGAGCCAACAAGATTGTCTGATGGGATGGAAAGGTAAAATTTAAATAATCAATCGATGAGGAAAGTGTTTGCATTTATTTACAAGTAAACAAAGAGAAATGTATATCAATACAACAACTCTGGAATGGCATTTTTTTCTACTATCACTTGTCAAATTTAAAATATAGTAAAGCTCTAAAATACATGAGTTTTGAAAAACAACCCAATTGTCCAACAATCAAGGATCAGTTAAATAAATTATAGGGCAGGCATATGTTTAAATGCTCCATGGCCATTAAAAATTATGCTGTGGAAGAACACTTAATGACATGGAAAATGTTCACAGAAAGTTTTATCTGTTCAACAACCAGCTGTCAGAGTCCATGCTTCTTGTTAAGTACCAAATGGATTTGTAGTGAAGGGAAATGTTAATATCTTTAAAATTTGCTGCAGAACTTCCCTAAAGGTTGGGATTTTTTTTTTAAATAAATGTGCCTGGCAAATTTCTTGGGGGTGAGGCCTTGGTGAAAGTGAGGCCCTTAGGACATGTACCATAATGATGCAAGAATAACATAAATAGAATCATTGAAAAAAAGGGAAATACTTTGGGCCAGTGGCTTTTGGTGGTAGAGTTTGAAAAAAAATGGCTGTATTATTTTTAGTCTGTGATAGTGCAGGATGAACCAGAATCTGAAAATGCAGGGTGGCAAGGTAAGTCATAAACTTAATCAGGCTATCTTAATGGCCATGAGAGCAAAGTTATTTCTTGTTTCATACTCTAGCTTCCTTAGGAATTTGCAGAAAACCTGGCAAGGACTTTCAATTTCCATGGTATGTGGCAAGGCATTTTGAACTAATTTTTCAAAAGGCAAAGAGATCTCAGTTCAGTCATTAAAAAAAAAAAAAATAGTATCCCAGGCTAGAAACTTTAATTATATTGTAATGACAAGGACCTAGAATGTAACCAGCACAGAAGGAAAAAGCTTTAAAGAATATGCAATCCAATCTTACTGTTACTAAAGGATAAACTGAGGTTCCCATAAAGGCGTAATGCAAAAATTACCCATAGATGTGTGTCCACAGGTTAATTCAAAGCATGAAATGTATGAAAGTTGGCTCTAAATGCAAATTAAAGTTGATTTCAAAGTGAAATGGAGTGTCTACCACTTAGTGTTCAGGCCCATCATTGCTAACAGACAGTAGAAAACTTATTACTCACTCCCCATGTGTAGATAGCTTTTGCAAACTCGTGCAAGAGGTATGGAATTTGTTTTCAATTTGCTGTTTTCATTCTCTGTATTGCCTGTGGTTCCAGGCAGCCCTTAAACAGAAAGCCCATGGCTCAGCTAATATTTCATTTTGGAGATACCATCATGTGCTGGTATCCCGCCATCACTAAAAGATTCATATCAATGCTGGCTGTCATTTCTAGTTAGCATGCTTCAGGAGAGCAGCTCTGTTTCAAGGAAACACACTGGACCAGCACTGTACTGGAAGGCGAAAGCATGACTCTGTCACGTTGAGTCTGGTAAACTTGACCAAAGTCCTCAAGGTCACAGGTCTTGGTTTCTTCATCTGAAAATGGGGACAGTAAATTTGTTCAACTTGTGAGTACTTGATGAGAAAATAAGTGTGAAAAATCCTTGTGAACTTCAAATACCTATTCAAGTATAAAATAATGGTATTCTTAAACTTGGGGGTTCTGTCCTTTAAATTGCTAGTCTCTGCCATGAAAACTCCTGCATGCTACTGCTGCTCATCAATGCAACACTAACTCCCTTCAACCTGCATCTCTAAATATAATGTCTACTTCTTCCCTTCTTCATCCACTGTGCATATCATATCCCTCTTACCCCTTTAATTGTTTAAGTGGGAAGCTATTGTTTGCCCTCTGATTCCCCAAGCCACATTATTTGAATATCTTTTTGAGGTTAACATTTGCCAAAATGTGTTATAGTTATGGGCCATAGATACAGTTGTCAAGCACTGTACTGAGTTTCACACGCATTATCTCATTTAATCCCCAATTGCTTTAGAAGGCAGATATCACATGCTTTATCTCTCTAGCTAGACTATAGATATATGAATACAGAGTGAAGATGAAATTCATTTCGTATCTTCAATGTGACCAAAATGAACTCAAGAATTGTATTATTAGAATTGTTACAATTAACTACTTATTACTAATTGTTAATGTATCACTGTATATTACTAATTATTACTACTGCCACTATTACGATGTGTTGGGTTCTTATTTATTAGGTTCTTATGACCTGGAGTTCAAAGAGGAAAAGCAATCTATCTTTAGAAAGGTTCGACTGTCAATATCAGGATTTAGATATAAGTTCATCTGTGTTCAAAACAAGTGCTTTCAATTGCCACTCTTCACTGCCTCCTTTGGGAGGA
Organism: Prionailurus bengalensis; assembly: GCF_016509475.1. Lineage (NCBI taxonomy): Eukaryota > Metazoa > Chordata > Mammalia > Carnivora > Felidae > Prionailurus > Prionailurus bengalensis. The sequence continues at coordinate 78,509,253 of NC_057359.1, read as the reverse complement.
TCTGGGTAGACTCTTGGACCATTGTTATCTATTGGAATGATCTTGGTCCAAATTAATCCATCAGGGAGTCTTAGCAAGATACTATTTCTTCCACTACATTGAGTAAGTCTACCTTGTAACACCACCAAATCATGTGTGCTCTTTGAATTCCACAAGGAAATTCTCAGACTGTCACCATCTGCCAAATGCCTTGTCTGAAGCTTTATTTGGGAGGAAGAAATGCAAAACGTAAATTCATCCATCCTGCTACAGAGAAGATCACAGTAAATAAAAATTCTTATTCATTGGCCAATAGCTTCATCTCTGGTGTATTTCAAATACACTTGAAGGATATTTTGGTTGTTCCTGAGAAATGGCACTGTTCCTGATCACTGACTTTGAAGGGGATGATCAATGCAGTGGAGCTCATGGCAGTGGTCAGGCTGAAGCTTCCTGATTGTAACACTGATTACAGATGAAAGACTGCCCAGCATTAGCCTGCCATTAAACACCTTCAGGGAGAAAAGAGAATCTATGTACCCTTCAGATGAACACAGAAACCCTAGTGAAGAAAGCAGCTCTCACTGTAGCAGAAACCAGAAAAAAGTTTCATCAGGGAAACAGAGAAACCAATGACAAGGAAAACCAGGACAGAAGTATTACATCATCTAGGAGAAATGATTTTCTGAGTCTGATACTGTTGGCTATATGTGGTATACAATAAAGCTAATTTAGAATAGTGATTATCATTTCACATAGTTTTCATCTGTTAACTATGCTGGTCAAAATTCTTCATTTTGCATAGATAGGAGGGATAACACTCTTTTAGAGCTCAAGAAGCAATATAAGAATCATAGACCTGCTCACTCATTCATTCACTGACTCACTGAATTACCGATTCATGTATTCCTTCATTATATCATTCATTTCTACAGAGAAGTGGGGCAGCTCACAGTAGAAACCTACACTTAATAAAATCACATTTCAAAAGGAAATAAATATGAGCCAGCAAATAAGGGATACAGGTCCAGAAAATTTATATAAAACTTATGAAGTTCTTGACCAGGAACCAGGGAGAAAATGGAACTGGAATACTAGAGTCACTTGAGAAGTAACTTTCTGAAGATACATGTTCTTCTATCAAGAAAAGAACATCGCTTTTCTGAGAATTATATTCAGAATCATTGAAGGAAAGAAAAATTTAGAAATTTCAGAACGATTCCAATATTTGTCTCCATGAAGAACAGTGAGCTGAGGTAAAGGTACTGAAATGATACATAATGCTTACATTTGAGTTTCCTAGAGGTGACGGTAAAAAGGGAAACCCAATATCATATATAAAAATGGGAATTTTAAAATTTCATTGATGGTACTTTGAATTTTGAAAGAAATGGATTACTGAAGCATTTATATAAGCTAGTTCCAAAGGACATACATTCTGGGGGAGGGGCTTGCTGTTATGATCCTCGGTCCAACTTGCTCTTTGTGGAGGGAAGAAAGGACATACAATAATTAGAATAGGTTGAGATAAAAGGTACCTTTTCTTTTAATTTTTGAATTTTATTTTGTTTTTCATCTTACTTATAAAAAATCAGGGAGGAAAGTACAACCAATGTCTTTATAGCCACCACTAAGATTTGATAATTAATATTTTGTCATATTTAATTTGTATGATTTTGCTTAAATGTGTTAATATACAATAAATATAATATTATTCCATTTCACCCATAATATTTTAGAATGCATTTCTTAAAAAGAACATTCTCTATAAACCCTGAATATTGTTGTCATATACAATAAAATAAAAATAATTTCTAATTATCATCAAATATCACATTTGTTTTCAGACTCAATCATTGTTCCCCCGAATGATAAAGCTGGTATATTCAAAATTCAATCCAGAGTCATATCAAGTACCATGGCTATGGTTGAATTCATACTCTATGGGGTTACTGAAATAGTTGAACTTTGGGAAACAGAAAAGATTATCATGGGTGGACATCTTCTAGCCTGATAAATATGGAAGGGTTTATTAGACCTTTTCTAATTGACCTTTTCTAAAGGAGATTGTAGGAAGACTTGTGACAAATATATTCTTGGCTCTTTTTGTCCTTAAGAAAACATTAAATAATATAATTTTTGTCATTTATTATATTGATGTAAATTTTACATAAAATGAACAAATATACAATTCAATAGATTTTGAGAAAAATATAGTCCCTTGCTACCATTACTGTGAAAATTCCTTCCTATTCTTTTGGAATTCCTTGCTACCATTACTGTGAAAATTCCTTCCTATTCCTTTGGAATTCCCTTGGAGTCATGATTTCCATTATCATAGAAAAGTTTGTCTACTCTTTTTTAAGTTTATTTATTCTAAGAGACAGACAGACAGAGAGAGCATGTACCAGTGAGAGAGATGCCGAGCAAGAGCGGGAGAGAGAGAATCCCAAGCAGCCTCCGTGCTGTCAGCACAGAGCCTAAGGTGGGGCTTGAATCACAAACGGTGCAATCGTGACCTGAGCCAAAACCAAGAGTCAGACACTTAACTGACTGAACCATCCAAGCATCCCAAGTTTGTCTACTCTTTAAGTTCATAACTTATGGTATAGTAGAGCATGTAAATTTTTGGTATCTGACTTTTATTTTTTTGATTCAGCATGTTTTTGAGATTTTCCCTTTTTTTTTTTTGCATGCATCATTAGTTTGTTCTATTTCATTGCTGTGTACTATTCCATTGCATGAGTATATTAGAATTTGTTCTCATTAATAGGCATTTGGGTTGCTCTGAGTCTTTTTCTACTTAGGAATAAAGCTATGGATATTCTAATATAAATATTTTTGTAGATGTACGTTTTCATCTATCTTGGTAAAATGTCAAGTAATGGAACCGCTGGATAAATTTTTAACTTTATAAGAAACTCAAAAATTTTCCCCAAATTTTCAATTTGGATTGTTCAAAAACATTTTCCCAAGTGTTGGAACCATTTTGCTTTCCATCGATAATAGAAGTCCAGTAATCCTATATCATCATCTACATTCAGTAGTAGTCATTTTGAATTTAGCCATTTTAATGGGTGCATAGTGGTATCTCAGGGGTGTAGTTGAGCATATTTTCACTTCATTTTTTAATTCATAAAGTCTTGTGCCTATTTTATTGGATTATTTATATCTTATTACTGAGCTAAAGGAATTATATATTGTGACTATGGGTCCTTTAAAATGAATATTTTTTCCATCTTGTGGCTTGTACTTTTATTTTTAAAAATGATATCTTTTAAGACCCAACAGGATTTAATTTAATGAAATTCAATGTATCTTTTTTGATTAATGCTTTTGATTCCCAGGAAATATTTGCCTACCCAAGATCATGAAGATACTCTCTTTTTATTCTCTAGAAGTTTTATAGTTTCAGATTTTGTACTTAGCTTTATGATTTATGTCAAAATAATATTGTGTGTGTGGTATGTGGTAGGAGTCAAGGCTCATTTTTTTCTGTATTGATGTATTATGATTCTGGTTCCAATTTTTCAAAAGAAATTGTGTTTTCCTACTGAATTATCTACATGACTTTGATGCTTAGTATTCCTAAAAAAATCAACTGACCAAATACAGGCAGATTATGTCTAGATGCTCCCCTCTGTTCTATAAATTCATTTATCTATTCCTAACAAGACAGTATCTTAATTACTGTAGGTGTATAGTAAATCTTAAAATAAATCCTACAAATATGTTCTTCAAGACTGTGTTGGCTATACCAGGTTGTCTTTCTAATTTTTAGAATGATCTTGTCAGTTTCTACAGAACTACTGGAAATGTGACTGGTAGGGTAGTGATTCTATGGATCTACTGACAGAGATTGGATGTTTAAGAACATTATGTTTTAAAATTAATTATTATGATGTATCTCTTCATTTATTAGGTTGTTCATTATTTCTTTCTGCAGTGTGTTTTGATTTTCACTGTAAAGGTCTTCCCCAGTTTTCATTACACTTATTCTTTTTTTATTTCCAGTTTTTATTTAAATTCTAGTTAGTTAACATATAGTGTAATATTGGTTTCATGAGAATTTAGTGATTCCTAATTATTTTATATTTTGATGCTAATTATAAGTAATATTTTAAAATTCACTTCCCCAATGATTTGTTGCTAGTGTTTAGAAATGCAACCTTTTGTACGATGAACTTGTATTCTGCAAAATTGTCTAATTCACATATTAGTTCTGGCAGTTTATTCATAAATTCCTTAAAATTTTCTATGTTAATATCATATTCTCAGTGAACAAAAGTACTTTCATGTTTTCTTTCCAAATTTTATGCCTTTTATTTCTTTTCCATGCCTGAAGTCACTGCAAAAGATCTCCAACGCAAGTTTAAATACAAGTGGTGAAAACAGATATTTTTGACATGCTCCCAAACTCTTGGAGGGTGTATATAACACTTAACCATTAAGTATGATGTTACCACTTTGATTTTAACAATCCAGCTGAAATATTTTTTATTTCTATTTTAGTTAAAATTGTTATTATAATCATAAGTTCTCCTTAAATTTTGCCAGATGATCTTTCCTGCATTCATGAGATAAAGATATGCACTTTTTTTCTTTTTCTTTCTTTTGATGTGATAAATTCCACAGATTCATTTTTATATATTGAAACAGACATATTCCTAGGGAAATTCCACCTGGTCATGATGTGTTATCTTTTTTATATATCATTAGGTTAGGTTTGATGATAATTTTAACCGAGTTTGTTTTTTAGGCTAGTTTTAGGCTCACAGCAAAATTGAGCTCAAGGTTAAGAGATTTCCCGTATCTCTATTGCCCTCACAGATGTATGGCCTCCCCATTATAAAAATCTCCCACCAGAGTGGTACATTTGTTAGTTGATGAACCTACATTGACACATCATTGTCACTCAAAGTCCACAGCTGACATGATTCACTCTCGGTGTTGTACATTCTATGAGTTTAGACAAATGTATAATGACATGTATCCATCATTAGAGCATCGTTCAGTGTAGTTTCACAGCCAGAAAAATCCGCTGTATTCTGCCTATTTATCCCTCCCTTGCTGTAACACCTGGCAACCACTGTCTTTACTATATTACAGTTTTGCCTTTAAGGGAATGTCATATAGTTGGAATCATACAGTATATAGCCTTTTCAGATTGGTTTGCTTCACCTAACAATATGCATTTAAGATCCTCCTGTTTTTTCATGGTTTGATAGCTCATTTTCCTTTAGTACTGGATAATATCCCATTGCCTGGATGTACTACAATTTATTTATCCACTCACCTGAATATCTTCCTTGTTTCCAAGTTTTGAGAATTAAAAAATAAACCTGATATGAATGTCTGTATGCAAGTTCTAATGTGAACAAAAGTTTTCAACCCCTTTAGGCAAATACCAAGGAGCATGATTGCTGGGTCATATGGAAAGAGTATGTTTTGTTTTATAAGAAATCATCAAACTGTCTTCCAAAGTGGCTCTACCATTTTGCATTCCCACCAGCAATCAATGAAACGTCTATTATTCTACGTCCTTACTGGCACCTGGTATTTTCAGGGTCCTGGATTTTGGTCATTCTGATAGGTGTGTACTTGTTCTAATTTGTGTTTCACTAATGAACTCTGCTGTGGAGGACATTTTTGTATGCTTACTTGCTTGACTTCTGTACATCTTTTTGGCTGAGGTATCTGTTAATGTCTTTGGTCCATTTCTTTGTTAACTGTAATTCCACTGTAGTTAATATACAGCATTATATTACTTTTAGGTATACAACATATTGATTCAACAATTCTTTGTATTACTCAGTACTCATTCAGTATAAGCGTACTCTTAATACCCTATATATGTTTCACCTAACCCCTAACCCATCTTCCCAGCCCAAGTCTGATTTTTGGTTTGTCTATCTCTTTTTCTCCTTTGATTTGTTTTCTTTCTAAAATTCCACATATGAGTGAAATCATATGGTATTTGTCTCTCTGACTGGCTTATTTCTCTTAGTATTTTACACTCTTGCTCCATCCATGTTGTTGCAAATGGCAAAATTTTATCCTTTTTTATAGCTGAATAATATTCCATTATATATATATATATACACACACATATATATATATATATATATGTGTGTGTATATATATATACACACACACACACACTAAATCTTCTTTATCCATTCATCTTTCAATGGACACCTAGACTGCTTCCATAATTTGGCTATTGTAAATAATGCTGCAACACACAGGGATGCCTGGTTTTTTTTTTTGTTGTTGTTGTTTTGAATTAGTGCTTTCATATTCTTTGGACAAATACCCAGTAGTGCAACTCCTGGATCTTGGGTAGTTCTATTTTTAATTTTTTGAGGACCTCCATACTGTTTTTCACAGTGGCTACACAAGTTTGTATTCCCAACCAACAGTGCACAAGGGTTCCTTTTTCTCCACATCCTTGCCAACAGTTACTTCTTGCATTTTTTGACTTCAGTCATTCTGACAGGTGTGAGATATTTCATTGTGGTTTTGATTTCCATTTCCATGGTGATGAATGATGTTGAGCATCTTTTCATGTGTATGTTTGCCATCTATATGTCTTCTTTGGAGAAATGTCTATTCATGTCTTGTGCCCATTTTTTAAACTGGATTATTTGTTTTTATGGTGTTGAGTTGTATTACTTCTTTATATATTTCATATACTAACCATTTATTGTTATTTTGATGTAGCCCCCATGGTCTATTTTTGCTTTTATTTCCCTTGCCTCAAGAGACATATCTAGAAAGATACTGTTACAGCCAATGTCACATAAATTACTGCCTATGTTCTCTTCTAGGATTTCTGTGGTTTCAGGTCTTACATTTAGGTCTCTGATCCATTTTGAGTTTATGGTGAAAGAAAGTGGTCCATTTCCATTCCTTTGCATGTAGCTGTCCAATTTTTCCAACACCATATGTTGAAGAGACTGTCTTCTTCCATTGTATATTCTTGCTTCCTTTGTCAAAGATTAACTGACCATATAATTGTGGGTTGATTTCTGGGCTTTCTATTATGGTCTGTGGATCTATGTATCTATTTTTGTGCCAGTACCATATTGTTTTGATTATTATAGCTTTGTAATATAACTTGAAGTCTGGAATTGTGATGTCTCCAGCTTTGTTATTCTATTTCAAGTTTGTTCTGGCTATGAGGGGTTCCATACAAATTTTAGTATTGATTGTTCTAGTTCTGTGAAAAATGCTGTTGGTATTTTGATAGACATTACATTAAATCTGTAGATTCCTTTGGGCAGTATAGACATTTTAACATTTGTTCTTTTAATCCATGAACATGGAATGTCTTTCCATTTGTTTGTGTCATCTTCAATTTCATTAATCAATGTTATATAGTTTTCAGTGTATAAATCTTTCACCTCTTTGGTTGAGTTTATTCCTAGGTATTTATTATTTTTGGTGCAATTGTAAATTGCATTGTTTCATTAATTTCTCTTTTTCTGGCTTCATTATTAGTGCATAGAAATGCAACAGATTTCAGTAAATTAATTTTATATTCTGTGACTTTACTGAATTCATTTATCATATCTAGTAGTTGTTTTGGTGGAGTCTTTAGGGTTTTCTATATATTGTATCATGTCATCCATAAATAATGAAAGTTTTACTTCTTCCTTACCACTATGGATGCCTTTTATTCCCTTCTCTTCTCTTGTCTGATTGCTGTGACTGGGACTTCTAACACTATATTGAATAAAAGTGATGAGAGTAGACATTCTTATCTTGTTCTTGATCTTGGGGAAAAGCTTAGTTTTTCCTATTACGTATGATGTTGTCTGTGGGCTGAGGTGTGCTGAGGTATGTTCCCTCTTCACCTACTTTGTTGAGGGTCTTTATTACGAATGGATGTTGTAATTTGTCAAATGTATCCTCTGCTTCTATTGAAATGATCCTACGGTTATCCTTTCTCTTACTGATGTGGTGTATCATGCTGACTTTTTTGCAAATATTGAACCACCCTTACATTCCGGGAATAAATACCACTTGATCGAGGTGAATGACTATTTTAATGTGTTATTGGATTCAATTTGGTAGGTATTTTCTTGAGGATTTTGCATCTATTTTAGCAGAGATATTGGCCTCTAGTTGACTTTTACTGTGGTGTCTTTTCATCTAGCTTTTGTATTAGGGTATTACTGGCCTCATAGAATGAATTTGTTAGTTTTCCTTCCTCTTCCATCTTTGGAATAGTTTGAGAATAGACATTAACTTTTCTTTAAACGTTTGGTAGAATTCACCTGTGAAGCCATCTAGTCTCAGAGTTTTGTTTGTTGGGAGTTTTTTGATTAGTGATTCAATTTCATTACTGCTAATCAGTCTGTTCAATTTCTATATTTCTTCCTGATTTGGTTTGGTAGGTTATATGTTTCTAGTATTTATTTCTTCTAGGTGTCCAATTTGTTGGCATATAATTTTTCATAATATTCTCTTACAGTTGTTTGTAATTCTGTAGTGTTGGTTGTTATTTCTCCTTTTTCATTTATAATTTTTCTTATTTGAGTTCTCTCTCTCTCCCTCTCTCTCTCTTTATTTGTAAGAGTCTGGCTAAAGGTCTATCAATGTTGTTGATCTTCTCAAAGAAACAGCTCCTGGTTTTAATTACCTTTTTTTTTTTAGTTTATATATCATTTATTTCTGCTATAATCTTTATTATTTCCTTCTGTCTGGTGCTTTTGGGTTTTGTTTGTTCTCCTTTTTCTACCTCCTTTAGGCATAAGATTAGGTTGTTTGAGATTTTTCTTGCTTCTTGAGATAGACATGTATTGTTAGAAACTTTCCTCTTAGAATTGCTTTTGTTGCATCCCAAGGATTTTGGACTGTTGTGTTTTCATTTTCATTTCTCTCCATGTAACTTTTGATATCTTCTTTGATTTCTTGGTTGACCCATTCATTGTTTAGTAGCATGTTATTTAACCTCCATGTATTTGTGCTCTTTCCACGTTTTTTTCTTATGGTTGATTTCCAGTTTCATAGTGTTGTGGTCAGAAAATATACATGGTATGACTTCGCTCTTTCTGATTTTGTTGAGACTTGTCTTGTGGCCCAATATGTGGTCTATTCTGGGGAATGTTCCATGTGAATTTGAAAAGAATGTGCAATCTGTTGTTTTAGGATGGAATGGTATTAATATATCTGTTAAATCCATCTGGTCCAGTGTGTCATTCAAAACCACTCTTACCTTGTTGATTTTATTTGGATCTGTCCATTGATGTAAGTGTGGTGTTAATGTCCTCTACTATTATTATTGCATTACTACTGATTGGTTCCTTTATGTTTGCTGTTAACAGTTTTACGTATTTGGGATCTTCCACATTAGGTGTAAAAATATTTACAACTGTCATATGTTCTTGTTGGATTGTCCCCTTTGTTATTATTTAGTGTCCTTTTCTTGTATCTTGTCACAGTCTTTGTTTTAAAACCTATTTGTTGGATGTAAGTATTGTTACCCTAGCTTTATTTTTACATCTATGTGCATGAGAAATATTTCTCTAGCTCCTAATTTTCAATATGCAGGTATTTTTAGGTCTGAAATGAGTCTCTTGTAGGCAGCATAAAAATTGATCTTGCTTTTTTTTTTAATCCACTCTACCACCTTGTGTCTTTTGATTAGAGTGTTTAGTCCATTTACACTCAAAGTAATTATTGACAGATATGTATTTATTGCCATTTTGTTATTTGTTGTGTGGTTATTTTTGAAGTTTTTCTCTGATTCTTTCTTCTCTTGTTTTCTTTCATGGTTTGTTGGCTTTCTTTAGTGATAAACTTGGATTACTTTCACTTTATTTTTTGCATTATCTATTACTGGTTTTGATTTGTGGTTACCATTAGGTTTGTATATAACATCTTCTACATATAGCAGCCTACATTAAACTTATGGTTGCTTAAGTTTGAACTCATGCTTTATTCCTTTCCTCCCCACATTTTTGATATCTGGTGTCATATTTTGCATTATTTTGTGAGTCACTTGACTAATTTTTACAGATATACTTATTTTTACTGCTTCTGTGCTTTCTACTTTCCTGACTCTTGCTTATGGTCTTTCCTTTTCACTCAGAGAGTCTCCTTTAACATTTCTCGTAATGCTGGTTTAGTGGTCATGATTCCTTTAACTTTTGTTTGTCTGGGGAATTTTTATCTCTCCTGAGTGATAGCCTTGCTGGATAGAGTGTTCTTGGCTGCAGATTTTCTCCTATCAGCCCTTTGAATTTATCATGCTACTCCCTTTTGGCCTGCACAATTTCTTCTGAAAAATCTTCTCATAATCTTATGGAGTCTCCCTTGTACATAACTGTCTTCTTTTACTGCTTTAAATTTTTTTCTTTATCACTAATTTTTGCCATTTCAATTACTATGTATCTTGGTGGGGATCTCCTTGGATTGACTGTGTTGGGATACCTCTGCGTCTTCTGGATCTGGATATCTGTTTCCTTCCCCAGATTAGACAAATTTTCAGCTATTATTTCTTCACATAAATTCTGTGCCTCCTTCTCTCACTTCTTTTTCTGGGATCCCTATAATGGGAATGTTATTATGCTTGATGGAGTTACTGAGTACCCTGTCTATTCCCATTTTGCCTAATTCTTCTTTCTCTCAATTGTTCAGCTTGATTACTTTCCATTACTCTATCTTCCAGGTCATTAATTCATTCCTCTGCTTCTTCTAGCCTGTTATTTTTTCCATCAGGTGTTTTTTAATTTCATTTATTGTGTTCTTCAGCTCTGACTGGTTCTTTTTTGTTTCTTTGTTAAGGGTCTCACTGATGTCCTCCACTCTTTTCTCAAGTCTATTGAGTAACTTTATGATAATTACTTTAAATTCTCTATTCAGCATATTATTTATATCCATTTCACTTAGGACTGTGGCTGTGGTTTTGTCTATCCTTTCATTTAAGATATATTCCTCTGTCTCCTCATTTTGTCTAACTTTTTGTGTCTATTTCTGTGTATTAGGAATGTCAGCTACATCTCCTGGCTTTATTAAGAAGAGGTCCTATAGTGCCTTGAGTGCAGTGTCCCTTGTGCTTCAGGTAGTGTTTCTTATGTGTGTTGCATGTGCTCCACTGTTGAGTCCTGGTTGTTTCTTCTTCAGTCTGGTTATCTGCAGAGGCTTTCTCTTTGTTGTGAGAAATGTTTGGCCCCCAGCCAGGTGGGATGCAATTTCACAAGGTGTGTGTTGGTCTGCTTGTGAAATGAGACCTGCTGACCCTGCTGCTATCACTGGAACTGAGGGCCTATAAAACATGTGTGTCAGGAGATGATATGTTGCTGGGTTTTGTGTGGGTCTTCTGGGGGAGGAAGCCCACAGTGACTGAAACTGAGGCAAGCATGACAGGGAAAGGGGGATCAATGGAAGTTGGATGGGGGTGAGGCTTATTGTAAGCAGGTTAGGTAGTGAGTGTGGACACTGCACTGGAAGGGAGGGAAATGGTTCCTACCAGCTGTTTTGTTCCCGAAGGGATGTCCCCATGACCCCTGTCTCTCTGGGCCATGCTCTGAGATGAGTAAATAACTCTCCCTCCCATCTGCTCCTGGCATTTTTCAAACTGCTCCCTCCTTGCTGTCTCTCTGCTGGCTTTTTGTCCCTTTACCATGCCACTAGCTCCCTCCCCACCTTGGAAGGCCATGGCCCATTTTCCTCCAAAACTGCATCTTCATCCTTTATAATTTCTTCAATGTAGCCTTTTCTCTTCCTTTAATTCTAGAGTTTGTTTTGGTAGTCTTTGGGTCATTTTCTGGGTTATTTACACTGATGTGAGTGTTACATAGCTGTATCCATGGGACAAGTGAGCTTAGGGCCTTCCTACTCCACCATCTTCCCAGCTTCTCCAATTCTTTGATTCATGGAGCATGTCTTTGGTGCTGTATTAAAATGTCACTGCAAAATCCTAGATCATATGGATTTTCTCCCATGTCATTTTCTCAGAGGTGTATAGTTTTGTTTTTACATTTAGGTCTGTGATATGTTTTGAGTTAATTTTTGTGTAAGGTCTACATGTAGATTCATCTTTTCCCATGCGGATGTCCAATTGTTCCAGTACCATCTGTGGAAAAGACTGCGTTTCATTGTATTGCCTTTGCTCCTTTATCAAAGATTAGTTGGCTATATATGAGTCCATTTGGGGGCTCTCTATTCTGTTCCATTTATCTCTTTATTATTTTTTTTCCAGAACCACACTCTCTTGACTATTGCAGCTCCACAGTAAGTCTTGAAGTTGAGTAGCTAGTCCCCCAACTTTGTTCTCTTTCAATATTGAGTTGGTTATTCTGGGTATTTTGCCTCTCCATATAAACCTTAGAATCAGTTTGTCAATATCCACAAAATAATGTGCTGGGATTTAGACTGGGATTTTGTTGAATCTACAGATCAAGTTGGAAGTAACTGACAGCTTGATAATATTGAATCTTCCAATCCATGAGTATGGAATATCTCTCCATTTATTTAGTTCTTCTTTGATTTATGTAATCAGTCTTACAGTGTTCCTCATATAGACATTGAACATGTTTTGTTGTATTTATACCAAAGTATTTAATTCTTTGGCGTGATAATATAAATGTTATTACGTTTCTAATTTCAAATTCCACTTGTTCGTTGGTGATATATAGGAAAGCAAATGATGTCTATATGTTAGCTTCGTATTCTGCAACCTTGCTATAATCATTTATTAGTTCCAGTAGTTTTTTTTCTGTGTCAAATCTTTTTGCATTTTCTTCATAGATGACCATGTCATTTATGAACAAAGACAGATTTATTTCTTACTTCCCAATCTGTTACACCGTATTTCCTTTATTGGCTCATTGTATTGGCTAGAATTGCCAGTGTGATGTTGAAAAGCAGTAGTGTTACAGTTCAGGTTTTCCTACTCCAGCACTGGTTTCTGGAGTTTTCTACCTTTCTGGCAAGTTGTGATCCTCTCTATTCATCCATTGGTCTCTCCAGTTTGGTGGGGTGGGAGGGTGGGGGTAGCTATTGCCCTGTGACCCCATTTCTTTTATAAATGGAAGAATTCTTGATTTTTCAGTTTATTCAGCTTTTTATTTGTTGGGATGGAGTAACAACTTCCAAGCTTTTTACATGAGAGACTGGAAACCAGAAGTCCCAGGTGTAATGTTATTTTGATAATATTTTTTACATGTATTTTTAGGATGGATTTTTTTTTAATGTCAGGTTTTACAAAAAGGTTTAGAGTGATCTTGTGAAGCAATTTTTCTCTACTTTAAGGAAGAGCATATGTAATATTGGTGTAATTTCTGATACAGTGACTGTTAGAAATAATTATTGAACCCATCTATATGTGGAACTTTATGGCATACGTTTTAGTCATTAATTTTTTTCCTTTATATAAATAAAAAAAACAAAATGTGTTCCTGTAAAAAATGTTTACTTTCAATTCTCATGTTAGTTCTGGAGTTTTGATGGACTTGTCAAATTAAGTAACTAAAATTATTTACATTATCATTTTAACAATTTCTGTAGGACTTGTAGTAAAGTTTTCTCTAGAATTCCTCATTTGAGCAGTGTATTTTTCTCTCTTCTTTACCTTTAGCCTAGCTGGGGATTTTCGATGTTGCATTACTCTCTCATGCATTTTCCAATCTAACAATTGTTGCCTTGTGTTTTGAGTATAGATCATTTATATTTAATACAAAATCAAATTATTATGCTCATGTTTAAATGTACCACTTTTCCTTTTATGTTCTTTACTACCCTGTTTTTCCCCCATCCCATAATTTGAAGTGTATAGACCAGTGACTTCAAGTATATTCACATTTCTGTGCAACAATCACTACTACCTGCTTTCAGAACTTATTTCATCATCCCAAGCTGAATCTCTGTTCCCATTAAACAATAATTCCCCATGTTCATCTCCTCTCAGCTTGTGGCAACCACTATATATTTTAAATATTCCATCTATCTCCTCTTTTAGATATGGATATGGAAATATAGATAGATTAGATAGATAAATACAGATAGCATTATATATAATACATTTTATTGATTTATTTTGATACTATATTTTCATTATCACAGTTTAACCTGAAATAATTATATGTGACTTTACATACAGTAACTTATAGCAGTATAATATCATTTAAGATTCCTTCCTTTCATTTGCTATTATTGTCACATTATTTTCACTTTAGTCAACTGGATTTAAAGGAAATTAAGAAACAGTTTTATATTGACTTACATATCTTCTATTTCTTTTTTTTTAACATTTATTTATTTTTGAGACAGAGAGAGACAGAGCATGAATGGGGGAGGGTCAGAAAGAGGGAGACACAGAATCTGAAACAGGCTCCAGGCTCTGAGCTGTCAGCACAGAGCCCGACGCGGGGCTCGAACTCACAGACCGCGAGATCATGACCTGAGCCGAAGTCGGACGCTTAACCGACTGAGCCACCCAGGCGCCCCCTTATCTGCTATTTCTAATGCTTTTCAATTTTTCCTATAGATCCAAATTTCTATATTGCATTATATGCCTTAGTCTGAAGAATTTCAGCACTTGTTGTAGTGTGCATCTGCTATTAAGAATATTTGTTCTTTATCTGAAAATGTCCTCATTTTGTCTTCATCTGTGAAATATATTTATATGTATATATACACGGAATGCTAGGTTGACAGTGTTTTATGTACTCTTTTTTTTCTCTAAGCATTTTCTTTCTTTTTTTTTTTGATTTTTTAAATGTTTATTTATTTTGGGAAACAGACAGAATGAGCAGGGGAAGGGCAGAGAGAGGGAGACACAGAACTCAAAGCAGGCTCCAGGCTCTGAGCTGTCAGCACAGAACCTGATGTGGGACTTGAACCCCTGAACCTTGAGATCATGACCTGAGCTGAAGTGGGACGCTTAATTGACTGAGCCACCCAGGCGACTCTCTGTAAGCATTTTCAAGATTCCACATCATTGTATTTTAGCATCCTTTTTTTTTTTTTTTTGGTTTTGGTATGATTATATGCCAGCCTTCATTATTATTATTGTTCTCATGTATATAATGTCTCATTTCGTCTCTGACTTTTTAAGACTCCTGCCCCACTTTTTTGAGAGACAAATCCTGTCCAGTTTCTTCCTGTTTGTAAGTGCTTTCTAGGGTTCTGAAATCATTTTTTTTCTAGTTTTTATCACTGCTATCATATGGACATTTAGTCTTACAAAAGGCACTCTGTCATTACCATAATACAGAACCCAAATTTGTTTGTTTCTAATATTTACTCATATAGATATGAGTAAATTTACTTCCTACTTCTGGTAAGCTTCCTTCTTTTGTGTGAACCCATGTTTTTGTCATATCATTTTCCTTCTGTCTAAAAAACATCTTTAATATTTCTTTTAGAAAAGGTTAGCTGATGATAAAACGCTCTCGGTTTTCCTTGTTTGAAAAGGCATTTCACCTTAATTTTGGGAGATGTCTCCACTGGGTATTGAATTCTTTGTCAACATATGTATTTTCTTTCAGCACTTCAAAGGTGCTATTTCATTAGGGTCTAGATTGCAAATTTTCAGATGAGAATTTTTTCAAACATAAGTATTCTTGTATTTGTAATATGTCTTTTTATCTGGTTGATTTTAAGAATTTTCTCTTCATTGTTGGCTTTTAGGAATTTCATTATGATTGCCTTGGTATGGTTTTCTTTGTGTCTAACCCTTCTTAAGTTTTCTGAGCATCTTGAATATGCCAGTTTATAGTTTTCCTAAAATTCTGAAAACCTTCATCCATTATTTCTTCAAATGTTTTTTCTGCACCTTTCTTTTCTCTCATTTTGACTTGTGTGTTAGACTGCTTGAGGCATCCCAACAGTAGCCAATGAATTGAGCACTGTGCATTTTTTTTCTTGTGTTTCCTGCTGCACCCTCTGTACTGAAGTTTTGATGGTTTCTATTCCCTGAATTCAAATTCTTTGATTTTATTTTGTCTTCCCCTCCCCATAATATTTAATCTGTTATTAATCTCATCAGGGATTGTGTTTTCTTCTAATTATATTTGCTTTTCCATCTTTAGAATTACCATTTAGTTCTTTTTTTTTTTAATACCTCCCATTACCCGCAATATTTAGTCCATATTGTCCTTTAAGTCATTGAGCACATTAAATGGATTTATAGTAGCGGTTATAAAATCCTGGTCTGCTAACTCAATTATTTCTATATGTGTTTCTATTTTCTGATCTTCTTCCAGTTTAATGTGTCACATTTTCTTGTTTCTTGACATAATAGTACTTTTCAATGCATACAGGGCACTATGAACCCTACATCACACAGTGCTGGATTTCATAGGGTTCTTTTAAAGAGTGCCAACCTTTGTTCTTCCAAGAAGTTAAGTTGCTCATGGAATAGATTGATTTTTTTGAGTGAGACATTAAAGAAATAATTTTGAATTAAGGCACAGAATAACTTTCCACTCTGGGGCTAGTTTTTTTCTGTCTGGATTGTTTTCCACACCAGTAATTTGTTTTCTGTCTGGATTATTCAATAAATGATCGTATGTTCAATCTATATTGATCACATGTTCAATCAATTTATTCTGGCTGTTTAGAACTTGAATGTCTCCTATGCTTCTGTAATCTCCAGGAGCTTTTCACCTTATAGTATCCATTCATTCTTTGCCTAGATGTTTGGGGTTTTAGTAATAGTAAGGCCTTACTATTCAAAAAAAGACCTAATGATGCCCCTATACAGATATACTTTTTTCTTCCAAATGGAGGACACAGCTGCATCACCATATATTGAATAACACATTTCTTTCTATTTCTTTTTAAACCAATAATGTGAATACTTTGTGCATTTCCAAAATCACAGTACACACTAGGGTCTGGCTTTATAACTTTTAAGTTCCTTTTTCTTTCTGTCTGTCCATATTGTGATACTAAAGACACATAATTTTTCTTATTGTTGCTCTAAAATACTTTTAATATTCATCTGATATAACTCCTTTCTAATTATTCTAATATTTTTTAAAAAGATAACAGAATCAGTATTGCATATTTAATCTTCCAAATAAATTTTTGAATAATTTTATTAAGGTCTTCCCAATTTTGTTTGGAATCTATAGTAGATTTTGTTTGGAATCTGTAGTATAAATGCCTGTTTCTAAAATTTAGGTATGACTTGACAGCTTTTAAATAGTGTCTTTTCATGCAAGAAGAAAAAATATATATAAGTATACATACATACATACATACATACATATATATCCCTCTTTTTCTTCTTCTTCTTTGGCTACTAGTATTACTTTAGGATGTCTTATTTTTCTTGTTATATTTATTCTTATATCTTTCAATGCTCATATCACAATTATAAGCGCTATTCTTTCATTAATTATATTTTCTTATTATTACTTTTATATATGAGTGGTTGATCTTGTATATTACTTTTTACTTCTATAGTTCATCAGTTGATTAATATTTATGAATTAATAAATGAATCTTGGGGCGCCTGGGTGGCGCAGTCGGTTAAGCGTCCGACTTCAGCCAGGTCACGATCTCGCGGTCCGGGAGTTCGAGCCCCGCGTCAGGCTCTGGGCTGATGGCTCGGAGCCTGGAGCCTGTTTCCGATTCTGTGTCTCCCTCTCTCTCTGCCCCTCCCCCGTTCATGCTCTGTCTCTCTCTGTCCCAAAAATAAAAATAAAAACGTTGAAAAAAAATTTTTTTTAAATATTCAAAAAAAAAATAAATATATCAAAATAAATGAATCTTAATTAGATAAGAAAATCATCTTGAATCCTACTGAAGAAATTGAATGATAATCTACCCCAAATATCAACCATGTATTTTTTCACCTCTCACAACAATAATTGCCTGTTGGCATGTTCTTTTTAAATAGAATACTTTCACTTTATTTGCCTCAGTCGATCTGTAATTTCATTTCAGAGGTATGAAATCTGAGACTCAGAGAGGTGACACAACTTACCCAGAAGCAACAGTGGCAGGAAGGCTGAACTTGTATGCATGCATATCAAGGTCTCCCGACTCCAGGCTCAGTACCCTTTCTAACACATGTCACTGTTTTTCATCAGATGTCTGCTTCCTTTGAAGATTTATCCCAGAATTATCCAACTACAACTTGTAATAATGCATTTGAGTTCTCTTTGAGATTATGCCAATGATTTTTTTCAGAGGTGGGGCAAAGACAGCCTTGAAAGTGCTGGCTGAGTTGATATTCAGCCTCTAGAGAAGGAAAAAAGAAGGATCTGGGAATATAGTGAGATGGAGTATGACAGACCCACATAAACTGGTGGAGATGAGATGCATCTCATGTGTCCAGGTGTATTGAAGGACCTGTCACTCACACATTGGTTTATGAGGTAGAAGTAAGTTAATTCAAGTTAATATGCAGAAATGTTTCTAATAACAACCTGTCAAGAGTGTAGAGGGACGTATCAGGTGAGAGAAATGAAAAGAGAAAAGGAATACTCTAAAAGAACTGAAAAATCAGTCAAGGGAACAGAACATTTCTCCATTACAATCATAAAAGAGGTGACTAGAATTACTTTCTCACTGGCAATTCATCTTAGAGTTAATAATGTTCTGTCTTTAAGAAACTAAACTATAAAATCAAATACATCTGGGTTCAGATCCCACTTAAACTACTTAACATTTCTAAGTAGCAATTTCTTTTTCTTTCAGGGGAAATAATGATATCTAATATAATTGAAAGGCTGTAAGGATTATCTGAGATACTATCTGCATTTAAAACATGTATAAAAATACAATATGGGGGCGCCTGGGTGGCGCAGTCGGTTAAGCGTCCGACTTCAGCCAGGTCACGATCTCGCGGTCCGGGAGTTCGAGCCCCGCGTCGGGCTCTGGGCTGATGGCTCAGAGCCTGGAGCCTGTTTCCGATTCTGTGTCTCCCTCTCTCTCTGCCCCTCCCCCTTTCATGCTCTGTCTCTCTCTGTCCCCAAAATAAATAAAATTGAAAAAAAAAATACAATATGATCTTTATGGGGTGAAGTGGTAGATGTTATCTATATAATCTATAATGACAAAAGCTCAATTATTCTCTAAAGAATATATGGTGGCCTTAAAATTAAATGGAGAGACAATATGATAGTAAATGATAATGACCAAGCGGGTATAGAGACTTCATTCATTCATTCATTCATTGGACAGACATATTTTGGTTACCTATCTATGGTATTCACTTTGAGTTTTATGTAAAAAATATTAATTATTTAACACAAATAACTAATCATCTTTAAAGTATAACACTCGAAGTTTAAAAAGTGGAAGTTAACCGTAGGTACAGGAAGACTGAGACGGAGCAAGTGGTTAGCTTCAAAAACTCAAGGACGGACACTGCTGTGCTCTGAATTTCCCACAGGCATAAAAGCCTACAAACTCTAATTCAAATTTTTTTTTCTAAATTAGCGCTTTCCAAAGATGAAATAAAAATAAACACTAGTATATACATAGGACTTACTATATACAGATCTCTGCTAGGAGAGAAGTTGGCATTATCTCATTTGATTCTCAGGGTAACCTTGTGACATAGGTATTATTAATTTTTAAACATTTATTTATTTATTTATTTATTTATTTATTTATTTATTTTGAGAGAGAGAGAGAGAGCACACTCACAAGTGGGGGTGGGGGAGCAGAGAGAGAGAGGGATACAGAGAGAATCCCAAGCAGGCTCCACACTGTCAGCTTAGAGCCCAAAGCAGGGTTCAATCCCATGAACTGTGAGATCATGACCTGAGCTGAACTCAAGACTCGTACACTTAACTGACTGAGACACCGAGGCACCCCAGGTTGTTTTTCTTTTTTCTTTTTCACTAAAACCAATAAGGAAATTGAGATTCAAAAATGCTATGTACTAAAGGATATATTATGTACTATATTACTAAAGGATCCAGAGCTAATTGAAAGAGCCAGTATTCATAATTATCTTAACCAGACATTAAGCTCTTAATTTCTAAGTTATGTATTCTTATTTGGGAAGATAGCAGCGTTCCCAGTCTATTTTTGAAAGACCTCTTGACCACCTGAGATGGTGTGGATGACTAAAAATGACTCTATGGAGTAGACTTTAGGGCTTCTTCCAAACCTAAAATCTTAAGGTACTATGACTAAAACACATAATTTACCAACATTTAATGCTCTAGAAACTTAGAGAAATGTTTATCTTCCTGAGACTCATCATTTACCATTAAAATAAGGATAATATTGGTAGAATGAGGAATATAGTGGTAGGACTGTTTAAACAAGTAAATGGAATGATGGCTCTTAAGTATTCATGTGTATTTATATTGTAAACTTGTGCTGAGGGAGCCCTGATTCACCATGAACACTATGTGTTTGAACACAGTGAATACTCAGTGAATGTTAGTACCTGTCACTTTTTTTTTTTTTACTTTTAGGAAATCAATATCATAAGACTAAGGAAACTACAAAATAAGTCTATTAAAATTTGTAGAAAAATTGACAGAAAAGAACCCAAAGTCACATTTTTGTGGTCTCCGTTCTCCATAAATATAAAATAATTGGGTTTGAATGCACACCATGAAAGGGGGAATATCTTATTAGAATTATAAATCATTAGAATCATAAGCCAAGACTCCCAACACAAGAGAAAAACCAATATAGTTGATGTTATAAATTAATCAATTACGTTATCTCAAAAGAATATATTTTAAAAAATTATACTCACAAGTATATAGGTCATTGGTTTAAAAAAAATATATGGCACATTGCAATTCAATTTGGAAAAGCTGGTCTTTCCAAAAAGTGGTATATGAACAATTAGATGTGCATAAATAATGAACCTACCTCTACTTCACATCATGTATAAAAATTAATTTGAGATACATCATAGGCCCAAATGTGAAAGGCATACGCTTCTAGAAGAATATGTAGATTTTTAAAAATTAATATTATTAGGTAAGCAAAAAGGTCTTAAGTGGGACTCAAAAAGCAATGACCATAAAATTAATTTTTTTAAAGATGAAAGAACTTTTTTTACGATTAAAAACTTCTGCTTATTAGACAGTATCAATAAGGCAGTAATAAGACAATTCACAGACTAGAAGTAAATATTTTCAATATGTGTATCTGATGGAGGATGCATATCTAGGTTATATAACAAACTCCCAAGGTCTGATATATAAATAATGAAATTATAAATTCAATTTAAAAAATAAATAACTTAAACAAGCACTACCTCAAGGAAGATATGTGAAAGGACAATAAACATGAAAGTCACTTATTATCATTACCTATCAGGACAATGCAAATTAAACCATCATGGGATGCCTCTTTAGATCAGAAAGATACCTCTTTATCAGGCATAATGGCTGATTTGAAAAAAGATGGGGAATATGAATGGGCTAGGCTGAAGAATAACTGGAACTTATTTACCTTGCTGGTGGAAGTGTAAAATGGTAAAACCACCTTGGAAAATTGCATAGCAGCTCCTGCTCAAGTTAAACATAAATGTCTATCTTAAAAGTAAGTACTCCCACTCTTTCGCACATTCTCTATAGAAATGAGTGCAGGTGCTCACACATCCTTGTTCAAAAATGTTTGTACATTATTCATTTAGACAAAATCTCTAAACAATCCAAATGCTCATTGACAGCAGAATGGATAAATGATGTGTGATATACGTATATAAAGAAATATTACAGAATAAAACAAACTATTCATAATAGAGATAAAATCCCAAACATGTTGAGTGGAAAAAAACAGACAAAAGAATACATAATGTAGATTTCATGTGTCTTTAAAAAAAATCAAAATGAAGACAGAACTGATTTATGAAGCTAGAAATCAAAATAGTAGCTACTTCTTGTGATAGGCAGAATTATGGCTCCAAACGATATTTATATACTAATCCCAAGAACCTGTGAATATGTCAGGTTACATGGCAAAGGGGAATTAAAGTAAAGACGGAAATAAGGTCTAATTGGAACTAACTTTTAAAGTCACTAATCAGGGGTGCCTGTATGGCTCAGCCAGTTAAGAGTCTTCCTCTGGCTCAGGTCATAATCTCATGGTCCCTGAGTTTGAGGCCCACATCAAGCTCTCTGCTGTCGGAACAGAGCCCACTTTGGATCCTCTATCCCCCTTTCTCTTTGCGCATGCCCCACTTACTCTTTCTCTCTCTCTCAAAAATAAATAAATAAACTGTAGTCACTAATAAGCTGACTTTAAAATAGGGAGATTATCCTGGATGATCCAGGTGGGCCCAAGGTACCTACAAAGGTCCTTATAAATGGAAAAGGAAGCAGAAGAGAGTCAGAGAAAGAGATAGGACAATGGATATAGTGCCAGAGAAATGTTGCTGGCTTTGAAGACAGAAGGAAGCCATGACCCAAGGAACACAGCAGCTTCTAGAATCTGGAAAAATCAAGGAAACAGATTCTCTATTAAGGCCTCCAGAAAGGAATGAAGTTCTGCCAACAATTTTACCTTAGTCTAGTGAGGCCAGTTTTGAACTTCTGACAAAATAATAAATTTGTATTGTTTAAGTCACTAAATTTGAGGTAATATGTTATGGCAGCAATAAGATACCAGATGGTTATACAGTTATACATCAATATAAGAACTTGTTAAACTATACACTATGATCAGTGATCTTTATGCCTATACTCTATACATGTTAGCTTTCAATTTAAAAAAATCACAAAAGATCCCAAATAGCCAAAGTAATATTGAAAAAGCAAACCAAAGCTGGAGGCATCACAATCCCAAACTTTAAGCTGTATTACAAAGCTGTAATCATCAACACAGTATGGTATTGGCACAAAAACAGACACATAGATCAATGGTATAGAATAGAGAACCCAGAAATGGACCCACAAATAAATGGCCAACTAATCTTTGACAAATCAGGAAAGAGTATTCAATGGAAAAAAAGTCTCCAGAGCAAATGGTGCTGAGAGAACTGGACAGCAACATGCGAAAGAATGAAACTGGATCACTTTCTTACACCATTCACAAAAATAAATTCCAAACGGATGAAAAACCTAAATGTGGGACAGGAAACTATCAAAATCCTACAGGAAAAAAACAGGCAGCAACCTCTTTGACATTGGCCACAGCAACTTCTTACTTGACATGTCTCTGGAGGCAAGGTAAATAAAAGCAAAAATGAACTATTGGGACCTCGTCAAGATAAGAAGCTTCTGCACAGCAAGGGAAACAATCAACAAAACCAAAAGGCAACTGATGAAATGGGAGAAAATATTTGCAAATGATATATTGGATAAAGGGTTAGTGTCCAAAATCTATAAAGAACTTACCAACTCAACACACCCAAAAAGCAAATAACCCAATGAAGAAATGGGCAGAAGACATGAACAGACACTCTTCCAAAGAAGACATCCAGATGGCCAACAGACATATGAAAAGATGCTCAACATCACTCATCATCAGGGAAATACAAATGAAAACTACAATGAGATACCACCTCACACTTTGGTTGGAATGGCTAAAATTAACAACTCAGGAAACAACAGATGTTGGCAAGAATGTGCAGGAAGGAGAACCCTATTGCTCTGTTGGTGGGAATGCAAACTAGTGCAGCCACTTTGGAAAAGTGAGCAGGTTCCTCAAAAAATTAAAAATAGAACTTCCCTATGAACAAGCAATTGCACTATGAGGAATTTATCTAAATGATAAAAAAATGGTGATTTGAAAGGGCACATACACCCCAATGTTTATAGCAGTGCTATAAACAACAGACAAATTATGGAAAGAGCCTAAATATCTATCAACTTATGAAGGGATTAAGAAGATGTGGTATAAATATATGGTGGAATACTACTCAGCAGTGAAAAAGAATGGAATCTTGTAATTTGCAACAACGTGGATGGAACTAGAGGATATTATGCTAAGCAAAATTAGACAGTCAGAGAAAGATATCATATGATTTCACTCATATGTGGAATTTGAGAAATTAAACAGATGAACATAGGGGACGGGAGGGAAAAATAAGATAAAAACAGAGAGGGAGGCAAACCATAAGAGACTCTTTTTTTCTTAATGTTTACTTATTTTTGAGAGATAGACAGAGTGCAAGTGAGGGAGGGGCAGAGAGGGAGGGGTAGAGAGAGAGCCTAAGCAGGCTACAGTCTCTGAGCCGTCAGCACAGAGCCCAACAAGGGCTCCAACTCAAGAACTGCAAGATCATGACCTGAGCCGAAGTCGGACACTTAACTGACTGAGCCATCCAGGCACCCCAAACCAGAAGAGACTCTTAAATACAGAGAACAAACTGAGGGTTGATGGGTTGGGGGTGGAAGGGGGAGTGTGTTAAATGGGTGACAGGCATCAAGAAACACACTTATCTGGATGAGCACTGGGTGTCAAATGTAAGAGATGAATCACTGGGTTCTACTCCTGAAGCCAAAAACTATATTGTATGTTTAACTAACTTGAGAATAAAAAAATAAGATGAAAACAAAAATAAAATAAAATAAAATAAAACAAAGTTAAATTAAATTAATAAGATAAATAAAGACCATTGAATTGCACAAAAAATAAAAATAAAAACAAAAATAATCAGTCATCATTCAGGCAAAAAAACATTTTTTTTTTTTTTACAATTGACATTAACTTATGTTGCCTAAGATTGGGGATATGGTCATTTCAATTCACTACTGAATGGCAGTGTGAATTGATTAGGTCACTCTGGTGAGTAGTTGCATAGTAAAGGTGTACAATCTTCCCATCTACCTGGTTTATTACTAGGTATTATCCCTTATGGAAATTATTTTGCTTGTATCAGAAAGACACAGATACATATTACACATATACTGCAGCACTGCTTATAAAGGTGTAAAAAGGAAAACAAATTAAATCCCATAAAGAGGAAAAAGAATTAATAGAGTTTAGTGTGTTTAAATGAATAAAACAGATCTACATGCATCATTACAGAAAAGGGAACTCAGCATATAATGTTGAATGAGAAACAGGCATTTTTCAGTGTGGTATATATAATTTAGTAGCACTTATAAAATATATTAAGCACACAATTCATTGTTATATACATATCTAGTAAAAATATAAAATACATATAGGAAGAAAACATATATATCCAAGATAAAATTGAACTCTGGAAAAGAGGGGGGAAAGGAGATGAAGGAAGTAATAAAGGGAATTTCAAGATGTTAAGACGTTTTCTTAAAAACATATTTTTACATGTTTTCTTTAAAATACATGAGGCAAGGGGCGCCTGGGTGGCGCAGTCGGTTAAGCGTCCGACTTCAGCCAGGTCACGATCTCGCGGTCCGTGAGTTCGAGCCCCGCGTCAGGCTCTAGGCTGATGGCTCAGAGCCTGGAGCCCGTTTTCCGATTCTGTGTCTCCCTCTCTCTCTGCCCCTCCCCCGTTCATGCTCTGTCTCTCTCTGTCCCAAAAATAAATAAACGTTGAAAAAAAAATAAAAAAAAAATAAAATACATGAGGCAGGATTGGAAAAGAGCCAAAGCATAAGAGACTCTTAAACTGAGAACAAACTGATGGTTGATGGGGGGTGGGAGGGAGGAGAGGGTGGGTGATGGGTATTGAGGAGGGCACCTTTTGGGATGAGCACTGGGTGTTGTATGGAAACCAATTTGACAATAAACTTCATATATTGAAAAAAATAAAATAAAATACATGAGGCAGAAGGAGGTAATGACTGTGGGAGCGAAAGGAATAGAAAGCACTGGAAAAGGAAGGACAGGTCTTTCCTTGCAACAGAAAGTATTAAGTCTGAAGACTTCTGTAGGAATGGTTCTCAACCAGAGGTATTTAGTAATATCCGGAGACATTTAGTAATGTCTGAAGACATTTAGAAATCTGGAGATATTTTTTTGCGGTCACAACTGGAGGAGGTGTTTTTGTCTCCTAGTTGATAGGGGTCAGGGATGCTAATAAACATCCTACAATACAAAGGACGGCTCTACATAGAAAAGAATTATCCAGCCCCAAATAGTGGCAAGGTTTGAAAACTCTGCTCTAAATCTTTCTTCTTGTGATAACCATATTGGATGAGACAAATTCTGGGAGAGGACGCTAGCCTTTTTCTTTAAAGTTAATATTTATTATTTTCTTTTTGTACTGGGGTTGCTGAAACAGACAGGTTAAAAGGAACCAGTGGTTGTGGAATAGGGAAACTATTTGGAATAAATGCTTAAGAAAATGAACCACGGCGTTCATTAAGAGGTAAGGAGATGAAGTGACAAGCAGTGGGCAGAGGGCCCAGTCAGCTGAGTCTTATCATCTGGGTCCACCTAATTGTGTAAAGTTGTGATTAATTAACCATGCTGAGTGTACAATCAACTCTGAAGACTCACGGCACATGACCAGAATTATGCTGACTTTAAACACTCTGTCGGGTGAAGTTAAGAAGGGTGAGTAGATGGATAAGCACTTATTTGGAAGCATGAAGTCTTGGATTCTAGTCCTACTATACCCAAGAATTCTTTTTATTGACAGGCCAATTTATAGCTCAGCCTTCGTAGTCATACTTCAAAAAACAACACTGATGAATTAGACAATTTGATGGGTGTTGCAAAGAGCTGTTCAGAACTCTGCCTTTTGAGGAGTAAGGAACTATTCTCCCAGCTTCTAGAGAATGGAAGACAGACCTCAGCTTCAAGCTACCCTTGGGAATTACCTCAACTAAAGATAGTTTCTTCCCCTAGGCTGTACTCCCTTCCTGGAAATTCCAGCATCCAATAACTGGTTGATTCATGGGAATATGAAGGCCTGGATCTCTTGCTCCAGCTCAAGACACATCTGAAGACCATACCATCTTCATAATGCCTGCAGTGTTGGCTAAGGTGTTCCACTGAGATTAAATCACACATTGACTTCCCTGTTCCCAATCTCAATCCTATTTCCTTTCCTTCTCTTCAACAGCTGCTGATTAGAGCAACTTTCTTATTAACCTTGTCCATGCTAATCTTCATCTTGGTATTTGTTTCCTGGAAGTCCAACCTATAACAAATGACTTCCTGGTTCTCTTCCACTTGTCACATTTCATTAATCTCATGTTTATATCTACAGTCTTCACGTAAAATATGCATCAGCAAATATTTGTTTGAATGTGGGTGTGGGTGTGTGTGTGCCTAAAGAGTCATCACAGATAACCCTTCTTATCCCTACCGACTTTTGAAAATAAAGCAGCCACAATTTTAATCCAAATAAATATTAACTGTACTCTTTGGCAAAGACCACCTACTCTACCTAAACATACTAAACAGCCATACTTCACCACCAGGATATTAATAGTATTTTTTCCCTTAGTTAAGTATTTTTCTGCCATTAACTCATTGCTAAAGTAATGGATATGGTAGACCATTTAATCCACCATATTTTACAGATGGAGGAACTGAGGCCCCAATCCCCTGAATGGCTGCTGATTTTGCATACTGAATAACTAAAAGAGCTGGGACTAGAACTCAGTTGTTCTGATTCTAATGACAGATTTCCTTCCATCACATGGTAGAAACAGATTCAAAACTATTTAGGTAAATTCATAAATGATAGAATCATCATCATTATTTTCATCTTGGCTTCAAGAATAACCATATCCTTTAACATAAGATTCTATTCCTCATAAGACGCAAGGAAATTTGGACCCAACCAAATAATTTGGAATTAGAAGAGACTATACAGGCTCTTTAGCACAGAAAGCAAACAAACTCTTTCTCACGTGCCAATTATAATCTACTGGCAAGTGCTTTCTGGGACATCATGTGGAGGATGATATTAATGCCACATCTGGTTCAGTGGAAGGAAGTGTGGTGATTTAATTAGTGATGTCTGCCATGAGCACAGGACATGGTGGCTTCAATACCAATGTGCATATAGTCCTGGAACTAGTGAAACCCTTTAATTCTATGAATAGGGATATTTAGTCTGAGACAGAGCAGATATTGCAGGGTGAGTACACACACACACACACACACACACACACACACACACAGTGGTCAAGAAGAATCCAAGTTACCCGAGAACAGTTTCCTTTTCTTGCTACCTGTGTTGTTCAAAACAATGTCTACTAGCCATGTGTAGTTATTAGAGTTAAATCAACTAAAATTAAATAAAATGCTAAAGTCAGGGTGCCTGGGTGGCTCAGGCAGTTGAGCATCCAACTCTTGATTTTGGTTCAGGTCATGATCTCATGGTTCATGAGATTACGCCCCCCATCGGACTCTGTGCTGACAGCATGGAGCCTACTTGGAATTCTCTTTCTCCCTCTCTCTCTCTGCCCTCTCTCGATTGTGCCCTTTCTCTCTCTCTCTCGAAATAAATAAACATTTTTTGAGAAGAATGTTTTTTAAAAAATTCTAAAATTAATTTTTCAGTTATACAAACTATATTCAGTACAGGACAGCACAGAAAGTCATCATCAGCAAAAATTCTATTGGACACTGCAGTACCAATGGGCCTTTGAAATTATTATGCTCCTATATTCCCATGACTTTGGAATACTCAACAAAAATTAATTGAGGGTGATAATTGATGTTAAGAGAAATCTAAAAGTTCTTTATCTCGTGCATAGGCTGCACCAAAATTATATATCCCCTGGGACAATTTCTGTCCAAGGTTAACGTTTTACTTTTTGAAAGTACACAGGGATAAAGTCTTCAATTTCATGTATACCATGTGCCTTGTAATATATCCTATGTCCTTCTATGTTACACTCCTATTCCTAGAGTCTGAACCTTCATGGAAACTTCTCCACAGTGTAAGGAAAATGTCAATCAATATGTTACTTGTGGTAGAAGAGCAACATATATTTTTAAAATTATTTTTTCCTTATTTCTTTCAGTGTTGATCATAACTATCTGTATAGGAAATAGTTCTATAAATCAGAACATACACATAGGAATTTGAGTAGGTTCAAATGCTTGATGTAAAGCCTACTTTCCTTTGTTAAAGCTACCAGGTAGTGAACAAGCACTGTTACCTCCAATTACATATGTAATCCTCACAGTGCCCCTGAGAGGTAGTATTGTTTTTCTTTCAAAGAAGAAAAAAATTGAACTTTAAAAGGTAATTTTTTCTATGACATTAAAGTGGTAAATGTCATGGAATATGATCTCAGCTCTATGTGTCTGTCTTCAAAGCTCATGGTATATGTCATGAGCATATACTTATGCTGTTTTCTCTGATAAGGTCTCCATAGACCAACTAGTTTAACCAATTCTTGATCTTCAAATAATTTTGGAGAAAATTACCTTCTAGAATCACTGCTAAAAATGCTAGCTCTCATTTGGATGCATTATTAAGCCATAAGGTCTTCATCTTCTAATGCATTCTTTATAATTAAAGATTAATTATATGATTAGGGAAGCACTCAGACTAAGATGGAAAGGAAACTGGACTTAGTGTTCCAGGACCTTATTCAAACCCTTGGTTCTTTCCCTAACTGACCATGCAATGTTAAGTAAATCTTGCTTTCCCTAAACCTCAATTATCTTCATATAAGCAAGAGTATATCATCCAGCTGTCTTGAGGGTTAACAGTCTGCCCTGAAGCACAAAACAGACTATGGCACACTATTGATGCTCAACATATGTGTACTCACTTGTTGACCTATGAGACAAATAACATTTTGTTCTTGCCCCAACTTTAGAACCTATTTGACTTCGAATACCACTGAACTATGGTTTCCTTGTGTGCAGCAGAGTGATGATTCCTACACTAAATCATAGAGTTTCATGAGGATTAAATGGGACAGTGTAAGTGAAACATGTAAATAACATAGGATTAAAGTGTGGCAGTAACAACCAACTTTATAGAGGCTTAGTATGAACCAGGCCCCGTGCGAATCACTCTATGGGCATTATCTTGTCAAATTATCCCAATGACTCCATCAAATAGGCTCTATTATCTCAAATTTTTATATGAAACAATTGAGTGGTACAGTCTGAAAGTAGTAAAGACAAGATCCAAAGCCACACTGAGTGCATAACCAGGACTCTTAACTATTACATTATACAACGTTCACTGCATGGAGTGGTATGCATGAAGGTAAGTATAACAAAGGAGCCTCAATTTTCTGCTGAGCATTTTAAAACATTCTTCAGAGGCAATGGGTCAGGCTACTTCAAGCCATGCTCCAACCTCCATGCCAACCCCATCCCCCTCTCAGCGTACAGGAGCTTGATATCCTCATCCATCATTCCCTTTTTAATAACACCCTCCCATTCATCTACCCTTCCTTCTTCACACCCCCAGGCACGTTGACAGTGGCTGGAGTTTCCCATTAAAGCAGTCATTCTTGTAGAAAAGGGAGCTGACAAGATTAATGTCCGTCAGTGACTAAAGGCAGCATCATGCATCTCTGCACTCAGGTAATTGGGAGAATGGCAGGTCCCAAATATATCCGGAATACTTCCCAGAAGTTTGCTGTTAAACTGAGAGATCAAATTCTACAATTTCAGGGTTTCTTCACATACACTAATGGTCAGGAAATCTAGAATCAGGGGGTGGTAAAATTGATGATGGAGGTTGATATTGTCTAGTCATTTCATATGCAGGGAAAAATTAGATATAGAGAAGGAACATAGCTTGTCCAAGGTTGTTCAGATATTTCAGTGCAACAGGCAAGATAAAACCTGTGTCTCATGACTTCAACCATTGCCTCCCAGATTTTTCTTATAAATCTTATCCATCTGCCTCCACTGTCTTATTCTTCCATCTGCCTCCACTGGGAACAGTAATGAAGTTGAATTGACTTCCATAAGTGAGTTCTCCATTTTCCCCTAGAGTGAAGCTCCTTAGGTATCTTGCTGACAGAATTTTTAATAAGTATCTCTCCTTTTAAAAAAGGTCCACTTCTTTTCTTTGCCCATCTTCCTGCTGGTCCCCTATGAACAGACCATTCCATCCGGCCCCAGAGTCTCTCTCTGCATCACTGCTTCACTGCATTCTTTAACTTCATCCTTCCAAAGGCAAAAGGCAGCATCATGCCCTGAATTTACAATGGAATGTGGGAACTATCTGGACAAAATGACAAGGAGGGAAAAAAAAAGAAAGGAACTTCTGCCATGCATGCTTTTTTAGCGACACAATGAAAAATCATCCTTGTATTCCCTGAGAATGAAAGTCACAAAGTAGACAGCATTCTTTAGGGTTCCTTCTGTCTAATAATTGTAAATGTAGTCTCATTATATGACATTAAAGTTAAAACAAACAGCAAACAAATAGTCCCCAGGACACCACATCTACCACATTTTCATCTATGCCAGTTAGATTGTATATTTTCATGCTGAGCTCATTGTTTGACCTTGCACCAAATCACTTCACTCTTTAGACTTTAGTATTCTCATCTGCACAATGTGAAGGAAAACTTGAAATTTTCAATCTTCCCTTATGTTCTAATGACTTAGTTAGCATGTACTAATTAAGGACTCAAGTGCTTAAAGGGAGGAATAAGGGGAGAAAGGAAAGGTGGACAAAAGATGAAGGAGACAGCAGGCAGAAGGAAAAACATAGTTCCATGTTAATAGGTTAAAAGCCAAGATAAAAGTGCAGGCTCTTGTTCCCTACGCATTCCTTCACCATTTGAAGATGGATTTGTCTTCTCTTATATAGGCCTGAGAGATTGATCTAGGGTCAGGGTTGAGTTGGCTCAAGAGGATATATTTAAGATTAATATATGCATGCCTTTCCTAACTTTCACAGTTATCCAGGAGGAAATTGGATGCCCCAAGAGATAAACCATTTCTGGTCAAGAAAATATTCAAGCAGAAACAAGTTGGTCTTTTGCCAGTTATATTCGGTGGGAACTTGGTAATTTCAAGAGTTGATTCTTTGAGCTATTGAGAGAAGTTGTAACTTAATGGCTTATGAGTCTGTGAGTCTTTGATTCCAAAATATATATGATCCCCTAAGTCCATGATCCTCTGAATCAATAACTATGGTTCTATGTGCTGGTATCCCATGGAGTGTGTACCCAAACCAAATCAATTTTCATTGTGTTATGTTTTATTTTGTTTTCCCCAATCCTTGACTAAGGAACATTAAAGTGGATTTTCTTAGCAGCTGCCTAAATCCTATATGCTTGCTTCTGATTTCATCTTTGAAAATAGAATAATGGTAACAATAAAAGTTAACCTTTATTAAATGCTGAATATATGCTCAATATATGAAAATGCATTGTTCATGTGTTATGCAATGGATTACAACAACCCCTTCAAGTTAATGCTATTAACTGTATTGTTATCTACAGTTTACAAATGGGATCTCTGAACATTACATAGGTAATGTTTAGTGGAAATGAAGAGAGTTATAGAGGGCTCTATAATAATAAGTTATTTATCATAGTATTATCAAATCACATTCACAATACCATTTATGAGAAGCATTGTGGCATGATTTAAAAAAAAAAAAAAGCCTGAAACATAAATGCAAGTCTTGGTTTTGCCACCAACCAAGTATCAGCATTGATAGTTACTTTATTTCTCTTAACCTCAGTTTCCCCATCTGTAAAATAATCATGTTTTCTCATTTATAATGAGTGTAATAATTCAACAAGATAATAAAAGTCAATGAAAAGCTTTAGACTATTATATCAAATTAATTATCACATATTTATGGCTTAAAAATGCCTTATTCCACTTTATTTGACTCCTGTCCTCTGCTCACACTGCTAAATCCCTTTTATAAAAATTGTATAGATTTTTAAAATGTGGTCAACACGGTATTTTTGAATGCACATTTTGGGGTAGATTGTCCAGGTTTAAATTTCTTCTCTACAATGTGTCTACTCTATCTTGGTCAAATGACTTAAAAATATCTAAAGCCATGATTTTTTTAACTTAAATTATATATGCAAATTTTAATCATACTATGTGGGATGGAGTAAATGTTCAATTGTCTTGATCATCATCATTACAATCACCAGCATCATTTTTCATGCATATATTATAAAAGTAGTTTTGGCTCAATAATACACAATCTGTATTTTTTTGTCTTTGTCTCACATAAAGCATGACTCTTACTAGTGTGATCAATAACATTTTGCTTAAACTTTTTTTAACACCCCATAAATTCTCATCATACAGCCTCAGAATTGGAAGCAATCTTGGTCAATGTTGTTTTGTTTTATTTTGTTTTGTTCTGTTTCGTTCTGATTCTCAATCTGGCACTTAAATTTCTTTCAGAAATATTACCTACAACTTTCTCCATTAAGGATGACCTTTGAGGACCTATAGGTCCTGGAAATCCCAAAACAAACTATTCGTTTAACCTGTATACTCTTACACTGGATAAATGAAGATTTTCCATTACTACTGTTTGTTTGGGTATGTGCTTGAATGTTGGAAATAGCTCTGGAAACTCCAGTAATACCTTATAAAAAATTGCAGTTTCACTGAATCCAGGATGGTGAAATTTCTTCCCTATAGTATCCTCACCAATTAGTGGTCACATTGATACTTGAACACCTTCAGTGACTAGTTTCATCACCCTTCAAAGGATGTGCCCACTCTCTATTAGCCAAGGTTCTTAATCTGAGTACCATAGACTTCCTAGGTCTTTTAATAAAATGCTCCATGCCACATCATATATATATTTATATATATGTGTATACTTCTATTTGATGAAAACATATGTATCTGTATGTAAACATATGCATATATGTAATAAATACAAGGAAATATATAGATATATACAGTTAGATACATATATAAAGCTATATATAAAGCAATCAGACAACAAAAGGAAATCAAAGGCATTAACATTGCCAAAGATGAAGTCAAGCTTTCACTTTTTGCAGATGACATATTATACATGGAAAACCCAACAGACACCACCAAAAGTCTGCTAGAACTGATACATGAATTCAGCAGTCAAAGGATACAAAACTAATGTACAGAAATCAGTTGCATTCTTATACACTAATAATGAAGCAACAGAAAGACAAATAAAGAAACTGATCCCATTCCCAATTGCACCAAGAATCATAAAATACCTAGGAATAAACCTGACCAAAGATGTAAAAGATTTGTATGCTGAAAAGTATAGAAAGCTTATGATAGAAATTTAAGAATATACAAAGAAATGGAAAAACATTCCAGGCTCACGGATTGGAAGAATAAATATTGTCAAAATGTCAATACTACCCAAATCAATCTACACATTCAATGCAATCCCAATCAAAATTGCACCAGCATTCTTCTCAAAGCCAAAACAAGCAATCCTAAAATTTGTATGGAACCACAAAAGACCCCGAATAGCCAAAGTAATATTGAAGAAGAAGACCAAAGCGGGAGGCATCACAATCCCAGACTTTAGCCTCTAATACAAAGCTGTAATCATCAAGACAGCATGGTATTGGCACAAAAACAGACACATAGACCAATGGAATAGAATAGAGACTCCAGAATTGGACCCACAAAAGTATGGCCAACTAATCTTTGACAAAGCAGGAAAGAATATCCAGTGGAAAAAAGACAGTCTCTTTAACAAATGGTGCTGGGAGAACTGGACAGCAACATGCAGAAGGATGAAACTAGACCACTTTCTTACACCATTCACAAAAATAAACTCAAAATGGATGAAGGACCTGAATGTGAGACAGGAAACCATCAAAACCCTAGAGGAGAAAGCAGGAAAAAACCTCTCTGACCTCAGCCGCAGCAATTTCTTATTTGACATGTCTCCAAAGGCAAGGGAATTAAAAGCAAAAATGAACTATTGGGACCTCATGAAGATAAAACGCTTCTGCACTGCAAAGGAAACAGTCAATAGAACTAAAAGGCAACCAGTGGAATGGGAACAGATATTTGCAAATGACATATCAAAGGGTTAGTATCCAAAATCTATAAAGAACTCACCAAACTCCACACCCAAAAAACAAATAATCCAGGGAAGAAATGGGCAGAAGACATGAATAGACACTTCTCTAAAGAAGACATCCAGATGGCCAACAGGCACGTGAAAAGATGCTAATGTCACTCCTCATCAGGGAAATACAAACCAAAACCACACTCAGATATCACCTCATGCCACTCAGAGTGGCTAAAATGAATAAATCAGGAGACTACAGATCTTGGAGAGGATGTGGAGAAATGGGCAGCCTCTTGCAATGTTGGTGGGAATGCAAACTGGTGCAGCCACTCTGGAAAACAGTGTGGAGCCTCCTCAAAAAATTAAAAATAGATCTACCCTATCACCCAGAAATAGCACTGCTAGGAATTTACCCAAGGGATGCAGGAGTGTTATTTCATAGGGGCACATGTACCCCAATGTTATAGTAGTGCTATCAACAATAGCCAAATTATGGAAAGAGCCCAACTGTCCATCAACTGATGAATAAAGAAGATGTGGTTTATATATACAATGGAATACTACTTGGCAATGAGAAAGAATGAAATATGGCCTTTTATAGCAACGTGGATGGAACTGGAGAGTGTTATGCTAAGTGAAGTAAGTCATACAGAGAAAGACAGATACCGCATGTTTTCACTCATGTGGATCCTGAGAAACTTGACAGAAGACCATGGGGGAGGGGAAGGGGAAAAAAAAAGTTATAGAGGGAGGGAGGCAAACCATAAGAGACTCTTAAAGACTGAGAATAAACTGAGGGTTGATGGGGGGTGGGAGGGAGGGAAAAGTGGGTGATGGGCATTGAGGAGGGCACCTGTTGAGAGGAGCACTGGGTGTTGTATCGAAACCAATTTGACAATAAATTTCATATTAAAAAATGTATACTTCTATTTGATGTAAACATAGGTACATGTATGTAAACATATTTAAACATAAATTCATGTAAACATATGCATGTATGTAATAAATACAAGGAAAGATATAGATATATACAGTTAGATACATATATAAAGCTATAGAATGTGTGTGTGTGTGTGTGTGTGTGTGTGTGTGTGTATCATTCAGAATGAGAACGTGATATAACTGCCCTTTTCTGATTCTTCAGACCACACCTGGATACTTCAATTTATTTGTGTACATGATATTTAAGAGAGAAACAAACTAGAATCTGACTATAGAACACTGATCAAAATATTTAAAGGTCTTGAACCAAACATTTTTACATAATAGCTAATAAAATCAGCTAACATTTATAATGTACTTACTAGGTACCAAACTCTCTTTTCACAGATTAAATAATTGAAGTATATATATATATATATATATATAGAGAGAGAGAGAGAGAGAGAGAGAGAGAGAGAAGGAGAGAGAAAGAATATGTATACATATACATGCCTATATCTCTCCATATATGTGTGCATATATGTATGTATATGTCACACATACTTACATGTATATGTATATTGTGGGTTTTAGAATCTTAAACAGTTCCATAACCCCTTGCAATGACTAAGACCATTATTTCAAATAATCTAATACTTGTAAGATACATAAAAACACATACAGCTTTGGGAATGATGGAAGATACTCTCTCTCTCTATATATATATACATATGTATACATACACATATGTTACACACACACACATATATATATACACACACATATATTCACATGTGTGTGTGTATACACACACACACTCTCTCTCTCCACACACACACACACACTTCATATCTATCTATTGTTTGAACTTAATTGTTCCAACCTTCTTCAGAGTCCACATACCCGTTAACATAGTGATCACATATCACTAAAATTATTTTCCAAGAATAATGCTGAGGCCAAATCACTCAGCTACACTTCAGTACATGAGCATATGTATTGTTAATTAGATATGTATATGCATATCGGGAAAAGGGGTGGGACAGTGGGTTAACGGCAAGAAAATGAAGTGAATCTAGAATATAATAATGTATGCTTGGAAGCATAGAATTTCTTCCTTATTTTAAAACTCTGTATCATAAGTGATATGATAAATTTAGCTTTGGAACAATTTATCTAAATCTCAAGCATGATGCATAGTAAATAATCAGTCAGTTTTACCTTTGTGAATTGAGTCAGGAAGAGGCATAACAAATACATGGATCTGAGACTAGAACAAGAGTGAGGAACATATCAGATCTAATCTTTTTAACATAAACATTGACTATATAGTTATGATCCCCATAGCATTAGCTGAGTATTTGGGATAAAATTATTACTTTGCCAAATTTGATTCCAATTGGTTGAGACTCAGGATAAGTATATCTAAGACTTAAAAAGATCTGAATGTAACTGAATATTTTATTAATAGACTGTATTTGTTAGAGAAGTTTAAGGTTACAGAAAAAAATGAGCAGGAAATACAGACAGCTCCCATATATTCCCTTTCCCCTTGCCCTCAGTTTCCCCTAATATTTTTTCTTCTTCTAAGCTACCAGTCTATAGCCTGAAAGTGGGTTAATCTCCTTCAGTTTTTAATCCCTATTCTTAACATCTTGTATTGAGGTGGTGCATTTGTCACAAGTGATTAATATTAACACTGTTATTAACAATAATTAACATTATTATTACTATCATTATTTTATATTTTATTTTGGTAAAATACATACAAATTTGCCATTTTAACCATTTTTAAGGGTACGATTTACAATGTTGTGCAACCATGACCACTATGTATTTCCAAAATTTTTTCATCATTCCAAATAGAAAATTCTGTGGGGCGCCTGGGTGGCTCTGTTGGTTGAGCGTCCGACTTCAGCTCAGGTCATGATCTCACGGTTCGTGAGTTCGAGCCCCCCATCGGGCTCTGTGCTGACAGCTCAGAGCCTGGAGCCTGCTTCAGATTCTGTGTCTCCCTCTCTCTCTGCCCCTCCCCCGATCACACTCTGTCTCTGTCTCTCTCAAAAATAAATAAATGTTAAAAACAAATTAAAAAAAACAAATAGAAAATTCTGTATCTATTAAGCAATAACTTCTAATTCCTCCCTTCCTGGTAATGTTTAATATACTTTCCACCTTTGTGATTTTCCCTATTATAAATATTTCATATAGATAGAATCATACTGCTTCTTTCACTTAGTATAATGTTTTCAAGGTTCATCCACGTTGTAACATGTATCACAACTCCATTCAATTATATGAATTATAACATTCCATTATACAAATATAGCACATTTGCTTATCCATTGATCTATTGATGGGCACTTGAGTCATTTCTACCTTTTGGCTATTGAAAATAATGCTGCAATTAACACTGGCGTACAAGTAAATGTCTGCATCCTTGTTTTCCATTTTTTGGATGTATATCCAGAAGTGGAATTGCTGAGTCATATGGAAAGTCTATATTTAGCTTTTTGAGGAGTCACTCAAAAAGTTTTTTCAAAAACCACTTTTCCACTTTGGAAAAGAGTCTGCACCATTTATATTCCCCCAGAAATGGGCATGGGAGCCAATTTCTCTGTATTTGCACAAATACCTACTGCTGTTGTTGTTGTTGTTGCCATTCCAGTAGGTATAAAGTAGTATCTCATTGTGCTTTCAATTTGCATTTCCTTAATAACTAGTGATGTTGAGCATTTTTTCATGTGTTTATCAGTCATTTGTGTGTTGGAGAAATGTCCATTCAAGTTCCTTGCCTATTTTTAATTGAGTTGATTATTTTATTATTGTTGAGTTATAAGAAATCTTTATACAGATATTCTGGATACTAGATCTTTAAAAGATTTGCAAAAACTTTTTCCTATTTTGTGGGCTCTTAAATATCTTCATCGTGTCCTCTGACGTACAAAAGTTTTTTATTTTGATGAAGACTATAGGAGAAATACCACCACATATGGGACACTGATTTGGAGCATATATGGTCTTCTGAAGAACCTTGCTCCAGCTCCACAAAGTATTATTACCCAACTGGCACTGAAACTAAATCTTCAAAAAGCCATTCAACCCTTCTACCAGGATAGTGGGAAACATGGCAAGAGCAGTGAATTCCATGAGCACGAGCACACTGTTACACTTCATTTGCTGTGAACTGAGTTCCCACCAGCCAGCCTCTTTTCATGGCCACCTTTGTCATCCTCACCCAATGGGCTCATGAACAAAGTGGCCATGGTGGCAGGAATGGAGGTTATCCCTGAACTCATCAACATGGACTTCCACTCATCAAGGCCCTCCTGGCTGGCTGGTATCCATAGAATTGGTCATTCTCTCCAATTGTTTATTAAAATCCTCCTCTGCTAAGGTCACCCTTTGGTGAACATTCACATAAAACAAAAACATCTTCATGATTTTTTTCCTCCATTCAAAGAGGTCTATCCATATACCTCTTACCCAAATTTCCTTGTCACCAATTCTCCAATCATCCAAATTCCTAACCATCCAGCAAAACCATTGACTACCACCCATGAACTGACACATAATCATATTTATGGCCATTTCCCCGTCCAAGCAGATTAAACACCAGGTGTGTTGCTCAAAGATCTGACCACTGGGAAGATTTCCTTTCACCACTGTCCTTCAGGGATGTCCTAGAGGGGGGCTATACTGCTACAGCTATCTCCTTTCAGATAACACCTGCATATTGTGCAGGAACCTCTATAAACCAGGTATGAGTCTTTTCCTCCTCTATATAGTGATTGTACAGAACCCCCCCTAAGGCCATAGGTGTAGGCTGGGAGAAAACAGTATAGCAGAAAGTAGAGGGACTCTGAACATTTGGACCACTTTCTTCATGTAACTTACTTATGCCTTCAGGGACTGCTTGGGCCCAAATATATACCACTTTAATAATTGAGTGTTGCTGTATACACCAAGTTTATGGTTTGGTGGGTCAAACAACACCGATCAAGTGATGGGCAGCTCAGGTAGCATGATAACTTGGTGGCCCACATTTAAGCATTTAGTCCCTAGTAAGGTCCAGTATAAGGGCAAGAGCTGTTTTTCAAAGGGAGAGTACAATTGATCCTTGAAAACTACAGGCTTGAACTGTTCAAGTCCAATTATATACAGATTTCTTTTTATAAACACAGTACTGTAAATGTATTTTCCTTATAGTTTTTCTAATTATGTTTTATTCTCTCTAGTTTACTTTATTGTAAGAATACAGTATATAGTACATATAACACACAAAATATGTGTGAATCAACTATTTCTCTTATCAGTAAGGCTTCCAGTCATTAGTAGGTGATTAGTAGTTAAGTTTTTGGAGAGTCAAAAGTTATGCACAGAGTTTCAACTGCAGGGGAGTTTGGAACCTCTAAACTCCTCATTGGTCAAGGGTTCAATGTAGTTATCTGCAAAAGATGGCAGGGTTTTGCTCAAAAACCCGCAGGGCCTGCACTGTGATTCACTTACAGGGCCCTGCCGAAGGCTCCAAATAGTATCCCTGTCTGCCACTGCCACTTCAAGCTTCATTGGATTTGCTGGTTCATATGACTTAACTGGCAGAGAAGTTTGCAGTTTCCTGGACTTGTTGCTAAGCCTTCTTTTGTTCTGGGCCCCATGCAAAACTAATTGTTTCACTTGGTAAATGAACCAGAGTATCACATCCAAATGAGAAATATGTTCCTTCCAAAATTTGAAGGGACCCACTAGATAGTGGGACTCCTTTTTTGGTCCTAGGAGAGACCATATGCAACAGCTTATCCTTCACCTTAGAGAGACTATGTTGCCATGCCTCAAACTGCTAGGTCCCCAGAAATTTCACTGAGGTACAAGACTCCTGAATTTTTGTCAAATCTACTTGCCACCTTCTTACCAATTGGTCTAGAGTAGTTGCTACTTCTTGCTCACTATGTCCCATCAACATAATCTCATCAATATAATGCATTAGCATGATAGTTATATAAAGGAAAAGCAATCAAGATCCCTACAAACTAAAATATGACATACAGATGGAAAGTTAAGATAAGATAATGAAAGGGTTTTACTGGCCATGTCCACTGGAAGCAAACTTCTTATGTTGGTCTTCGTTAAGAGATATGGAGAAGAGGGGTGCCTGGATGGCTGTTGGTTAAGCATTTGTCTCTCAATGTCAGCTCAAGTCATGATCTTATGGTTCATGGGTTTGAGCCCTACTGTCAGCACAGAGTCTACTTGGGATTCTCTCTCTCTCCCTTTCTCTCTGCCCCTTCTCTGCTCTACCAAAATAAATAAATAAACATTTAAAAAAAGAGATAAAGAGGGAGATGGAGAAGAAAGCATTTGCCAGATCAATAGCTGCACACCAGGTCCTAGAGAACGTGATAATTTGCCCATATAATGAAACCACATCCACAGCACCTGCAATTGGAGACATCACCTGGTTAATTTTGCAATAATCCATTGTAATTTTCCAAATTCCATCTGTCTTATGCACAGGCCAAGTAAGCAAGTTTAATGGGAATGTGGTGGGAACAACTAACCCTACAACATTCAAGTCCTTAATGGTGGCAGTAACCTCTTCAGCTCCTCTAAGAATGAGGTATTGCTTTCGTTTACTATTTTCCTAGAAAGTATGTTCTAGAAGCTTCTATTGGTTTTCCCAACACAATGGCTCTCCAACTGTAACAGCCCTCACTCCACAGATCAAGGAACCAATGTGGGAATCTTGCAAGCTGCTGAAAATACCTATTCCAATAATGCATTCCAGAATTGGGTAAATAACCACATGATGGGTTTGTGAACCCACTGGGCCACTGTGAGATGGATCTCAGCTAGAACTCCACTAATCACCTGACCTCCATATATTCCTACTCTCAGGGGTGGGCCACAGTGACCACAATAGCGGACCTGGAATTAGTGTCAATTCAGAGCCAATATCCAGTAGTTCCTAAAAGTTCTGATTATTTCCTTTCCCTCAGTGTAGTTGCCTTGAGAAAAGGCCATAAGTTTCTTTGGGGAGGGTTTGGAGAAAATAACAGTATAAATCTTTGGCAGTGTACTGTGGGCCTTCCTTATGGAGACCCAGCCTCCTTTTGATCCAGGTGATTCTAGGTCTGTGAACTGTCTCAAGTCCAGGAATTATTTGAGGGGCCATGACTCTGCTTTTATGATTCAGATTACACTTTTCTTCACTCAACTTAGAACTCTTCTGCTTATACATATCAAGTAAGAATTTAGTAGGCTTCTTACCCATTTCACTTCTAGGAACATTATGATCAATGAGCCAACACTACAGATCTAAACAAGTCAGACTATTCTGATTGCTGCCTTGACTCTGCTGTCCATCAAGGTTACCACATGCCTTTGGTGGTTGAGTTGATGCCACTTACCTCTGCAACCTTGATCCAATTACACCCATTGCATTTAGGTTTCCCAAATTAGTAACCATATTTCCCATTGTAAGATCTCACAAATTTACTTCTCACAGTCAAGATGAAATGTATGTCTTCTGTACATTCCCATCATGAGTGAGTAGGTCTTAAATGATAAATCCACTCTAATACTCCATTCTAAATCTTTTATTCTCTGTCTCTGCATTAAATCAAGGCAGGTCCAGCATTTCTACTCACTCACCCCTTTTTTGTCCATGTTTCAGTCCAATGACCAAACAAACTGTGAGAACCTTTGCTAAGTGCTCAAATTGCAATATTAAATCCTTAGTGAACCCATATCAATAAATTAAGCCTGATCTAACTTTATATACCTTCCACCATTATCCCACACCATCAGTATCCATCCCCACATATGATCCCCAGATTTCTGTCTGAATAAATTAGAAAATTAAGTATTTCTTTTGGAGTGTAGTATACCTCTTCATTGGTTCACCCGTTGCACCTTACTTTTAGGGATCTAATGGGACTTGAGTTTAGTTATAGGTCTAGAAGCCAAGAAAAATGGTTGGGTGGGTTCTGAGGAGAGGGAGGTCTTCACAGTTTCCTTAAGTAAAGGAGGGTTAATTCCCTCAAACACAGTTGGAAAGGTCATTTCCACTGGGAGCAGGACGAATGCTTCCACTGACAAAGAAGGCTCATCAAAATCTAGAAGGTCAGTATTTCCAGTTGACCATAGTCTTTCCCCAAATGTCTCCATTCTAACTTTCAAAAGTCCATCCTTCCTAACAACTTTCCTCACTTTAACAGGAGACAACCACTGAAAATCTGTTGAATTCAGCCAGCTGAAAGATGAGATTCTGTTTGTACTTCAGCAATCTTAGTTCTGCAGCTGTGTCTCCTTCAAGGCACACATAGGAGCTTTTAGTTCATTGATGTGACACTTCAGCTCTGAATTTGAATTTCTGTGCTTAGCTCTTTATATCTTTACTTTGCCCAGCAATCATATTAGGAGTAACCAACCAATCTCATCATATTTGTTAGTGTGACTCCATGTATGTGTGTGTGTGTGTGTGTGTGTGTGTATACACACATTTGAAAGTATCATGCACTTAGTCACCCAGGTTCTTTCTTCTTATAGGCAGTTGATAAGGAGTATCATTTTGAATATCTCTATTGCTCACACAATGGACTAGTAATACTCTCTTTACTACTGGAAATAGTGTCATTAATGTCGTTAAATCTAATCAGATTACAGAACCAATTCTAGAAACCCCAGAACCAATTCAGAAAACTTAAAATTCTCTTCTTCCCTCCATACCAAAAGCAGGGTATTCCAGAGAAACAGAATCAATAAGAATTGGTTCATGTAATTATGGAGGCTAATAAGTACAAAGATCTGCAGTCAGTAAAGTGGACACTCAGAACAACTGGACACTCAGTTGATGTAATTCTAGTCCAAACCCAAAGACTTGAGAACCAGAAGAGCCAATAGTGTAGTTTCTGTCTGAAGGAAGGCAGGC
The DNA here is from genome assembly GCF_016509475.1 of Prionailurus bengalensis. Lineage (NCBI taxonomy): Eukaryota > Metazoa > Chordata > Mammalia > Carnivora > Felidae > Prionailurus > Prionailurus bengalensis. The sequence goes on along the minus strand of NC_057359.1, from coordinate 78,465,649 downwards.
TCAACACCCAGGAAGAGCTGATGCTTCACGTGGAGTCCAAACACAAGAAGAAAACAATGTCTGAGTTTGAAGGCAGTCGGGCAAGAGGAATTCACTCTTATTTGGTGGAGGGTCAGGCTTTTTTTTTTTCTATTCAGGCCTTCCCCTGATTGGATGAGTCCACCCCATATTAGGAAGGCAATCTACTTTATTCACTCTACTTATTTAAATGTCAATGTCAATCAATAACATCTTCATGGGACCATCCAGAATAATGTCTTATCAAATATCTGAGCACCACATAGCCCAGTCAAATTGACACATGAAATTATCCATCACAGTTTATATGTTTATCCTTATGTTAGTATCACACTGTTTTGATTATTATAACTTTCAATACACTTGAAATTGGGGCAGATGAGTTCCTCAGTATTTGTTCCTTTTCACGACTGCTGTGGCTCTTTCAGGTCCTTATAGTTTTATATAAATTTGAAGATCATATTTTTTATTTCTGCAAAAACAGCTGTTGAGAATTTGATATGAATTGCATCAAATCTATAGATCACTTTAGGTAGTTTTGACATGTTAACCATATTAAGTCTTCCTAAACATGAACACAGATATATTTACATTTATTTAGGTCTTTAATTTCCTTCAGCAGTTTTTTGTAGCTTTTAGTATAGAAGTCTTTCACCATGTTGGTTAAATTTATTCCTAGGCATTTTATTCTTTTTCATGCAATGTAAATGGAATTTGTTACATAATTTCTTTTTTGGATTGTTCATTACTAAACACAATTGATTTGTGCAAGTTGATTGTGTACCCTACACTTCTGCTGAATTTGTTTATTAATTCTAATAATTTCCTTGTGAAATCTCTGGGATTTTCCAAACATAGGATCATGTCATCTGTGAATACAGTTTTACTTCTTTCTTTCCATCCTGGGTATTTTATTTTTCTTGCCTAATTGCTTTGTATAGAACTTCTACTGCAATGTTATATAGCAGTGGTAAAGAAGGCATCTTTGTCCTATTCTTGGTCTTAGGGGAAATGTTCAATCTTTTACCATTGAATATATTTTTAGATGTGGGTTTATAAAAAAAATGTCCTTTATAATGTTGAGGAAGTTTCCTAATATTCTTAGTTTTCAGAGTATTTTCAGCATGGAAAATGCTTGATTTTGTTCAAATATCTTTTTTGCATCAATTGAGATAATATATTTTCCTTTTTTTGCTTTACGTGATGTTTCATATCAATTTATTTTCTTATATTAAGCTACTCTTGCATTCCTGTAATAAATCCAACTAGGTCATGGTAGATAATTCTTTATATAAGCTGTTGGAATCAGTTTGCTGCTATTATGTTGAGGATTTTTCATCTATATTAAAAAGGGATATTGATTTGTACTTTACATTTCTTGTGATATCTTCATCTACTTTTGGTATCAGAACAATAATGGTCTTACAATGAATTAGGAAATGTTCTCTTTTTTTTCCTTTTAGAAGTGTTTGATATTAAGTATTATTTTTGGTATAATCTGCCACTGAAGCTATCTGGTCATGGACTTTTCCTGTTAGTTGTTATGTCTGGTAAGATTTCCTGTTGCTGCTAGAGTTATGTTAGGTCATTTGCATATGTCTAGAAATTTGTTCATTTCATCTAGGTTATCTGATTGGTTGTTATATAATTACTAATGTATTTCTCTTATAATCATTTTTATTTATGTAAACTTGACAATAATCTCCTAAATTTATTTCTAATTTTAGTTATTTGCTTTCCTCTTTATCTTTGTCAGTCTAGTTGAAAGTTTGCCAATCTTATCATCCTTTCAGAGAATCAAATTTTTATTTCATTAATTCTATTGTTATTCATTCATTCATTCTCAATCTTATCTTGGATTTAATATTTTCTTTCTTCTGCTAGTTTTAGGTTTACTTTGGTCTTCTTTTTGTAGTTTCTCAAGGTATAAATTTAGGCTATTGATTTTAAGGCCTTTACTATTTTTTAAGGTAAGCATTTATAGGTTTACATTTTGCTCTGCGCACTGCTTCTGCTGAATCCTATACGTTTGTATCTCTTTATTGATATTTTAATTTTTATACAGTTTTCCTGATTTACTTAATTTGTCTATGTTTTCCTCCAGATATTTAAGCATATTTATGACAGTTGTTTGTCTAGTAAGTCCCATGTCTTCAGTTTCCTTAGCAATAATTTTAGTCAATTTAGTTTGTTCCTTTTATTTACTTACTTTTTAATGTTTATTTACTTATTTTGAGAGAGAGAGAGAGAGAGAGAGTGAGCATGAGCAGGGGAGGGGCAGAGAGGGTGGAGAGAGAGAATTCCAAGCAGACTCCATGCTGTTAGCACAGAGCTCAATGCAGGGTTCTGCATGGGATCATGACCTAAGCCGAAATCAAGCATTGGATGCTTAACTGACTGAGCCACCCAGGCACCCTATTTTGTTCCTTTTAATGGGCTATACATTCCTGCTTTTTTTTTCTTTTTAGTGCCTTGTGGGTGTTTTTTTTTCTTAAACTGAACATTTGAATATTATAAAGTGGTAACTCTAGAAATCAGATACCCTTTCCTTGAGTTTTCTGTTTTTCTTTTTCTTTCTTTTTTTTTAACTGTGAAAGGCTATAACAATCCATTATTTAGTAACTTTTCCAAACTATTTTTACAAAGACTGTATTCCTTTTCATGTGTTGTCACATGACAGAGGTCTCCGTTCCTTCAGCTCATGTTCAGTGAATAATTTGACAGATTTCCTTGAAAGCCAAGAATTTAAAATAAAAAACAAAAGAAGCGCAACAAATAAATAAGTAAATAAACAAACAAACAAGATCAAATACCTCTTCCAGTCTTTGCTGATTAACTCTGCTGGGCATTCTAACACTTAGCCAGTGGCTCCCACTTAGCCTAGGAATCAGTCTGAGTTGACATCTTAGGGTCTGCTCAGGTCTTTGAGTGTACATGTTTCCTTTAGTATGCATGTGGGTTCCTAAATTCCTCCATATAGATAGGCATTATTGAATGTACCAATTTTCCAAAGAATCTCTTCTAGCTTTCCTTTCTGGGCCTTAGGCAGTCGATCATATGTTTCTACTATAATATTTTGCCCCAGACACCTGTGGATTGTTAGTTCACCTTACAGCGTTCCTCAGTTGCAAGTTAGACAAAATAAGGATAAACATCTTAGTGTTGGTCCTTCAGTTGCCCCCAGATATTTTATTTTAACCCAATTCCTATTTCTATTAATGGTCAGATCTTTTTGAATGTTGTACCGTATGTTACACAAATGTTTCACCAGAGCATGGATTGGGGAATGGGATAACTCTGTTATTAAACTGAAGGCAGTATTGAGTTTGTCACTTGGTCATATAATAGTTTTGTAGCCTGAGCTCATCACTTGCAGTACAAGAAAATTCTAGAAGTCGGTATTTACAAAAAGTATCCTTGGGAAATTATTTCCTCTCATAACATGACCAACTAATGTTGAGAGCAATGCATACCTTTATCCCATATTGAAAACTTATACATTCTGAGAATTCCTACAGCAGACATGTAATTACATGTAGCATTTGATAAATGCATTTACTTACCAAATTTTACCACTTCCTTCCCACACCTCAGGGAATATTCATTTAGAATTTCTTGCAATAAAACATGGCTAATTCAGTAATGATGCAATCCCAAAAATCTTATACAGAGGTCAAAAGGAAAGAACTAAGATGATGGTCTTCTAGCTCCTACTCAGCAAAAAGAAAAGTTTAATAACTCACATGCACTATTTTCCCATTGCTTGTCTAGGTCTTTCTCAAAGCTGGGTTTTATGGTTTGACCAAGAAGGAAGTTTTATTATAGCTACTGAGCACAAATACTGACATCTGGTGGTTTCATACTCTAAGCAGCAAGCTTGACCCAACTAAGCTCCAGATAAGATATGTTGGTCATGAAGCTATGCTTGTGATAAAATGGGGTTACCTAGAGCCTGGGATTATCACATGCATTCTCCTCATCCTTTTCACATGCAGGCTGTGGATGCAATAGCAGAAGAGCCATTATTTACATTCTCTATCCTCACCTGGTGGCTCACTCTGTGATCTCATCCTTGTCACCCATGGGATAAATTATCCAGACTAACTAATTTCACAGCCAGTAAATTACAGACATAGCCAACGAATCTCCGTCTCATTAGGGAAGGCTAATTTAAGTAGACGACAAAAGAGAGGACACAAAATTTGGCTTGAATAGAAGATTTCTCTATATATACGGTACACAATGAGTTCACAACCACAACATCTGCCATTGCCAGAGAAAATGGTCAGTAGTAGTAGTAGGGAAGAGGAGGAGGAAGAGTAGGAGTAGGAGGAAGTACAAGAAGGAGGAGGAAGGGAAGAGGGAAGGAAATAGAAGGAAGAAGAGGAGAAAAGGAAATTGACTCATTGCAATTTCCTCTGATTAATGGTGAATTTACAATTAATTTTAATTACTCAAGCCACTCTCTCTCAGCTATCTTCAAGATAACAATAAAACTAAACAGCAAGTTTTCATACTGGTTCTGAGAAGGAAACATGGTCCCTGATTTTGAAGGACTCACTCAAGTTTGGTCTATCTCCCTCACATAAACTACCTTAGCAAGTGTTCGGTGAAAGCTTTCATCATTATATTAACTTGCTGATAGCACTAATTTGCATACATGTTCCAGGAAACACAATCTTCCCTCTTCCTTACCATATGCTATTGGGCAAGACTTTACAAACATTTGAGACTACAGCTAATCATATAAAATAATAAAAATAGTAGGTAGTGTGGATTGAATGTTTTCTGGTCAACTTCCATGGAGGGAGCCAAGACATCTTTAGGTTTTTTCTGTATTTCAGAGCATTGATTCTTCAATATGTAAAAACATTCAAATGTATTTTATTTCTTCTTACTGCCTTTACATGTAAGGAATTTTTTTTAAAAACAGATGATGTTCTGGGGTGCCTGGGTGGTTCAGTCAGTTAGGCATCCAACGTCAGCTCAGGTCATGATCTCACAGTCTGTGAGTTCAAGCCCCACGTCAGGCTCTGTGCTGACTGTTCAGAGCCTGAAGCCTGCTTCAGATTCTGTGTCTCCCTCTCTCTCTGCCCCTCTCCTGCTCATCCTCAGTCTCTCTCTGTCTCAAAAATAAATAAAAACATTAAAAAAATTTTTAAACGAAGGTAGGGGCACCTCGGTGGCTCAGTCAGTTAAGCATCCAACTTTGGCTCAAGTCATGATCTCATGGTTGGTGAGTTCAAGGCCCACACCCAGCTCCGTGCTGACAGCTCAGAGCCTGAAGCCTGCTTAGGATTCTGTGTCTCCCTCTCTCTGCCCCTCCCCCACTTATGCCTCTCTCTCTCTCTCTTTCTCTGAAAAGTAAACAAACATTAAAAAATTTTTAAAGATGTTATCATTCTCTGAAGACTTTTTTAAACAAGGTCCATGCACATTCATAGGACTAACTGTAGTTCTGTACAACTGGATCCCACCCACTTGTTCACCTCTATAAAGCATTCAGTGTGAGACTGTATGGAGAAAAGGAAGTATCCAAATCACTGGACTGTAAAACATCACTATATTCTGTGCTGGTCATATCACAAATGAAGACTTGTGTTCAGTTCATTATTTCATTTGAGTTAACAGGGGGAAGGTATCCAGGTTTATAAAGGTTTAGAAATTCTGACTCCTGAGGAAGAAAGATTTCGGAATGTTTAGCTTGGACAAGGGGAAAGGATTGAGAAGGGAAAAAGCAGGGATAATAGTTGGGTTTAATAATACAGGCAGATATATTTTAGCATGGGAAAAATACAGAGAGGAGAAGTTTGGCTTAAATCCCATACTATTAGAACTACCAAGTCTGGATGACAATATACAGAAAAATCTGCATGATTTTTAGCCAGGGAAGTCATATAGAGTATTTCAACACTGGACAGGAGGTTGGAGTAGAGTGTCCCTGACATTTTTTTCCTCTCTAAAATATTGTGATTTCTAATTACAGTGCAATTAAAAATGATGATGCAAATCTATATTTATTGACATGGAAAGATGCCCATGACATATTGCTGAGTGAAAAATAAAACAGGTTTTAGAACAGTATGTTCGATATTATTCCATTTATATAAAAACTTGTGCCTATTTCCATATATATCCATAGAGAAATGTTTAATGAAATGCTCACCCAAACATTAACTGGTTATATCTGGATGGTGGATTTCAAATGATGTTAATTTCTTTCTCTTTATATTTAAGTGGTTTGACAACTTATAATAACCATATATTACTTATTTAAAACAATAAAGTTATTTAAAAAATTAAGACACATGGTGCATAGGTGGCTCAGTTGGTTAAGCATCTGACTCTTGATTTCAGCTGAGATCATGATCTCACAGTTTGTGAGATTGAGACTCACATTGGGCTCTGTACTGACAGTGTGGAGCCTGCTTGGGATTCTCTCTCTCCTCTCTCTCTGCCTCTCCCTATGCTGACGCTCTCCCTCTCTCAAAACAAATACATATACATTTTTTAAAATTAAAAAAAAACCATGTATTAGACAATTTCAAGTTCTTGACAACATTTCAAGATAGAACAAGCTGTCAGTGACAGAAATTGACCTGGAATCAGGATAATCTGATTGCCCAGCCTTTTACCCACTGTGTGGCTTTTAGAGAATAATTTCACCTAAGTTTCGGTCTTTCCCTCCATAAAATGAAGATTAAACACTACCACATAGCATTATTGTGAAGACTGATTAAAGTAAGATATAAAGTGACCTCATTAGTCTGAGTGCAAACAAGTTCTTAACAAATGTGAGGTGCCTAGTAATTGATAAATGCTCAATTGCTTTATAAATGTTAGCTATCATCTTTGTCGTTAATAATGATATTATTTTCTAATTCATTCAAAACTATTTACTAAGCATCTGAGAGGGCTTGGTGTTTGCAGTAATGAAAAATCTGTTTTGGGTTCTATGGGAGAGTTTTTGTTTTCAGTTGCTAGGAGTCTCCTTTTAACATATCCCTGCAAACTAAGTGTTTGGTTCATCAGACCACTGACAAACTTGCCCAATATTGGTTTTCTTTCCTCAAAGCCCCAAACTAAAATACCCCATTTTGCATCTCCTACATGCAAATTTTCAACAGGTACATAGAGGCAGAGTCTGAGGCATAATTACTTCCCTTGCATTTCCTTCTAAGCCTCAGACTAGGGCCTCTGTCACCTGCAGGTTTGTGTGTGCAAGTGACAAACAAAACATTAACCATGATGAAGCGACATCCTGAAGGCATAAACTGCAACTGGAGAAATATGGGGCCTGCCAAGTCTTTGCATCAAATCTCAGGAGTAGTCTCCCATCTCTCATTGTCCTGAACTTGGTGTCCTTTCTTCTACTCTACTCTTAAATTCGATCATCGCTTCTGCTCATAGTAAGAATTTGGTAGGATTTATCAATAGCTAGCAAGGGGAAACCTTTACTTCTACTGTCCTAACAGTGCTGGGGCATAGTAGGTTTTATTACACCATAAATTAGAGCAGGAAAAGCTAATATACTCTATACATTTGTCAAAAACAAAAACAAAACAAAAAAACGCTAACAGCTCTTTACAGTGAAGTTCCCTATAGCAAATCTGTCACCTCAGTGACTGGGTTTTGAAATATCAGAAGTATTTACTGTCAGATGCAACCCTGGGAAAGAACAGGCAAGTACAGTGCCCCTTGGACTCTCTCAGCACAGACTATTCTCAAAGCAGAGAGCACTAGACTTCTCATAACGCCACCCTATGGTGCAGAAGGGAAATTTCCAAAGGTTCTGAAGTGGGGTGGAGAGGAGGATCAGAGTCAATTTACCTTAAAGTGTTTTAATGTTTCCTAATTCCTGGGAGAGAGCAATGTCCCTCCCCTCCAAGGAAGATCTTGAAGTCTAGACTCAACAATTTCGGAGGGACTCTACTTGCAGACCAGGCAACATTAGGACACAGGTTATTTTTCATGCCCAGGCTTAGGGTTCAAGGTAAACTTCCCTGATTTAGATAGATATAGATATAGATAGATATAGATATAGATACAGATATGTAGATATAGATATAGATACAGATATATAGATATAGATAGATCATGTGAATTTTGAGTTCTTCCATTTATATAGCAATATGCCCTTCCTGAGAATCTGTGTTCTTAAAAGTGACTCAGGCCTGTTAATTCAGATACAAAGAGACGAAATCCCTGCCCTCAGCAAACTCACATCCTTGTGGAGGATACAGGTCCTCCACCATAGTGCAATATATCGATCCTAGTGCCAGTCTTGGGTAGAATGAAATAGGAGACTAGGTATATGCAATCTTAACTCCATTTACGGAAACTGAAGAAACAAGCTTACAGAAAAATAAATTCCTTAAGCTGAAATTTGAAGGAGGTACAGAAATTTTCCTGATGTATAAAGAGAGGACATTCCATAGAGAAGAAACAGTAAGTGCAAAGGACCAGAGATGGCATAAGATTTGGAAAGCCACATAGTCGGTTCAGCATCATTATGACACAAAAACTAAAGTAACCCAGATGGAAATGTACAGCAAAAGTGTCTCCTCACACCAATCAATCTGTGTTTCTTAAAATGGGCTCTGAGAGATAAATAGATTTGAATGAAGATTCAGTTTCACAAAGACAGGTGGTGGAATAAAGCACTACTTTGTTTAAATCATAGGTCTGCTTTTCTGTGACAATGGATAAGCCATGTAACCTCTTTAAATCTCGGTTTCCTACTATGAAGTAGGGATAATAATACCAACTTCAAAGAGATTTTTGTGAGGATTAATGTGATAACACGTCGACATATCTAGCACAATTCCAGACTCAAGCAGCCACTCAGCATACATCTGCTAAATCTATATCTTGAACACAAGCTCTGTCCTTAACTTTAGCTCTCAGCAAACTCTACCTTCTCGGCTCTCTGTCCCTTTTTTGACAAAGGGCATAAAAATAAATCAAGACCAATGAAGAACCTTTTAAAATTCCCTACACAGTAAAAAATGCCAACAAATAATACACACATCCTGAGGGTTTTAGAATAAGGGGAGAAAGATAAATCAAGCCCTTTACCTACCTCTTCTCATTGACTCTTTGTAACCCTGTGCAATAGGTGCTACTAATTTCATTCTTCGAGTTGTTCAGACCAAAAACTTGGCAGTTATCCTTGACTCTTCTCTTTTTCTCTAATTCACAACAAATTGATCAGCAAATCCTTTTGAGGTAGTCTTCAGGATTACCCAGAATCCACCTGCTTCTCAACACCTGCACTCTAGCCAACCTGGCCCAAGTCACCACCATCTCTCTTTAAGAAACTAAACGGTGTCTCTGTTCCACATTTGCCTTTATTCAGTCTATTTTCAATAAAATGGCTGGCATGATCCTGTGAAAATGTAAATCAGTCTTGTCACTTCTGTAAAAATCAGAGTACAATCAGAATGTTTACCATAACCTCCAAGACTACAAGAACATACTTTCCGCCCCCCCCCTTCCTTTCTGATTTCATGTTCTGTCTTTCTCCTCACTTGGTTCTAACCACAATGGCTCGGAGTAAAATCAGAGTAAAAATCAGAATGTTTACCATAACCTCCAAGACTACAAGAACATACTTTCCGCCCCCCCCTTCCTTTCTGATTTCATGTTCTTCTGTCTTTCTCCTCACTTGGTTCTAACCACAATGGCTCTCTTGCTGTCTTCAAAGAGAGTGGAAAAGTTCCTGCCTCAGACTCTTTGTCTGATTCCTCATATGGGAGTGTTTGATTGCTCACAGACATACACATGCATTGTTTCTTTACATCTTTGTATTTTTTACTCAAACTATACTCTGAAGAATTGATTCTGTCCCTAGTCACCTAATGAAAATTGTCGTTCTTGTCCCCAAAATTCCTATTCCTTTTCATTGATTATTTTCTTTTGACATTTCATGCTATATAACATACATGTTTTATTTTGTTAGTATGTTTATTGCTTTCTTGTTCTAACTCCCACGAGAATTTTAGGGTTTTTTTTTTTTGCTCCTGGGTTTTGGCACCAAAAATTAAAACGAACGAAAACAAAACAAATAGAATTTTAGTTTCATGAGGACAAGGATTTTTGCCTGTCTTAATTATTGTTTATCTTTATCACCTACAACAGTATCTGGAACCCAAAAGGAAATTCACAACTGATTATTAATGGAAAAAATTTTCCAATGAAGAAAATAAGTCTTCAAGAACAGAAGTATAGTTTCTTGAGGTTATAAAGCTAGTGTCAGAACTGGTATAGAAATCCAGGTTTGCTATTTCCAAAACCCATTGTCATTCAATTATATTCAGGATGACAATATAACTTAATGTCTAAACTGTGAAACTTTTGAAAAACAAAGAAGAATTAAAATAATTAAAATTTTTTGAAGTTCTCAACAAAATACAGCCAAATGAAATGCAATAGTATGTAAGAATCATACACCATGATTAGCTGGATTTTTCCAGGTACGCAAGGGTACTTCAGCATTCAATGAACAATGGAATATATCACATCAACAGACTAAAGAAAAAAACTGCATGATCATATCAATTGATGCAGAAAAAGCAATTAACATAACCTAACACTCATGCATGATTTAAAACTCTCAGAAAACTATGAACAGAAGGGTGCTTCCCCATCATGATATAGAACATGACAAAAAAAAAAACCCTACTACTGACATCATACTTCATGGTGAGACACCTGAAACTTTCCCACAACAAACAGAAACAAGGTACTCTCACTCCTTTTATCACTGTTTATCATCAGCACACTGGAAGTCCTAGATATTGCAACAGGACAAGAAAGAGGAATAAAAGGTATACACATTAAAACGGAATAATCAAATGTGTCCTCTTTCCCAGATAACATGGTTGTCCATGTAGAAAATCCAAAAGACATGATCAAAAAACTCTTGGAACTAATAAGAAATTATAGCAAGGTTAAAGAATACTAGGTTAATATATAAAAGTCAATCCTTTTGCTATAGATCAGCAACGAGTGGAGTTTAAAATTAAAAACACATTATCATTCCCATTTAAATTGCACCAAAAAGAGTAAATTAGAAATAAACTTAACCAAGGTGGTGAAAGACTTGTATTCTGAAAACTATAAAACAGTGATGAAAGAAATTGAAGATGAAACGAACAAATGAAAAAATTTTTCCACGCTCATGGATTGGAAGAACCAATATTGTTGAAATGTCCCTACTACCCAAAGCAATCTAGAGATTTAATGCAATCCCTATCAAAATATTAACACTTTTCACAGAACTAGAATAATCCTAAAATTTGTATGGAACCACAAAACACCCCAATAAAGCCCAATCTTGAAAAAGGAGAGGCACCTGAGTGGCTCAGTTGGTTAAATATCTGACTCTTGGTTTCAGCTCAGGTCACAATTTCACAGTTCATGGGTCTCAACACTGAGTCAAGCTCTGTGCTAATGGCACAGAGCCTGCTTGGGATCCTCTCTCACTCTCTCTCTCTCTGCCCCTCCCCGCCCTCACTCTTCTCTCTCTCTCTCTAAATAAATAAATAAAATTTAAAAATAAGAAAATAAATGGAGACAAAGCTAGAGGTATCACAATCCCAGATTTCAAGATCTACTCTTCAATAAAAGGTGTGGGGTATATCTGGATGGCTACATGTAAAAGAATGAAACTGGACCACTTTTTTACACTATACGCAAAAATAAACTCAAAATGGATTAAAGATCTAAATGTGAGACCTGAAACTATAGGCAGTAATTTCTTTAATATTGGCCATAGAAACATTTTTCTGGATATGTCTCCTCTAACAAGGAAAACAAAAACAAAAATAAAATTGGGACCACACCAAAATAAAGATTTGCACAGTGAAAGAAACCATCAGAAAAACAAAAAGGCAACCTACTGAATGGGAGAAGATATTTTCAAATGATATATCCTATAAGTGGTTAATATCCAAAATCTATAAAGAACTTATACAACTCAAAATAAAACAAAACAAAATCAGATAATCCAAATTAAAAATGGGCAGTGGACCCGAATACATATTTTTCCAAAGAAGACATACAGATGGCTAGCTGATACACAAAAAGATGCTCAATATTACGAATCATCAGGAAAATACAAATTACAATCACAATGAGATATCACTTTACACTTGCCAGGTAGACTAAAATTAGAACACAAGACACAACAAGCGTTGGTGAGGATGTGGAGAAAAAGGAACACTCCTGTCCTGTTGATGGGAATGTAAATATGGTCAGCCACTATGAAAAACAGTATGGAGTTTCACAAAAAAATTAAAACTAGAAATACCATATGACTCGATAATTCCACTACAGGGTATTTATCTAAAGAAAACAAAAACACTAATTTGAAGAGACATATGTACCCCTATGTTTATTGAAGCATTATTTATAATAGCCAAGATATGGAAGCAACCCAAGTATCTATCCATGGATAGATAAAGATGTAGTGTGTGTGTATTTATATATATAAATATATATATATATAAATATATACGTATACATGTGTATATACACATACGTATATATACACATGTGTATATATGTGTATGTATGTATATACACATGTATATATAATGGTATATTATATATGTATATATGTGTATATATGTGTGTGTATATGTATATATATGTGTGTATATACATATATGTGTATATATATCCACATATATGTGTATACACATGTGTATATATATATATATACACACATATATATATATAATGGTATATTACTCAGCCATAAAAAGAAATCTTTCCATTTGCAACATGAATGGACCTAGAGGGTATAATGCTAATTGAAATAAGTCAGTCAAAGACAAATAACATATTATTTCACTCATATGTGGAATTTAAGAAACAAAACAACTAAACGAAGTGGAAAAAAAAGAGAGAAACCAAAAAATAGACTCTTAACTATAGAAAATAAACTGATGTTTGTCAGAGGGGAGGTGGGTAGGGGGGATGAATGAATAGGTTAAGAGGATTAAGATGAGCACTGAGAAATGTACAGAATTGTTGAATCATGATATTATAAACCTGAAACTAATATAACACTGTATGCTAATTATACTTGAATTAAAAAAATAGGGTGGATCTCATGTTAAGTGTTTTTACTACAGTAAAATAAACTAAAACTCAAGGGAAAAAAACACATGGCCATTTATATTAAATGTAAAATTAAATCAAAATTAAATACTTAGGTATAAATCTAGCAAAATATGTACAAGATCTGTATGAGGAAAACTACAAACATCTTTTGAAAGTTATCAAAGAGCAACTGTATCAATAGAGAGATATTCTCAGTTCATGCATAGAAAGACTCAATATTGTCAAGATATAAAATCTTCCCAACTTGATCTATAGATTTAACACAATCTCAATCAAAATCCCAGCAAATTATTTTGTGGATATTAACAAACTTATTCTAAAATTTATATGAAGAGGTGAAAGACCCAGAATAACCAATTCAGGGTTAAAGGAGAAGAACAAGGTTGTATGAATGACCCTACTTAATATTAAGACTTACTATACAGCTAGGGCACCTGGGTGGCTCAGTCAGCTAAGTATCCAACCCTTGATTTCAGCTTAGGTCGTGGTCCCAGGATTGAGCCCCAAGTCATGTTCCATGCTTAGGATTCTCTTTCTCTCTCTCTATGCCTCTGTCTTCTCTCCCCTGCTCACACACTTTCTCTTTCTCTAAAAAAAAAAAAAAAAAAAAAAATGCAGTGCCTGGGCAGCTCAGTCCGTTGAGCGTCCAACTTTGGCTCAGGTCATGATTTCACAGTTCATAAGTTCAAGCCCCGCATTGGGTTCTGCGCTGACAGCTCGGAGCTGGAGCCTGCTTCAAATTCTGTCTTCCTCTCTTTCTATCCCTCCCCTGGTTATGCTCTGTTTATCTGTCTCTCTCTCTCTCTCTCTCTCAAAAATAAATAAACATTAAAAAAAATTTTAATACTATAAAGCTACAGTAATCAAGACAGTGTGATATTTATGAAAAAATACACAAATCAATGGAATAAAGAGTCCAGAAATAGATATACATATAGTCAAGGGATCTCTGACAAAGGAAGACATTTGACAATGAAACACAGTCTTTTCCACAAATGATAAGAGAACTGTATATCCACATGCAAAAAAATGAATCTAGACACAAACCTTACACCCTTCACAAAATTAATTCAAAATTGGTCATAGATTGAAAACAACTATAAAAACTCTTAACAAATAACATAGGAGAAAGCATGGATGACTTTGGGTATAGATACAACACCAGAGGCACAACTGATGGAAGAAAAACATGATAAGCTAGACATCATCAAAACTAAAAATTCTGCAAAAGACAACGCCAAGAGAATGAGAAGATAAGCTGCAGACTGGGAACAAATATGTGCAAACAACATACTTTATAAAGAACTGTTATCTGACAAGCACAACGAGCTCTTAAAACTCAATAATTAGAGGGGCGCCTGGGTGGCTCAGGCGGTTGAGCATCCGACTTCGGCTCAGGTCATGATCTCCCGGTCTGTGGGTTCGAGCCCCGCGTCGGGCTCTGTGCTGACAGCTCAGAGCCTGGAGCCTGTTTCGGATTCTGTGTCTCCCTCTTTCTCTGACCCTCCCCTGTTCATGCTCTCTCGCTCTCTGTCTCAAAAATAAATAAATGTTAAAAAAAATTTTAAAAAAACCTCAATAATTAGAAGATGAACAACTTACATAAAAAAAAATATGCATAAGACCTGGGGTACCAGTGGCTCAGTCTGTTAAGCATTCCACTCTTGGTTTTGGGTCAGGTCATGATCTCAAGGTTCCTGAATTTGAGCCTTACATTGGGTTCTGCACTGATAGCATGGAGCATGCTTAGGATTCTCTCTCTCTCTCTCTCTCTCTCTCTCTCTCTCTCTCTCTCTCTCCTCTGTCTGACCCTCTCCTACTCACTTGCACGTGCACTCTGTCTCTCTCTCAAAATAAATATGTACAAGACCTAAACAAATACCTTATCAAAAAATGTAAAGTTAGCAAGTAAACATATAAAATTTTTTTCCAGGGGCGCCTGGGTGGCTCAGTTGGTTCAGCATTCAACTTCAGCTCCGCTCATGATCTCATGGTTTGTGGGTTTGAGCCCCGCATCAGGCTCTGTACTGACAGCTCAGAGCCTGGGGCCTGCTTCAGATTCTGTGTCGCCCTCTGTCTCTGTCTCTCCCTTGCTTGTTCATTCTCTCTCTCTCTCTCTTTCTCTCTTTCTCTCAATAAATAAATAAATAAACCAACAAACATTAAGAAAATTTTAATTTTTTTCCTCATCTTAAGTCATCAGGGAAATAAAAATTTAAACAACAATGAGATGCCACTACATACCTATTAAAATGGACAAAATCCAAAACACTGACAATCCTGAATGCTGATGAGTATGTTGAGCAAAAAGAACTCTCACTCATTGCTGGGAGGAAGGCAACATGATATAACCCCACTTTGGACGACAATTTGGCCGTTTCCTACAAAACTAAACATAATCTTTCATGTAATCCAGCAACCTTGGTCATATATATGTATACATATATATACATATACAGATATGTGTGTATATATATATATATGTGAATGAACTGAAAACTAATGTCCACACAATAACATGCATACACATTTATAACAACTTTATTCATAATTGCCAAATGCTAGAAGCAACCAAGACGCCCTTCAATATGCGAGTAGACTAACTGTACATAGACGACAGAATATTAGTGCTAAAAAGAAATGAGCTATCAAGCCATAGAAACTGGAGGACACTCAAGTGCATATTACCAAAATAAGCAATATGTGGAAACAGCCTACCTGAAAACGCTACATACCATATGATTCCAACTACCTGACATTACAGAAAAGGCAGCACTGTGAAGACAGTGAAAGGATCAATGGCTGCTAGGGTTGTAGGGCTGGGGAAAGAGTAGCAGAACACAGAGGATTTTTAGGACAGTGAAATTATTCTGTATACCGCAGTTATGGACATGTTACTATACATTCATCCAAACCCATAAAATGTATGTCTCAAAGAGTGCACCCTCATGTAGACTATGGAGTTGAGGTGATGATGTGTCAATGTAGACCTTCATTTGTAACAAATTTACCACTCTGGTGTGGGATGCTGATGGTTAGGGAGCTCCCTGTGTGCAGACAGGGTTGGTTATGAGAACTCTCTGTACTTTCCACTCAATTTTGCTATGAACCTACTCTAAAAAATAGTTTATTAATTTAAAAAATCAAATGGAGTTTAAAAACGAATGTGTTTATTGCCTGATCAGTTTTATTATATTAGTGTACACATAATTTAATTCTATTTAAAACTATTTCAAAATCACAGCATAGTTTATAAATATCATATATCCATATATATTAAAGCAAAATATTAAAAACTATTTTTATATTTGATTATCTGAACATTAAAACTGAATAAGCAGAATA
Source organism: Prionailurus bengalensis (assembly GCF_016509475.1). Taxonomy (NCBI): domain Eukaryota; kingdom Metazoa; phylum Chordata; class Mammalia; order Carnivora; family Felidae; genus Prionailurus; species Prionailurus bengalensis. The sequence continues at coordinate 78,449,155 of NC_057359.1, read as the reverse complement.
ATTATTCTTGGCACTTATGTACTTCAGATCAGTTTCTAGCTAAGAAACTGTATCTCTTTCTAATACTGTGTTGCTGTTCTTTGAGGTTCGCCTACCCACCTGCTGAAGAATGTACTCTTTTCATCACAGTCTTAGTAATTTTTCATCAAATTATTTGCAATCTTTTTCAAGTTTCATGTTATGCTTAACATATTTCAAGTTTTTGACATCATCTATGGACTCTGATCTGTATACTTTATGATTTTTAGCTGAGAAAATATTTTCCCTGTGGATGTGAGATAACTCTAAGCTAAGGGCAAATTCTGCTAAATGGAGTATATTCTTATATTTTGTGTATTAAAATGAATAAATATTTCAGACCAAATATTTTCACAGCTACGGTCTCTTTCCCTCCATTAAGAGAATCTTACTGTGATAAGTACTTTTACAAGACAAAACTTGTCAAAGATATTGCTCCAGGCATGATTCGTTTTAATTTTCACTAAATCAAGTTGCTGCAAAATCAAGGGCCTCCTCCATGTCATTGCATTTCTGTACAGAATATATATGCAATTTTTTAAAATCTGAAGATTTTTTGGCACTCATATCATTGAATACATTGTTACAGATTTTGAACAACATGCAGCCAAAATTTAGAGGACTTATTTGAAAAATGAAAATTTGTAATCATTCACTATCGTTTGAAAAACCTCAGATTGATTTACAAAACAGTTCTTCCAAAGCTCAAATATTTCTAGAATATGATTTGCCAAGGGCAGCAAGAAGACAGTGAGCATTGCTATCCTAATGAATGTCTTAAACTGCTTGACTGGACATAATAATTGATTATAAAGGGCACCAACAACAATTCTATGCACATTTTCCTCTATGGGTTTAGTGAAAACACAGGTTACCATGATGTGCTCTACCAAAATGTGCATTCATATTATCACTACAAAAACAACTAATTTTATTTTTTTTTATTTTTTAAATTTATTTATTTTTGGGAGAGAGAGAGAGAGAGTGAGTGAGTGTGAGTTGGGGAGGGGCAGAGAAAGAGAGACAGCATCAGAAGCAGGCTCCAGGCTCTGAGCTGTCAGCACAGAGCCTGAAGCAGGGCTTGAACCCATGAACTGTAAGATCATGACCTGAGCTGAAATCAGATGCTTAACCGACTTAGCCACCCAGGCACCTCCAACTAATTTCATTTTCAACGTCATACGTTCACCTGAATTTATAATACCATTCCCCAAAATGTCAGATATTTGACTAAATGAACTTCCAAAAGCTTTACTTTTATCTTAAGAAGTTTTTTTAAATCAAATAATTATTAAAATTAATTAATTTTCTATTTATAGCATCTGGTGATACCAATACAGAACTTGCTTAATTTACCTGTCTGTGAAGTTTTTTTATATTAATGGAACCAACATGTTAATAGCTATCACCTCACTTTTTCTATTTTCAGGATAAAACTTCAAATGAAAATGAGAAAAAAACAGAACAAGCATTTGATCTACATAAATGAAAAGTCATGTTTTGCAGACAGATAGGGAAATATCTTCTGCTGTAGTCTCCTGGGCTAATTAGTTGTTTGGGGGAATGATCTTCATAAATTAACTGCTAACTTGAGGCAAATCTGATTACTCCGTAGCTTTCTGTTTCTGCTTAGTCAGTGATATTTCCACAGTCTTCGTGCTGGGTGGTAAATGTTGACAAATATGTTTTGGGGATAACTTTCATCATCAACTTTCTTTAGCAATTGGAATTCAGTACTAATTTGTACTTAAGTATACACTTCTTAAAGTTCATGGCATCCAAAAGGATTTATTTTAAAAGAAACAAACAGATCACCAGCTATTAACCCATAAATACTTGAAAATAATCACCGTAGTGACTGTGGTCAGGCAAATAGTTGCTTAGTCAGTATTTCCTGACCATCTTTCATGTCAGTGCAAGCTGTCCTTTCCCAGATTGCTCTCTGACCCTGGCGTCAGGAGCCTGGGGCACTTTCAGGGACCTTGCTGTGGTGATACCCTGCGGTGTGTGGCACAAGTGGTTAGTACACCGAATGGCCAGTAGGGGCAGCAGTGACTACTTCTACCATGCCTACCACTAAAACCTAAGTCCATTTGCTTCAAGTCCTTGAAAAGAGGTTTGTAGTCTAACACCTGGAAATGATCCGGCAAAGGACGTAGGACATGCTTGGCATTCTCCAAGTATAGACATTTGTTAATGTGAAAATGCAGTCCATTGTTACATGCATCTCAAATGCTAACAGATGAGACAGTGACAGAAAGTGTAAGGACAAATTAGATGCTCCCCAAACCCACACTGGTTTATTTTAATGCAAAAATGAGTAATATTTTGTTATAAATTAAAGGAAAATCCAGAGAAAAATTCTAAATCTGATGGGAAAAAAAGGCAACAGGCATAAACTAGAACTATCCCATGTAAAGAGGAAGATTTTTTAACCACACTCCAGTGGATAGTAGGGGATATAGAAAATGAAAGATGTTGTGTGGCATAAAAGAGAATAAAAAATATTTTACAGAAGAAGCGTCTGGGTGGATCAGTTGGTTGAGCGTCCAACTCTTGGCTTCAGCTCAGGTCACGATCCCAGTGATCAAGCCCTGCATCAGGCTGAGTGTGGAGCCTGCTTAAGATTCTCTCTCTCTCTCTCTCCCTCTGCCCCTTCCCCTGCTAGCTCTATCTCTTTCTCTCTCTCTCTCTCTCTCTGTCTCATAAATAAATAAATAAATAAATAAATTTAAATTTAAATTTAAATTTAAAAAATATATTTCATGGGAGATCCCTCTACAGAGATCAGTCCTCAAAAGATAAAGAGTGCTGTGGGGTGCCTGGGTGGCTCAGTCTGTTAAGCGTCCAACTTCAGCTCAGGTCATGATCTCACGGTTCATGGGTTCAAGCCCCACATCAGGCTCTGTGCTAACAGCTCAGAGCCTGGAGCCTGCTTCAGATTCTGTGACTCTCTCTTTCTCTCTGCCCCTCCCACACTCATTGTGTGTGTGTGTGTGTGTGTGTGTGTGTGTGTGTGTGTGTGTGAAAAATAAATAAAACATTAAAAAATATATAAAAAATAATGAGTTCCTGTTTTAGGATACTTTCAATGTGAAAGAACAGAAATGGATAAAATAACAATGAAAATAAGTTTGGCAATATACTGATTGGTTGCAAAAATGCCTACAAATTGTTATTTTCTATCTGTGCCCTTTGTTAGGACTCGTCCTCAGACCCTGTGACTTGCTTTGGGCACTATGACATTGACCTATGTGTCACAAGCAAAGACTTATACAGTGCTTTCATCTTGGAGCCTGCCTTCTGGTTGCTCTTGGGAGCCCTGTGACTACTAAGATGCTTACCTAAGCCAGCTTGATAAATGATGGATGACATGTGGTCAATTGATCGCCATCACATCAGTGACTCCAAGCCAACTACTAGACACATGAGTGAGGTTTCTCCTGGGCCAACATTGACTGAGCCAGCCCAAGCTGAGCCAGCCCAGATCAAAAAAGCCACCCAGTAAGTGCACAAAATCAGGAAAAGACTGAATGTTTCTTGTTTTAAATGGTTTAGTTTGGTGGTGGTTTGTTACCCAGCAGTAGGTAAATGGATACGGAACATGCTTTTTGTAAAGGGTGAAACAATACAGTACAAAGATGTATAAAGACCAATACTGACTCCCTCCTACCCAGCTCTACTCTTCAGTACCATCAACCTCACCTTTGCCACCCTCAGGAAGTGTGATATCTGTCTTTATAGACCTTTCTTCTTTAAATACACACATTTAAAATATATACGAAACTTTGTTCACACATAGAATGTGATTATGTGTGTTAGTCGACAATTTTATTTTTTTCCACTTGATTAACCATTACAAATGTACAAATCAGTCGATGTAAATTTGTACTTTCTGTGTCTTATTTTTCCTTTTGGTAATGACCTTAAATCTTTTTTTTTTTTAATGTTTATTTTTGAAAGAGAAAGAGAGACAGAGTGTGAGTGGGGGAGGAGCAGAGAGAGAGAGAGAGAGAGAGAGATTGAGAATCCGAAGCAGGCTCCAGGCTCTGAGCTGTCAGCACAGAGCCTGACACGGGGCTTGAACTCTCAAACTGAGAGATCATGACCGGAGCTGAAGTCAGACGCTTAACCGACTGAGCCACCCAGTCGCCCCCCTTTTTTTATTTATTTTTTATTTTTTTTGAGAGAGAGAGAGAGAGAGAGAGAGAGAGAGAGAGAGAGAGAGCATGAGTGGGGGAGGAGCAGAGAGCAAGAGAGAGAGAGAATCTGAAGCAGGTAATGACTTTATATATACACACATAGATATTATTTTACTTACATTGGAGTATATCAGGCATTTTTGTGCAGTCTTTTTCTTTGTCTATCTTGACTTGTCCCTAACCCCATTTCCTCTCACAAAATAGCATTCCCAACAACATGGCAGGTATCTTTCTATACTTTGTCTATGCTTAAGTACCAAGTACTATATTAATACACATAAACTAATATACATCTGTGTGTCTGCATATATGCAAAACTAGATGGGGATTTTTTGCCAAATTTGCTTTCTAAAATGGGACCTTATCCTACACAATATTTTGCTTATTACACATACTTCCTAAGTTTTCTAACCAATAATGCCTTATGAGATTCTCCTTATCAGGCAGCATATTTTTGATCCATTATTTTTGATGGCTGTAAAATAGTCTTGGTATAAATGTGCTATAATTTATTTTACCATTTCCCCTATTTGTTTGTCACTTTGTTACTACTTTCTGCCTCTATGAATAATGTGGCAATAAACACCTGTATTCATAGATCTCTATATCCTGAGTCTTTATTTCTGTGGGAAAGACCCCAGGTAAGGAATGCTGGCACAAAGGTTAAGTATATCTTTAATTTTAATAGTTGTTTCTATATTGATTTCAGAAAAGACCGTGACCATTTATCCTATTAGCTGTAAGGCACCTAATGAGCATGAAATGATATCACATTGTTGCATATTAATTTGTATCGCTCTGACTTCCAGTGTGTGTGTGTGCATCTTTTTGTGTGCTTTTAACTATATTTGCTTTAGTTTTATGGGAAAACTTGTGTATATGCCATTTTTCTCTTGGCTCCTTTGAACTTTTTTTCTCAGTTTAAAAGAAATCTTTCTACTGAATAAATATTAGCCACCTGACATTTCTGTTGCATTTCTTTTTCAATTCAATTGCTTGCCTTCAACTTCAATTATGGCATTTGATCACTGAATTCATTATCATTAAGATTTTCACTGACCCCAGGAAACACATACAATCTAGTCATGATTCTAAGGTGTAACTTTTTTTACATTTTATTCTTTAATTATGTAAAATTAATTTTATGTGGTGTGAGCTAAAAATTAAACTTTTCCCCCTACTTTATATGGATAACCAGTTGTGCTAGCACAGTTTATTAAATAACCCATCATTTTATCGATGAATTAAACTACCACATTTATCCAATATTAAGTTCACATAAAACATGTATATTCTGGTCTACTGAACTATTCATTCATATATTGATTTGTTAACACTGACTTTATGGTATTTTCTCCTATTGAGTAAGGCACATCACTCTGATCTATTCTTTTTTGATACATTTTTTGACTCTCCTGGGCCATTTTTTTCTTTAAACATTTACTTAATCTGTATCATGAAATATATTTTATATACAAAACTGTGCAAAAATATATATGCAGTGTAACAAATGTAATAAATTAGCCCTTGTACACACAATAGTTTATTTTTTATTTTTTTAATGTTTTCACTTATTTTTGAGACAGAGAGGGACAGAGCATGAGCAGGGAGGCGCAGAGAGAGAGAGGGAGACACAGAATCCAAAGCAGGCTCCAGGCTCTGAGCTGTCAGCACAGAGCCCGACACGGGGCTCGAACTCACGGACCACGAGATCGTGACCTGAGCCGAAGTCGGACACTTAACCGACTGAGCCACCCAGGCGCCCCAACATGTAAGCAGTCCATCAATAGCAAACATTAGAAAGGACAGAAAACCAAAATTTTCACTCACCACTAGTGGGTGTATGAATTCGCCTTTCAGTTTTGGAAAACAGGTTGGCTCTGCCTGGTAAAACCAAACATACGCATACCCTAAAACCTAGTAATTTTACTACAGCTGAAAAAAAAAAATCAAGTGGCCAATTAACAAGAAATTTAGTAGTTATTTCTGCTGGGGCTACCACAGAAATTGTGTACACACAATAGTTTAAGAAATAGAATATTACCATTGGTTTTGAAGCCTTCTAGGTTCCTTCCCCAGCTCAGATTTCTCTGTATCAGGAATAGGGTGCATGTATAGGGTCTCAAATGAGAAGGGTGCATGAGAAGGTCTCAAATGCCATGAGCCAGCTACATTTTCTTTGTAGTGAAAAGCAGGATCATGCCTTTTCCCTTTTTAAAATTGTGGTTTGTCTTTTTCTTATTGATTTGTGAGAGATATTTATACAACCTGCAAGATGAGCCATTGTCATTTATGTGGCTGCAAATGTCTTCTCCTATATTGTGACTGGTCTTTTCAATCTCTTTATGGGGTCTTTCAATGAATAGGTGTCTCTAATATTAAGGAAATCGTATTTATGCTTTCCTGATGCTATGTTCTTTTGGGTTTTAAGAAAACTTTTCTCCCACTGAAAGGATGAAAATACTATCTTTTTTTTTTTTTTTGAAGTTTTGATTTAGTTATCACTAAATTATCTGGAAATAGTTTTTGTTTATGATGCAGGATGAGCATACCTTTTCATCTTTTTCCATGTGGAGAATCACTTTTCACAGCAACACTGCTTGTTAAACAGACTATAATTTTCCTACTAATCTGTTTTGCCAGCTTTTTTATGTAGTAGGTTTTCTTATCTGTATAGGTCTCTTTCTATTCTATTTCTCTGGCAGATTTTCTTAAGCTCTCCTTTATCCAGTTAAGGAAGTTCCCTTTATTCACAGTTCAGTAAGAGTTTTCATTAAGAATGACTGCCAAGTTTTACTGCAAGCTTTTATTGCATCCATTGAAATTTATTTTTCTTATTTGGTCAGTTAAAATGATATAATAAATTTATAGATTTTCTAATATTAATCATTCCTAGAACAATCTTATATTAGACATGACATATTTTTAAACTCATTATTGAATAGAATTTGCTAATATTTCATGGAGAAGTTTTATATGTTCATGAGTGGTAGTGGTCTTTCCTGTATACTTCTATATACTCTTAGTTATGGTCCTACTGTATACTTTCTGCATGTTTGGATGTAAGATTACACTATTTTCAAAAAAAGAAGCTTGGGAAGTGACCTTTCCCCCTTATTTTATCCTCTGAAAGACATTCTGTAAGACTGGAACTATTGCCTTCTTAGATATTTAATAGAATTTACTTGTTAAATTAATTGGGCCAGTTGTTTGTGAGGATAGATTAAAACATTGTTACAATATCATTAATGTTTATAAAGATTATTCAAATTTTGTACCTATTTTCTACTGTTTATTCATTCAAGTTCATTAAACTATATTTTTGAGTTTTTCATTTCTGTAAATGCTTCCTCATTTATATGAGTGTTTATTTTGCATATTGCCTGTTACTTCTGTTACCCATTATTGAAACTATACTTTTGTCTCCTTTCCTTTCTTTGCATCATCTATGCCCTTTTTTCTCTCTCCCACCACTTATTTCTGTCTCTGTCACGCACACACACATACATCTTTGTCTTGATTGTTTCTCTTTTTAGAATTTTCCCTGCTCTTATTTTATTAATTTATTAAATTAATTTTTATCATCTTTGCTTTTTTTAGTGGTTATTTATTTTTGACAGAGAGAGCACAAATGAGGGAGGGGCAGAAAGAGGGGGACAGAAGATCTGAAGCAGGCTCCTTGCTGACAGTAGAAAGCCCGATGGGGGACTTGAACTCATGAATCGTGAGACCATGACCTGAGCCGAAGTTGGATGCTTAACCGACTGAGCCACGAGGCACCCCAATCCTTTTTGCTTTTGAATATAAGGATTTTGGAACTATAGTTCTTTTAGCTATCACTTTACCTACAAAACAACTTTTCCATTGTTGTATAGATAGAAATATTTTCTAATGTCCATTATAATTTACTTGACTCATGAGTAATTTAGAATGTTTATTTAAATTTTGAAAGATATGTATAAATGTGACTTTTTTTCCTACTGTGTATGTGCATGAGCACACATCTATGCATATTCAGTTGTTTATATTTACTTTTGTTGTCTTTTTTATATTGACATCTAATAATTTCAATTTGGCTGGAAATTTAGTGACATGATATTAACTTTGTGAAACTTACTGAAAAATTTTTTAAACATGGAAAACGATCAATTGTTTAAAATTGTCCAGAAAATAACTGTTAGGGGGCAATATTCCACTAATCAACCAGGTTATTTATGTTGTTTGGGTCACCTGTATTCTCTATCAATTACTGAGGCATGTTTCTCGATGTCTTGCCATGCTGGACATTTGTCATTTCTGTCCTTGCAGATCCATAATTTTTTAGCTTACATAATTAGAAGTGTATTATTGGGTGATTACAAGTTAAAATTATACTGTTTTCTTAATAAATGGAGTCTGTTTTCTCTACAGAACAGCCCTCTACCTCTTCTAAAGATTTTCGAGCCTTGCCTTCCAAGTTATCTGAACTTTGAATAGCCATGCCAGCTCTAAGCCTGTGTTCTCCTGTTATATTTTTCCCTAGTGGTTTTGCAATCTTTTGGTACATTTGTGAGTTTTTTCCCTCTGGTAAATAATCTATAGGTGAATTTTATTTTTAAAATACATTTTAATTTCTCAAATGCAGAGAGAAAACTATATTAACTACGATTATGGATATAACTGGATTTGTACCTTTTCTACTGTGTGCTATTTATTACAATTTTCTATATTTCACTTTTATTTCCTTTTTTTCCCTTTATTTTGGAATGAGTTCATGTTTCTTCTTTGCTGATTTGGAAATTATACACTATACTGTTCTTTTAGTGGTTACCTAAGAAATTATAATGTACATATTTAAGTTAATAAAATATACAGTTAATATATTCACTCTGTTTAAAAAAGAAAGAAAAAAATCAAAATCCCTGAAGTGTATTTATAAACCTTAATTTTGATCATATTCTTCCTGATTAATGAGCAAGGTTCAGACATCAGTATAGGTCTTATGTGTTTGAACCTCACCAAGATCTCTATGGGCACCATTTCTCCTAATTCACCCAGTGACAGTGGGGTCTTGGTTTAATGTAGATTACCTACCTAACTTCACATTATAGGCCCCAGTCTTCTTTCCTGTGGTTCAAAAATTTCCTTAAAACTCTGGTTTTAGGTCTCACTAACTGACAGATACCAGCGCAGAACATTGTCTAGAATGTTCTCATTTACCCTTTGTGTTCACACTTTCATACAGTCTCCGGCTCCCGATTTTATTTCTCTGTGTTTTTTGTTTTTGTTTTTGTTTTTTTAGGGGCATTAAATTTTTTTTAAAGTTTCCATTTATTTATTTTTATTCAGATTATTAAATTTTGTGTACTAATTGAGGCTTCATGGCCATCTAGTCTGCCATACTGCCAAAAATACATGTCTTTGGCCTTTTACACTTCCGTGAGAAGTGTAAGATCGTTGATTCAAATTCTAAAATTAAACAATATAATTAAACAAAGTGAAATGCATTAAACTTTGGGATTCTAATCAATGGTCAATAAACACATCACTACGTCTGGATTGAAGTGACAAATTCATAATATTGTTTCCCCAGTTTTCTGGCCCCATGTCCAGAATTGAGAGGAGTTGACAACTGATTTAATATTAAGTTACTAGGATGGATATATTAATAATCACCTTAATGAATTCATCTACATTAAATCCCTGAACTCTGAGGATCTTTCCTTGCTGGGAAATATAGAAGCCTTCATAAACAAGCACAAGCAAATGAAATTAGTCTTTCAATCATTGGGCAGATAATTAAGTATTAGAATCCTTGGATTTTCTCTTCATGTTTATTAGATGTTCTTCATTACTCAGACATGGAACTGAAAGTTTCCATCACTGCCAGTGGGTGTGACTCCCTAGGTAGACTTAGAAGCCTTTGCTTCTGGTGTAAACAATTTCACTGGGGAGATGTAAACCTTAGAAGTTTCTTGTTTGGGTTCCCTTGATAGAAGCCACGCCATGCACTATTCTCTAGGTACTCTTTCTGTGTGGTCCTGGTTTTAGTCAAACTTGATTTTCAGTCACAGTCCTGCCATTTTGAACAATGTGATCGGGGATAATTCTCCTCCCCTCTATGTGTCTGTTCTTCCTTCTCTTTAAGGTGAGAGATTGAAAGTTCAGTCCTTCCCAACTTAGGAGTCTGAAAGGCTTGAACGATTGTGGTCACTATATTGAGATCCACTTCGTTTTGTCTTCTATCCAGAAGTGAGAGTTAGGACAGCCATGAGTCAGCCAAGGAAAGTTATGTGATTCATAGATAAACATGATCATCCTCATCTGTCTGCTTGGTGGATGAGCAATCACAGAGCAGTGAGATAAGAAGGTCCAGCCTCACATGTATGTCCTGAGGACCTCCCTACTCAGATTCTTTGCAGGGCTTACCTGGTCATAATATTTCTCATGAGCCTGGGAAGGAAAATCACATGCATAATGTGTCTGCCGTATTCTACCAGATAACACCTCTAATAACATTCTTGCTCAAATCCTGTGAGATGGATAGGCATTCTCATCTTCATTTTACAGATGGGAAACACCAGGGCTCAAAGAAGCTAACCAGCCTAGATTTTGTAAATGATTAGCACATAAAACTGGAGGGACAGGATGATACAACTAAGCTCTACAGTCACGTCCTGTCTGACACCTTGCACTGCTCAAACACTTGAGTTTTGGGGCCCAATCTATGTGTGGCAAGGTAATGAATATGGGAAGGGCCACAATCCCCTCTTGTCCTCAATTCTTCCAAAAATCAAAGATGAGTAAGATGGTATTTTCTCCATCATTGTTTTTATGATGATTAAATTAAATAACAAAATAACAACAGACTCTCTGAAAAGGCTTAAATACATAATAATCAAGCTTTGTCTTTGGGAGATATGTCCTAAGACCACAGCACTACCATGAAGCAAAGATTAAGGACCAAAACTCTGCAGCTAGACCACCTCAGTGAGAATCCTGGCTTGCTCATTTATTCCCCCTGCAAAATGAGGACAATAAGGGCAAGTGCAGGACCGGTTGTGTTGGGGCTTCAAAGAGTGAATACATGTAAAATACCCAGAGTTACGCCAGGCACATGTACATGATCAGTAATGTTAGCTGTTAGGAGTCCCACTCTGTGTCTGGTTATGGGGAGTATTTTTTTTAATGTTTATCTATTTTTGAGAGAGACAGACACAGAATGCGAGTGGGATGGGGCAGAGAGAGAGGGAGGCACAGAATCCGAAGCAGGCTCTAGGCTCCGAGCCGTCAGCACAGAGCCGGACGCGGGGCTCGAACTCACGAGCTGTGAGATCATGATCTGAGTCAAAGTCAGACGCTCAACTGACTGAGCTACCCAGGCGCCCTTGTAACAGGAAGTATTTTTATTGTGCTCCAGGACTGTGCCTTGATGTGTTAAACTACCTCCCCATGGTTATAAGGCCTTGACTCCTAAGCACTCAGCACATCCCTGGCAAAGCTATATGGCCCATAAATCTGTCCAGCTTCCTTCTTCATTTTTTAAGAGAAAGAGAGAGACAGGGTGCCAGCAGGGAGGAGCAGAGAGAGAGGGGGACACAGAATCCAAAGCAGGCTCCAGGCTCTGAGTTGTCAGCACTGAACCTGACACGGGGCTCAAACCTACCAACCATGAGATCATGACCTGAGCTGAAGCTGGACACTCAACCTACTGAGCCACCCAGGAGCCCCACTTGCTTCCTTCTCTAATGCACTTATTTACTGCATCTTTCAACAAACACTTTCATGCGCCTGCCTACTGTGTGCAGCAATCTCAGGTGGTAAGCTAGGCAAGTGACAGGGAGGAGGGGTCAGGGATGGGACGGTGGAGAAGAACAGGTCCCCAAGGAGGAGACGGGAGTCTTTCCACACAACAGGTTCCTTAGGGTGGGGTTGAGGTAGTAGGCAGCAAAGGATTTTGTTGGGGCAGAAGCAAAGCCCTCAGGGGATTCCACCAAAGCTTCTCTTTTTCTTTCATTGGAGTTTTGTGCTAGAGCTATAAACCCTCCAAAATGAGTTGAGATCATTAGGGAAGCTCCACTGATCGCTGGTGAAAAAATATAACAATTAAAACCAAAAGCCTCAGAGTGGGAAGCTTGGGGAGGTGGACAGGGGAGGAGACGGGAACAGGGATGGCTCTTAATACTTAATAACAAATACTAATAATGGCAAAGAGTCAGAGACTAATTAAAAGTTTCTAAAAAGAGAGACTGAAAGACAGAGAGAGAGGAATTCATCTGTAATATTTTGCCTGAGTGGAATCAGGAAGCACTGTGGCCAAGAGAAGGAAATGAAGGACAAGGAAGCTGGCATTTGGGGATAAGGTCCAGTCTTGGGTGACTTGAGCCACCTTGGCAAGCATTTTCATCTTGATGAACCTTTCTCATGTGCAAAGTGGTGCCCTGCTTTCTATCTCAGTGGGGTTAGTAAGTAACAAATGTGCACAGAATCACGCTATATAACATGAGCAAACTGCTTGCTTTCCTCCAAGGAGAAGCATTGCCTAAGAGTTGTTATAAATGACCTCCAAGTCCTTTGCAACTTGACAATTTTATGTTTCCACTAAATAAATAAATAAATAAATAAATAAGATTTCTGAACTGGTATTTCAAGTAGATAGAAAAGGTAATGGAACTTGGAAATTAAATGAATTTCTTGAAGGACTTTTGCCCCAAATATAGTGTGTGAATTTTTTCCCATTAGACATTCATTTCTTCAGTGTAATCCTGCATGACTGCATCTTTCTCTAATGACAGCGTAAGTAGATGATAAGTCATCTTATCATTACTTCACATTAACAGGCTAATACTTTCCTAAGCAAATGATTTTATGGTCTGCAGAAAAGGAAGTACTTGACAAACTGGACATTTGTAATAGCTAGTGTAATGCAGGCATGAGTAGGGAGAGAGTTGTCAAATTAATCCACCTCAAAATATAACTTGTGAAGCATATGGACAAACAGAGAAAATAAATAAATAAGAGACTGTTGAATACCTACTGTGTGTCAACTGCCTCACATGTGTAGCTCACTTAATGTGCATTAAAAATCAAAGAGGCAAATATCTTACAGAGGGAATTTTAAATGCAGAATGAATTCATAACACACCAGAAGTCAAAGGACAAACAAGACAGGTAAGAATTGACTCCAGAGCCATATTCCTTGTCCCCTACTATCCTGACCACTTTCCTGCTTCCCATGCTCCAGGCCCCAAGAGACTTCCAGAATCACTAGTCAACCACAGCCCTGCAAATGACTCTAGAAACAGACGATTTATAGAATGACCTGATTTTCCAATCTGTATTTTTGAAGCTGTTTCATTCTTTTGTTACTCCACACTCAATACATTCCCATCTTCTTTCTCCTTTTAAATTTCCTAATTGGTTGGTGGGTGCCTCTTCCTCACAAGAAGTTTTTCTAGACAGCACGTGGCACTCAGTTTTGTGACTCAAAAATCAGCTGATCAGTTGTTAAAAGTGAAGATCCTGAAGCCCCACCTTAGGAGCCCTTCCTGGAGCACAGAATAGCCTGAGGCAGGTGTTAGATGAAATCTGAGTTCAAATCCACATCCTGCCATTCACTAGTTCTATGAATTTAACACATTTTCTCAAACTGCCTGAGACCCAGTTACATCACCTATAAAACTATTGTAAGAATATCTGCCTCATGGCATAGCCCTTGAGAACAAAATGAGGCAATATATTAACTCTGGGCTAAGAGTAAATGGTTTGTAGCAGTGGAGTAGAGAAGCAGCGATGTGCAGATGTTCAGTAGAGAAACACTGGAGCCAGACTGCCTGGGTGCCAATCCCAACTTGACACATTTGCTACCTCTTCAAAGTCACATGGAAAAAATAAATAAATAAGAAATAAATAAAAATTAAAAAAAATAAAGTTAAATGAATGCCTTAACCTTGCTGTGCCTTGGTTTCCTCATCTGCGAAATGGGAATATCATGAAGCAAAATGAGAATATCAAAGTACAAAGTCAAAATATAGTGTTACCTGCCTCATTAGGTCACTATAAATATTAAATATGGTGATACCTATGAAGAGATTAGGACCCTTACAGACACTGGCTTCTATTATTGATATCTCACAGATAATAGTTTTCTAAGGATAGGAAACCCATCTGGTTCTCTGTGGCATGAAGTCCAGCACTGTGGGCAAAGGAGTTACTACCAAACACTGTTAAATAAAAAAGGAGCCAGTGTTGGGAGCACAGGGTATCTGAACCCAGTGTCAGACTCTTAGATGATGTTCAAGGTTCCAGAAATTAAGCACATGCCTGGCAGAGCCCTCCTCTACCAACTTTTGCCCTCTTCTAAAACCAAAGCACATTCCAAGGGGGAATTTAATCCAAATGCTTCTTATTTACTCATTTACTCTTAAACCATCCAGATATTATTGGATAAAACTGGATAAAACTATTATTGGATAAAACTCTTTGGTGCCTAAAGAGAAACATGAAAGAATCACAACATGACTTCTTGAAAAGCTTTTTCTGCCAGACAAGAAACCACATGTTGGTAAACAAACTTGTCAACCAAAGTGAAATGAGGGATATTATCATCCTGATTTCTTTCCACATTGCTTTCACTCCGTTTCTCTTTTCCCTTCCTTTGGTCTACGTGTTTCATTCTGTCACCCCTATTTCAACTACACCTTGAGGGTGGGTAGATTTTGTTCTCTAATTGTGCAGCAAAGAAAAATAGGTCTGACACTTGTTTCTACATATATTTGTATAGGAAGAAAAAAACTGCCAGGAGGCATTCTCATGTTCATAGGCAGATAATTGCATATTTAAAAGATCTCTATAACCCATCTAATCTCGTGGTTTTCATTAGGAAGTTTTAGCAGAAGTGTGGCACACAAGGGAAACCCTTGGACTGATGCATTCACCTGCACATGTAAATGTCCAGTCTACAGTATTTTGAACTGACAGTAAGACAGACTGGCAACTAACTCTGTAATTTAAGGCAGAAAATGGTAAGGGCTTAGAAAGGGACAACTGTTCTACATAGATGCAGAAGAGGAAGGGATTCATTTTGGTAAGTTTGTTCACTAAATGTTTTAAGCAAAAGCCAAATATGCAAGGTTTGATAAAGAAGGAGTAGGATTTTACACAAAGAATTTGGATGAGCTATGGATTGGCAGAATACTGAAACTAAGACCAAGATGCTCAAAATGGCAGACAATATGCAGGAAATAACCTGTCATTACACTGAATCAGAACAAACTCTGTGAAACAAACCTCTGAATAAAGATCAACTTTTTAATATAAAAGTCACCCAGGCCAAACAGCATATGTGGATAGAGTCCTGTTTATACTGGCGTCAGCCTAATGGTCCTCCAAATTCCAAATTTGGCTTGATTGCTACCAGTAATAGGAAACTCAGTGTCTGTCCCAATAGTCCTTGGCATGTTTGGAAACCTATGATTATTACATGGAATAAATCTTCACCTGCAGCTAAATTTTTTTCAACGTTTATTTATTTTTGAGTGAGAGAGAGCGTGCAAGTGGGGAAGGGACAGAGAGAGAGGGAGATACGGAATCCAAAGCAGGCTCCAAGCTGTCAGCACAAAGCCCAACACGGGGCTCAAACCCATGGACTGTGAGATCATGACCTGAGCCAAAGTCATGATCTATAAAAGTAACAGTTTTCTGGGGAAATAGTTTGGATCTAGTCACCACATATTAAAAAGTATGATGTTGAAGGATAAACTCAAAGGAGACCAGGTAGGGTAATACTGGGCTTAAAATGGAGGAGCTGAGACCTCCCGAGTCTGAAAGAGTTACATGACCCTATATGACTCACCTAAAAGAGTGAGTTCTCTTTTAACTTGGACCAAGAATGGTAGACAGAGGTCAGCAGACGATTTTATTCCTGTGTCAGCTATACCTTTCAGTGTTGGTGAAATGAAAACTTCTGATGCCTGTTCAGTCAACAGAAGAGCCATGAGTGGTTTCCCACCCTGGACATCCCAGTTGGCTAAGGGGAGGCCATTTCCCCTAGGCAGACTGGAAAAATGGGGAAAACCAGCATTTTGCCTTTTAAACCCCTTTTGCACATACTTTTTTAGCCATAAAATTTTCCTTACGAGAAAATGAAACTTTATCACACGTGTAAAAATTAAGAAAAAAAAATCACAAGAACCATCTTTGCTAAATAGTAGATACATAACAGAAACAGGAGCCAGTGGGCACTTTCACAGTGATCACCGAGTCTCCCAGGCACCCCAAACTATAGCTAATGCTTTTGCTAATCCACTGAATTACAGAGAATAAACGTAAATGGTCTTTCAAGACTAAAGATATTTAAAGGAAATATTTATTTATCTATCTATTCATTCATTCATTCATTCATTCATTCATTCATCATCTCATTGAGTCCATGCTCCAGATTCTGAACTAATCATGGGATGGCTGATGGTGATCAAACAGATCCAAACTCTGCCCTTATATAACCTTTGGCCTCATGAAGGACACACACAAACAATGACAACACACTGTCCTGGGTGTATGAGGAGAGAGTTTCAGGTACTAAGGAATTACATCAGAGAGGCATACAATCCTGATTAATGAAAGGGGCATAATCCTGGTCTCTAAAATTATCTTGTTTTTCTACAGACTAAATCTCAATTACTTCAATTCCTTTCCTCATTATCTTGTTTGCTTTTCTGTGATTACGTCCTAATGTGTCTCTTCTTCTTAAAAATTATAAATAGTACTGTGAACCCCATCTGAATAGGGAGTATTATCTAACTATTTCTGCATGTTATATTTCTAATTATGAAGGTTTTATTGGTAGCCAACATTCATATTGAGTGACCATCTTTCATCATTATTTAGATTATACCTGCAACAAAACCCCAAAAAAGTTATACAGCCACACACATGTACACACAACATACACAAACGTATGCTTACATACAAATTTTAGTTTATTATAAATGTTTGCAATTGCTTCTACCTCTTGGACTTTCTTTCTGTATTATTACATCCCCCATTTTAGATACAGTTCATTTCTCTAGACTGTTCGGGTCACTCTGAATTCTAATTTTGTCATCCAACATATGCCTACTGTCCTGTCATTTGTATATTTGATGATCATGAGCATTTACTCTTCATCCAAGACACTGACAGAAATGTTGAATAAGGCAGGACAAAGGACAGAGCCTGCAGGCTGTCACCAGTCCCTGTCCTCAAGGTTGGCATTGATCCATTAATTAGCGCTCCTGGGGACCATCTTTCAACCAGTTACAAATCCAGTCTATCATACCTCCATCAAGCCCCCATTCCTCACTCCTTTCTACAAAGACATCAGGGAAGACTTTGTGAAATGGCTCATGGAAAGCTAGATATGCTGTATCGACTTCCTTTCCCTGAGCTACCAACCTAGACTATAAATACTCTTGTGTGAAATGAGGTCAGTCTGATTTGACTTACTCTTGGAGAGCTCACGCCATGACCAAAGTGAAAGCAGTACTCTTTCTGTATGATTAGAACTTCAGAATTTGGGAGCTGTAAAGGATTGTAGAGATTATCTCATCCAGGCTCATCATTCCACAAGTGAGTCTCAAGCTTGAAATAACTTTGCCCATGGTCACACAGCTAGTCAGAGCTTGAAATGTAGTTATAACTTATATTCCCCTTTTCACACTTAGGAGGAGTGGAATTGACGTTAGAAAAGCATTTCTCAAAATATATTCCATGCAATATTACTTCCAGGCTGAAAAAAAAAAGTCCCCACGTTCAAATGCATTTGAAAGACCCTGTGCATTGCTGTGTTAGTGATTCACAGTTTTTTTCAATCATTAAATAAATATTTGGGGATTGTCCCCTATGCATCAGAGCCTATCCTATCTCTATGCTAGGCACAGGGATAGGACAGTGAATAAGATCTCTTACAGATTTCCTTCAAGGGGGAAAGGCAAACATCAAAAAACGAAATGGAAAGACTACTATTGTAAATTCCTCTGAAATAAATTTATAGGGTGTTCTGAGAGACGGGAGGGGTGCAAGAAACAGCTGGAGAAATTGACATTAAATACATGAGAAAGCCCAGATAAGAACTATCTTGGCATGGCCAACACAATGAAAGAATGGGGGAGGTTGTCAGCTATGACCTGAGAAGAACATATGAGGGCTAAAGAAAAAGTTGGTTGAAGATGTCAGAGGAAAAAATGAACACATGAACATAAAGTACACTGATGCATTTTGAGCAGGATAATGATCCAACTTCATTAGCATTTTGAAAATATTACACTGGCCACAGGATTGTGTGAGGGGATGAACACAGGAAGCTGTCAGAGAAATCCCACAAAAAGTTCTGGAGTAGGGAAATTGGCCTCTTGAATATTGACCTATTGAAAGAAAAAAACCCTGCTAATCTCTTTACCATTTCCCCCCCGCCCCCCAACATTTTCCAAATTAATTTGACTACCGTATCATTATTTCAGTTATACCCTGTTTTACTCCATGAAATTCTGAGTAAGAACTCATTTTAAGAAATGCTGTTTTGGGATATCTCAGGCTCAAGTCACATTCCAGGCCCTTTGAAAATAGTAACAGAACTTGCTTCTTGCTTGATTTGGAGAATTCTATTTGTTTCTTATCTTTCCAGCAGATGATGTGTTTGTTTATGAGGGTCAGCCTAGTGCTAGCTGGATTACTTTCATTCAAGTTGCCAGGTGTCAGGCTTGGAAAAATACAAGCCCTCGAAGTAATTCTAATATATAACCGTGTTTACTTATGTAGGCTTTTGTTTCTCACCTCTCTCAACTCACCCTCAACTCACAATGCCGGCTGTTTCCAGCATAGCATTCTAATTGCTCATTCATTAATATTTAGCAAAACTAACTCCTACGTTAAAAGAAAAAATTACCTTCCAGACTAATTAACCAGCAATGAATTTCACATTTGGATACATTTCCATAGGCTGATTTCATCTTATTTTTAAATAAGGAATGAGGAATGAGAGGACCAGAAGGAGGCACCAAGGTGTCAACATGAAATGATAATCAAATTCAACATGCGTAGTGAGATTCCTGTACATTGGCTCCTTTAATCTCTGAGGAAGGGCTTCTGATCCTTGGATGTGCACATGGATTGCCTGAGGGCCTGGGTGAATGCAGATCCAGATTCAGCGGGTCTGAGTGGGGTCTGAAATTCTGCTCCCCAGTGAAGCTTGTAGACCTGGAACCACACTCTGAATAGCAGGGATGTTAAGGACCATGTCAGTTTTGCATTTCAGGGAATCTTCCCAGCAGGCATCTCAGTGACAGAAAACCCAAGCCCCACAGCATTAGAAATGACGTCATTTGTTATATCTCACACAATACATCCAGCGGTAGGGCGGCTCCAGCCGTGACATATCAGCATCTTGGTAATGTCATCAAGGATGGGGGTTGCTCCCAGCTCCCCACTCAGCTCTTCCCAGCAGTGCCTTCATCCTCAGGCCACTTCTCCTAGTCAGGATGTGGATATAGCAATTTCACTGTCCCATTCAGATGTGACGACATCCAGTGGAGAATATTTCTCTTCTACAGTTTTCTCCTTAAGAACAAAGCAACCTTGCTGAGAGTCCCCTAGCAGATATCCTTCACATCTCATTGGCCAGATCTACACCAAGTGCTCATCATTAATGCACAGGGCAGGTACTCCACCTTATACCCTCTGCCTATGCCCAGATCACCTGCTATTTATTGGGCAAATCCTATCTATGCCCGGATTCTTTCTCAGGAAACCACATCTCTGAGCCTGACGGTTGTCTCTGGAGGACACACAGGCTGGAAGTGCCTAAGAGTTGAAGTCCTGAGAAACAACCTGAAACAAGTGAGGGATGGGAACTAAAATCTGGCATCCTCATCCCCTAGGGGGTAAATTCTGAGTCCTACAGAAGGTCTGCAGCAGTGATAACTTCCTGTAGCACACGGAGGAGGCTGGCCGCTGATTCACCCTACATGGCTTCTCACAGAATGACTCCTTCACAGTGATTCCCAGGATCATGTCCCACCCAATACACTACTTGAACCCACACCACATCCTGTGTTCTGTTCTTGGAAGAACAACTTTAAACAAGTTAAAATAACACAACCTGACCACTGGGGGAATGGGAATTCCCCAAACAGCTTAGATGGGTGGTTTGAAAAACATGAGCCCCAGACCAGCAGCATCAACCTTACCAGGAATCTTGTTAGAAACACAAATTCCAGGGTCCCTGCAGGATCTCTGGAGATGGAGTTCAACAATCTGTGTCTTCACAAGACTTCCAGGTGACTTTGATGCATGACAGGTTTAAAAACCCCTGGTTTAAACAGAATATATCCCTGGTTCTGAGGAAAGAGTCTCCACCCATGAATCATCTGGTCATGAAGACAATGGACAGAAATATGAATAAAATCCTTGTTCTATTAAGGAGTGTTAGGCATGTGGGATGGAACAACAGATATTTCAAAACAACCATATCTGCTTCCCTGCAGTGGAAAGAATAGAAGCAAGTTGCCCCAAACATCAGAACTGGAAAACCAGAGAGGTGGGTTTTGAACTCTGGCTTATGACAACAGACACAAGGCTTCTTCCCCACTTTCCACAGCCCTCTGGTCACTGAGGGATCTTGGGCAAGGCCGGAGAGGGAAGGCCACCAGGAACAAGATTCTCCTTGCCAGAAGCCATAGCATGTGTTCCTTCAGTGGCGATAAATCCCATGAAAATGCAGATAGATAAAGTGTTCTGACATTTATATCTAGCATGAAATACACGAAAATAATAAGAGGAGAGGATAATAGTGCAACATGAAGCTTTTATTAATGTTAGACTAACTCTGTAGGGGAAATGGCTCATTTTATTGCTTTAATGTCAGGCTTTCTCCTTTCCTCCAATGGGCATAAAACTGGGCTGCCTCTTATTTTCAATCAGTAAATGGGAAAGCAGTTATTGAATGCCTCGGTGTGTCTAGAAGGACTGTATAAGCCATGGGGATATACAGAAATGCAGGAAACATGGCTCCTCCCAGGAGCTTATGATTCAGTTGGGAAAACCACACAAATAGACATTCAGATTTAACATTTACTGAATGAATGAAATGTTCTGGAAATTATGTTGACTGATTTTATACCTATTATTTTATTTAAAAATATATACAAATTAATAAATAAAGAATACCACATTAAGACAGAGTATAACCAAGTGCTAACTTGTACTCAATATGGATTCTATGGAGAGAAAGACTATCAGAAGTGTAGCTCTACCATTAATTTGCTACATGATTGTAGCTAACTCATTTCCCTCATAAGATGTTTCCTATCTAAAATGAGGGCATTGAACCAGATGAATGCATCCCAAAATTACGTTCTGTGGAAAATTCCTGTTTAGGATATTAATAGGTATCAACATGAAAAAAAAAGGTTGAGGGTTAGAGACAGTGGTGGAAGACACAAACATTTAGAAACACTTTAGACACATGTTCAACAAAATTGAGCAGGCTTGTTTCCCAAAAGACCTCTCAGAGCCTTGAAGATGCTTCTGTGTTTTGGGAATCTACAAGAGGAAAATCTTATTTGTAGCATATTATAAAAATGTTTTATTATAAAACCCACTACTATATGGTAGTGAATAACATCCTTTAATATGCTCCAGAACCAGAGTGGAAAATGCTGGAAATCCAGCAACATGGTCCTGAGGGATGGCGGCTCAGGTCAGCTCACTAGGACGATCTTTAAAGAACAACTCAAGTTCAATTCAGGGAACAGAAAGGACATTCACAGTGAGGATAACAGCATTAAAAAACAAACAAACAAACAAACAAACAAACACAACTTGGGATGATGTTTTCCTTCACTAAGACTATAGATAGTAACATAGCTTACCTTTGTCCAATAAGTTCACAATGCATTTTCAGATACATTCACTAATTTAAAAACCCTGGCAACCCAGATTTATCTTTTTGTTCTCCACTTTTGTTTTTCTCAGTGACAAAACTGATGCTTGTAATGGCAGCATCTGACTTTCTCAATGTCACCTTCTGTGTTGCCTCTCCCCTGACCCCTTCACTTTTTGTAGATCTTCTTTGCTTATTAAGGTTTCTGCATTTCAGAGTATGCTGGGTTTCTGGCTTTGTTTTTCCACAGCGTCCTGCTATGTACTCTACGGCTCAGCCCTGGTCATCAAGGACCCGGCACCTTTAACATC
The DNA here is from genome assembly GCF_016509475.1 of Prionailurus bengalensis. NCBI lineage: Eukaryota > Metazoa > Chordata > Mammalia > Carnivora > Felidae > Prionailurus > Prionailurus bengalensis. The sequence continues at coordinate 78,426,728 of NC_057359.1, read as the reverse complement.
ATCTATTGACAATAAAGCCAATCCCACAGGCAGGAAGGCTGTTCATATGGAAACCTGACTGGGTTGTGCTGGTCTTAGCATATACCGCGTGGGTCTGGCCCTGGTGATACCACCAGCTGTCAGTCTGCTGTCTGTAAATACCCCCGATACTGCATGAGTTAATTGCTGCATGTTTATAAAGCTCTTTGAGAAATCAAAGTTCTGCCTTGTAGGGAGGGTGCTCTGAAGGCAGATGTCTAATGGGAGAAGCAGGAAGTTTGGGGCTGGGAAACCAGCTGGCTGGGCTCCGTCCCAGGTTCTGCACCCTCTTCCTGGACGATGTCGGGCAAGTCACGCCTCTTCTTCTAGCCTTTTTGTCTCTTTGTACTTTTTTTTTAAAGGAGCTTTCTAAGGCTCCTTTCAGATCTCACGTACATTTATTTTTTAATGCGAATTGACCAAGTCAAACTCAGCAATCAATGAGGTGACCAGTGTCACATCGGATAGCCCTTGTGGCCATTATTTGAATGGGGGCACTTGAAACCCTCCCCACCCCCTTCTCCTGCCAGAGAAGATGAAAGCGTCATTTCTGACCTCCGCACTGGCCTTTGCCTTGAACTTGGCAGTGCCTTTCACATGACCATTTCCAGCTGGTTCTTTGCCCCCCGGCAAGACCAGACTTTTCTGAAAGAGTGTAAACTTCTCTGAATGATATTTGAAAATAAAATATAATTGATTTCACAGCTCCTTGAACCTCTCCTATCAGGAATTGATTTTTCCCCCCTCTTCTGTTTTACACTCTTGGAAGTGATTTGAGTGATGGCAAGTAGAAACTCCAATACATAAATGTTCCTCATCCTTTCTCCCTTTCTCTTTAAATCCATTCCTGATAAAAGAGTGTGTGTGGGTGTGTGTGCAAGTGCGTGCATTTGTACAAGCGTCCTTTCACATATATTCCTATCTATATTGCCTATGTCTATGAGTTCATCGATCTGCATGTACCGTATATGTACTTTTATATAACAATGTCTATGTTTTGGGGTATGGCCACATATGCAGCAAATACATTTTATGTATGCATGTGTGTTTTCCATATGTGTGACTCTGCATGCAAGTCTGCATGTGTGTTTATGAGCATGCAATTAGCATACGAGTCTTTGCAGACATATATATCTGTTTGCATGCTTGTGGTTTGTGCGTAAAGGAGCCTATATATGAACAGATAGTTTTGTGTCTAGGAACCCGTATCCAAGTCTGTTATATCCACATGAATAGGTGTATGTAAGTGCCAATGTAGTCAGATTCCCATTTCAGAGCACACCTAGCCTTGCCATTTGCCCTCCTCCCTAAAGAAAGAATAAACAAAACTCAACTTTTCTTGGATGCACCAGACAGCTCCCGCCGATTTGGACGGTCATTATGAACTACTGAGTGCTCTCCTCTGCCAGCCCAGTATTAGCTGTCACTTCCTTGGGTAAGACAAAGTCACCCAACTGGACTGTATCCTAATTATCTGGCAAGGGAAGGAGGTGTGGCAGATGCTGCGGAGGGACCTGGTAACCCCCTTTCTCTGCAGCAGCCGAGGGACTCAGTTGGCTCCCCAGAAGCCACCCCTGGAGCCGGTGCTAGACTATTTTTGAGTGACACAAAGGCTAGTTTAACATGGTGCTGATTGAAATGTTGGTGTGGCAGAAGCTGTCGGTGCCAGACAGGCCCAGCACACCTATTTTCTATCCCTGGCCTGCCTAGATTTGTGTGAGCAGCAGATCTGTGCTTCCTGTCAGTCAACCTGCCCACTAGCACGAGGCAGCACTGCCAGAGCGGTCAGTCTATGACAGTGACGGCTGGTCGGGGAGAAATGGGACTCGTGTTCACATAGGCCTTTGGCTTCCTTTAGCAGTGAGAAGGAGCTTCCACGTAGGGACCTGCATCATGGCCCATGAAAAAAATTGTAGACACTTTTACCAGTTGGAAGTAGAGTAAGACACAGAGACTCACCACAGACACTGAGGATAAGCAGGCTTTCATGATCCGGGGAGTGGAGGTGGGGAGCTGGAACTCAGGTTTCCATTCGTCCACTAGTGGCTGCAGGACGTTGTACAAGTCACTTTAGACCGATCTCAGGACAAGATTGGGTTTATTCTCAAAATAATGACAAGACAGAGTGGGGTCTGGCCATACTCTTGTATGATGGGAAGAGTCCCCCAGCATCAATTTTTGGAGGCTATCTAGTCTAATTAGCACAATATGCAGAATGTTGTTCTGCCAACCACGGAAGTTATAGCAAGATCAAGAAGACCCTGAAAAGATCAAGGTCTGGCCTGTTCCTGCTTTCCAGGTTCCAGTTCTACCACTTACTGATTATGTGCATATGGATATTTCACATTCCAGATATCCAAAATCAAGTTCACTCTTCTCTTCCCCAAACTACTGTAGCAACTACATGCAAAATGTTACCCAACCCAAACCTGAGTCACCTTTCACTTCCTTGCCTTTGACCCATCTCTGACCACTCTACAGATCCTCCGGACTCTCCTCCTAAATATCACCTTGGTCCCTCTTTGCTACCACCACACGAGTCCAGCCTGACAGCATCTTCTTTTGCCCGGACTTTACAATGACCTCCCAAAGGGTCTTCCTGCTTCCATGCCATCCCCTTCAAACTCATTCTCCACACCGAAGCCAGAGTGACTATTTAAAAACCACAACTTTGGGAGCACGTGGGTGGCTCAGTCGATTAAGTGTCTGACTCTTGATTTTGGCTCAAGTCATGATCTCACATTTAGTGAGTTCAAGCCCCGCATTGGGCTCTGCACTGACAGCATGGAGCCTGCTTGGGATTCTCTCTCTCTCTGCCCCTCCCCGACTTGGGCTTCCTCTCACACGCTCTCTCAAAATAAATAAACCTAAATAAATAAATAAATAAAATAACACAACTTTGATCATGTCTTGCTCTTGCTCAACACCCTTCAGGTTCTTTCTGTCATCCTTGGATAACACACAAATCCATTGGCATGGCCTGTGAAGATCTCCATGATCAAATCTGTGTCCACTGCCTTGACTCTTCACATTCTGCTCCTCATGGCACATTCTAGCCATTATGAATGTCTTTCACGCCCTACAGTAGGTGATGTTCCCTCTTACCCCCTCACTTGCTATTACATCTACCTGAAATAGTTTTCCATTCTGTCCATCTGACCAACTCCTACACATTTGTCCAGTTTAAGCTTTAACATATCTCCTTTGAGAGGACTATTCTGTATCTCATTGCAGATGAAACACCGTTGCCAAATCATCCTGTACCAAATTCTACGTCACTTGTATAAACTCATTACATAGAATCAGAACTGGTTGCTTAATTGATAGCCTTCCTTACTAAAATTCATGCTCTTTTAGGGCAGAGGACAGATCTGAAATATCCACTTCTGTAACTCTCTTGCCTAGTACAGCACTAAGTACATGAAAAGTGTACCATAAATGTGTGCAAAGTAAATTAATAAGTGAATATCAATCAATGCTATTTTACATAATGATGAGATTTTTTTGAGGTGACAATGGTGTTCGTGGGTCCAGAGCCAATGACCAAGAAAGAGTTTTTAAAGACATCTTTGGTGCAAAAAGGTGATTTTATTGAAGATGGGGACAGAATCCCTTGGGCAGGAAGAGCTGCCCCAGGACCATGGGGAGAGACTGGTTATATACTATGGAGTCGGGGAGGTAAAAGTCCAGGGGAAGTTTCCAATGAGATTTTATATGCTAAAGAAGACTCTTAGGATACTGAAGTCCTAGCTATTGTCAAGCTAAGGTTGTTTTTTCCCCCTAGCAAAGCATTAACATTAAGACAGTAGGAAGTTCCTGGGGAAACATTTTTACATTGCCTGCCTCAAGTATTTCTCAATGGGCTGCAGGTTATAAGGAAATTTAATTTTATCTGCCATTTCCTTCTGCCTTTGTTTCCCACATCACATAAGATTATGTTAAATTACTATATGGGAAGGACTTCATAAATACAATAGAGAGTCTGAATGCAAGTTCCTGAGAGTAGGGACTTGTTTTATACATCAGTGTAACTCTCTACACCAGGATAAAAGGGTCCAGTACAGGTTATCCATTAATATTTAATAAATTAAGGAACTTTTAAAAACATGATTATCTCATATCATGCTATCCACATATTTGGAATATATCAAGTTTATTAACTTATTCTTCCTAAATACTTGTAACATCAAGGAAGAGTATATATGTTCTCACAGAACATCTGGAGATATGTCAATATGGTGCACTCTAAGGAAGAAATCTCTTTCAAGTCTTAAGTTATAGCCCAAAAATCATGCAATTTCTCCATCATATACACAGTGTGTCTGTGTTTATTTTTGTATGTTTACCTTACTTGCCATGAGCAAAGCTAGTAATTGAGAAATATATGCTGTACATATTGTCTGGCTTTATGCACTTTCTGGCATATGGCCACATACCATTGCCAATAAGCTTATTTTACTTGGTGATTGAGTGAAACCCCAATGGCTAACTCAGGAGCCGTGTTGTGGCCAGAGATAAGATGTGGACTCTGTGGCTTGCCAAATATCAAAAACTCATTTGGGGATGAGGTTTTGGAAGTTTCTCTCTAGAATTATACACACACGGGAGGTCTCCTCTAAATGAATCCAGGAGCTGGCCAGGACAGGAGTGATTGTTCACTAATATCTCACAGCTATTAGAGTCCATACTCCTCCTGCAAATGTCCTCTCACTGTTATCCAGCCGCTCTCTCTTCCAGGAGCCTCCCTTCTGCCTTTTTTCTGTCTGCCAGTGGTAATTGCACACAATGACTCATGCCCTTCCATTTTCTCATGCATAGAACACAAAGCTTTTGAGGCCTCTTACATTATCCCCTTATCCTCACATACCCTCACTACTGAATACCATCTGCAAATTTAATTAGCCAGCAATTTATTCCCTTTGCCTAATCATTAATGAATTTGAATAACTTGATGAAAATGGGAAAGAAGAAACTTTCTCAAATGCTGTGTACAGAATGGAAAACTTTAGCTTTTTTTTCTTTTTTCTTTTTTCTTTCTTTTTACCCTCTCCTGCTTACTGTTAAGGAGGGTCCAGATGATGGAAGCCCAAGCCAATCAGAAGTCAGATATAAAAATACAATGAGGTTCAATGGGAGCTTTTAAAGTAGTTCTAAATAAAGAATACCAAGGAGCTTATCTAGAATAATACAGTTGTTTGTGACCTAAAGCTGTTGCATTCAGTTTTTTTTTAATATGAAATTTATTGTCAAATTGGTTTCCACACAATACCCAGTGCTCATCCCAAAAGGTACCCTCCTCAATACCCATCACCCACCCTCCCCCCCCACACCCCCCATCAACCCTCAGTTTGTTCTCAGTTTTTAAGAGTCTCTTATGCTTTGGCTCTCTCCCTCTCTAACCTCTTTTTTTTTTCTTTCTTCCCCTCCCGCATGGACTTCTGTTAAGTTTCTCAGGATCCACATAAGAGTGAAAACATATGGTATCTCTCTTTCTCTGTATGACTTATTTCACTTAGCATAACACTCTCCAGTTCCATCCACGTTGCTACAAAAGGCCATATTTCATTCTTTCTCATTGCCAAGTAGTACTCCATTGTGTATATAAACCACAATTTCTTTATCCATTCATTAGTTGATGGACATTTAGGCTCTTTCCATAATTTGGCTATTGTTGAGAGTGCTGCTATAAACATTGGGGTACAAGTGCCCCTATGCATCAGCACTCCTGTATCCCTTGGGTAAATGCCTAGCAGTGCTATTGCTGGGTCATAGGGTAGGTCTATTTTTAATTTTTTGAGGAACCTCCACACTGTTTTCCAGAGTGGCTGCACCAATTTGCATTCACACCAACAGTGCAAGAGGGTTCCCGTTTCTCCACATCCTCTCCAGCATCTATAGTCTCTTGTTTTGTTCATTTTAGCCACTCTGACTGGCGTGAGTTGATATCTGAGTGTGGTTTTGGTTTCTATTTCCCTGATGAGGAGCGATGTTGAGCATCTTTTCATGTGCCTGTTGGCCATCCGGATGTCTTCTTTAGAGAAGTGTCTATTTCATGTCTCCTGCCCATTTCTTCACTGGATTATTTGTTTTTTGGGTGTGGAGTTTGGTGAGTTCTTTATAGATTTTGGATACTAACCCTTTGATATGTCATTTGCAAATATCTGTTCCCATTCCACTGGTTGCCTTTTAGTTCTATTGACTGTTTCCTTTGCAGTGCAGAAGCGTTTTATCTTCATGAGGTCCCAATAGTTCATTTTTGCTTTTAATTCCCTTGCCTTTGGAGACATGTCAAATAAGAAATTGCTGCAGCTGGGGCGCCTGGGTGGCGCAGTTGGTTAAGCGTCCGACTTCAGCCAGGTCACGATCTCGCGGCCAGTGAGTTCGAGCCCCGCGTCAGGCTCTGGGCTGATGGCTCGGAGCCTGGAGCCTGTTTCCGGTTCTGTGTCTCCCTCTCTCTCTGCCCCTCCTCCGTTCATGCTCTGTCTCTCTCTGTCCCAAAAATAAATAAACGTTGAAAAAAAAAAAAAAAAAAAAAAAAAAAAAAAAAAAAAGAAATTGCTGCAGCTGAGGTCAGAGAGGTTTTTTCCTGCTTTCTCCTCTAGGGTTTTGATGGTTTCCTGTCTCACATTCAGGTCCTTCATCCATTTTGAGTTTATTTTTGTGAATGGTGTGAGAAAGTGGTCTAGTTTCAACCTTCTGCATGTTGCTGTCCAGTTCTCCCAGCACCATTTGTTAAAGAGGCTGTCTTTTTTCCATTGGATGTTCTTTCCTGCTTTGTCAAAGATTAGTTGGCCATATTTTTGTGGGTCTAGTTTTGGGGTTTCTATTCTATTCCATTGGTCTATGTGTCTGTTTTTGTGCCAATACCATGCTGTCTTGATGATTACAGCTTTGTATTAGAGGCTAAAGTCTGGGATTGTGATACCTCCTGCTTTGGTCTTCTTCTTCAAAATTACTTTGGCTAGGGGCGCCTGGGTGGCTCAGTCGGTTGAGCATCCGACTTCAGCTCAGGTCACGATCTCACGGTTCGTGAGTTCGAGCCCCGCATCGGGCTCTGGGCTGATGGCTCAGAGCCTGGAGCCTGCTTCGGATTCTGTGTCTCCCTCTCTCTCTCTGCCCCTCCCCCATTCATGCTCTGTCTCTCTCTGTCTCAAAAATAAATAAACATTTAAAAAAAATTAAGAAAAAAAACAAAATTACTTTGGCTATTCGGGGCCTTTTGTGGTTCCATACAAATTTTAGGATTGCTTGTTCTAGCTTCAAGAAGAATGCTGGTGCAATTTTGATTGGGATTGCATTGAATGTGTAGATAGCTTTGGGTAGTATTGGCATTTTAACAGTATTTATTCTTTGTTGCATTCAGTTTTAAATGTTGTTTTCTCCTCCAAATACTAGGTAAGCAATTTTCAAAGCTATTTGGCCATTTGGGAAACATCTGCTTTTGTAATACTATCATTCTTGGGGAGGCCCTCTTGAAGAATCTGGCTTCCTACTTTGATTGCCCTGGCCTCAAATCACTTCTCTTTCACTGATTTCAGGGGATTCTTTTCCCTTCTGAATCAGCAAAGCAATTAGGTAAGCTGGTCCTTTCCAGTAGCAATTCCCTGGGAAATTTCTTCTGACCTTTGGGGAAAATTCCAAACCCTGGCACAAGAGAGAAGGTTACTCTTGTCTCATTTTCAGGTATTGCTCTAGGAAGTTTGCAACAAGGATAACCACGTGGCACACTGGCCAGTGTTGGATGCTTCCCCAATCTGGTGTATTGAGTTTCGGGCACTTAGAGAAAGAAGTGTCCATAAAGAAATCCAGTGCATTTTTGCATCAATGTTGTGTCTCCTACTACGAATCTTCCCCTTAACATGTTATTCCAAAGTATAAATGAATGTACATGAATTACTTGAATGTTATGTCACTAAAATATACAATGATATGAGGCAGTAGGAAGATAGCTGGCTATAAGGTTAGAACAAGTGATCTGTTCCACTTAATGCGCTGTGTGTTCTCTATTCAGCAATTACCCTGTCTGAGCCTTGTTTCCCTTCTTAAATGAAATAACATGATCTATATATTTCATTTAACTATACTTTGAGCTAGGAAAAGAAAAAGTCTGTAGTTTGCTGATTTTTATATACACAGAGCTTACCACAATACAAATAGTTGATGATAAATTAGGGCTTATTGAATAGAATTCAAGAATTGTTTTGAGGCTAGCTTGAGGTACAGAGTATAAATAATCATCATCACTGTTATTATTAATTGCTACAGTCATGGGATTGACTTTTAATGTTAACTGAGAGGAATATGGAATATCTAGAAAATTTAAACTCATTAACCATTTCTAAAATGTATACCAACTTTCTTGTTTTGTCAGCTTATTCTGACGGTACAAAATGGATCTTTATTTCTGATGGTAACCATGTGACAAAAACTCATAGTCATGGTTAAGAATGTTCATAGATTTTGTATAAGAATGCAAATGATAGTTGCTGAGTCAAAATCACAGCCCTACACAAACATTTCATTACTCAAAGAGAATTAGATGTGTGCCATCCCTGGGGGCAAAATAGCATATTGGAAAATGACATCAAGATTGAGGTCAGAAGATGTGAAGCATAGTAATTGCTCTACCAACAGTCACTGTGTTACCTTATTGGATAGGCAGAATTCTACGATGGACCTCAAGATTCCTACGGCATTGTACACACACCCTGTGTCATTCATTGTCTTCCTATATGTAGGTAGGGTTTGTAATTATGATGAGATATCACTCTCATGATAGGTTACATTATATCCCAAAGGTGAAAATTTTCAGGTGTAATCAATGCCCCTAAGAAGCTGGCTTTAAGTTAATAAAAAGGGAGACCATTCTGGGTGGGCCTGACCTAATCAGTTGGCTGCTCTAAAAGATGGTCTAGAAGTTAGAGGGATTCAAAGCAGCATAGATGCTCTCCTTCTGGCTTTGAAGTAGCAAAGTGCCTGTTGTGGAGAGGGTCTTGTGGTGGGAGATCATGGGCAGTCGCTAGGAGCTGAGGGCCTCAGTTCTATAACCTCAAGCATCTGCATTCTGGCAGTAGCCAGTAAACATGGAAGGAGAGCCTGACCTTCAGATGATATCACACTCCTGACCTGATTTTAGCCAGGTGGACTCTGAACAGAGGACTCCTCACTGACCAAAGCTGTGAGATAAGTGTGTACTGTTATAATCTACTGAGTTTGTGGTCATTTATTATGTGGCAATATAAAACTCTTACACCTTGGATAACTTATTACCCTTGTGACCTCAGCATTAATAGTCAAGATCATAACCTCTTCTAAAGTTTTGAAACGTGTAAGAACTAGCCCAATACAAGATATATTCATCATTTGTATTTCTCAAGATTTTGCTTAAATTCCATTTCCCCCCAAACTTGCCATGTACTAAATCAAACCTTTCAGCTGCTTCCTCCTTTCTACTAATACCCAATTAGCTTTGCCACATATGGTTCATCTCTTGGCTGACAGCTTCACCAACTTCCCAGCACCTAAAGCTAAAAACCTCAGGACCTTACTCTTATCTCTTCCTCTCTTGATTCTCCCACATAGAATAAATTGTCATCTCATCTGAGAAGCTTCCTGCATCCCTGGCCTCTCTTGTGCTTCCCTACTATTCATCTGGACAACTGCTAGGGCCTTCTTGCAAGACTGTCAATGCCCATTTGATCCATTTTTTCATTGCTGTAAGAAATATCCTTATTAAAAAGCTGCTTTTTTCACTCTCCTGATGAAACATACCTAAGGGGTCCTGCACGTGGTATTTTGTGTTCTTCACTATCTGGCTCCAGTTCTCCCCTCTCATTTCTCCTCATGTTCCTGGTATGCCACACTTAAATTTCCATGAATATAATGGCTTCATTTATGTCCCCATCCAAAAGAAGATGCATTGATGTCCTAATCCCCAGTAGCTGTGAATGTGAATTTATTTGGAAATAGGGTCTTTATAGATGCAATCAAGTTAAGATGAGTCGTTAGCATGGACCTAACCCAATGGGACTGGTGTCTTTATAAGAGGAACATTTGCACCGACACCCACACAGAAGAGAATGTTGTGCGAGGACAGACACATGGGGAGAAGACAGCTGTGAAGACAGAGGCAAAGACCAGAGGGATGTGGCCATGAGCCAAGGAGTACCTGAGCCACCAGAAGATAGAAGAGGCAAGGAACAATCCTTCCCAAGGAGTTTTGAAGGAACCATGGCCATGAAAACACCTGAATTTTGGAATCCGAGCCTCTAGAATTATGACACAATCCATTTCTATTTTAATCCAGCAGTTTGTGCTACTTCATTATGGCAGCTCTAGGAAATTAATTAAACCATATCTTCAGATAATCATTCTAGGAGAGCCTCAGACCAAGTTTGTTCTCTTTTCTTGATTTTCTTAGAGCAGGCTTTCTGGTCTCTGTGACAGGACTTCTTACAGTGAATCGTTCAGTCATAATTATCTTGACAGTCTCTTGCACTAGATTGAAAAGGCTTTGAGGTCAGGGATTATGTCACACATTTCTTCAACAGATGCTTGTTGAATTAAAAAAAATAAGAATATAATTTTTGCCAGCCTCATATACGTAGTGGTACCTAACTTTAGAAATAAAATGTTGTTGTTGTTGTTGTTGTTGTTGTTGTTTTAATTAAGTTGTCCTTTACACATCTTGTATCGTCGGGTTGTTATTCCCAATTTATAGATGAAGAAATTAAGACTCCCCAAATGTTGGTTTTACTTACCCTTTTGCTCCTAGTAGATTAACAAGCCTCCAATGCCTTCCAGGGTCTGGCTATCAGTCTCTCTCAGGTATCACTAAGCCACATCAATTTTGGGGGCTGAGTAGTTTTTTGATGATCATACGTGTGATCAGCAGATAGAAGTTATAATGGAAAGTTAAAAAAATTAATAAAAAAGGCTTGAGATGAAGTATGTCATCTGATCCTTTTGAGTAAGTCCAACATTTATCACCATTTCATTGATATGGTGAGTGAATTATATATATGGCATTATAATGATGTAATATCTTACAGTCCTCAATGGCTTGTGGAGTTGAATGTTCCATCTGGGTGCAGTTTATGGAAGCAAGAGAGGGACAAGAATGAGAGCAGAGTCATTTGGTACACTGTTCAGGGCTTCTCCCAGCTACAATTCCTTCATATTATTGCCATTATTCAAATTCAAATTATAGGCAACATACATTTACTTGGACAATGGAGAAATACTTCATGGGAAATAAACTTATTTTTAAAAACACAAGTTTTGTGGTTTTTTTTTCTTTTTTACTCTACTGACTCTTTGTCTCTCTGTATCTGTGTCTGTCTGTATCTCTCTGACTTTAGTGTTTGGGCCTTTACAAATCACCCAATCCAATTGAGTCCAATTTCCCAACATGCAAATTGGGAAAACCAACATCAGTGTGTTGACATGAGAAAATATGGTCGTCTATGCTGTTCTTCCCTGAAGATAAATGGGGTTGATGGAGAGCTTTCTTTTCCTATATGAATGACTTCATGCCCTAAGGAGCTGAAGTAAACAAATAAACCTGAACATGGCTTGGCCAACATCAGTCTTCCAAGTGAAAGTCCAATATGAAGCAGGCAGCTAACAAATGTTGAATGAGTTCAGGTTTTCTCTTTCATTTATGCACTGGTATACAGAGAATGGTAGAAAATAAATTTTTGTGCTAAATAAAATTTTATTTTGACATTCAATGTCATCATGTCCATCTAGATATAATAATAAAAGCAACAGCAATAATGACATAATGGCAATAGAACAATAACTGCATCAAAAGTAACAGTTAACAATTACCAAACACTTTTTTATGGATGCTTTTTTTTTTTTCTGCATAAAACGAACTTCCTAATTCCAAACATGAAATGAGAGCAGGTGCTTTCCTTCGAATCCAGTGGACTCTTACGCTGAACGCACAGACCATATCCTTCCCACAGATATGTTAAACTAAAGCATGCCTTATCGCCATCTCCCACCATTTCACTGAGGAGAAGGAGGGCCCTATGTCTAGGATACGGGCAAATTCTTACCATTCTGCGTTTGCTGATGCCAATGAGGAAAGCAGATGAGGTTCATCTTCCAGAGAGCTTGTGAGCTCCCAATGAGTGTGGAGCAGGTTCTGGGTAGTCACTAAGTACAGGTACAACAGCTGTGGCAGCCACAACAGAGACAGAGTAGTGGCTCATGCTGTTTTATTAGTCAGATTAGGCGATAGGAGGCTGCGGTAACCATTGATCCTAAAAAAAAGTTCAGTGGTTTGAAACAATAAAGTTTATTCTTTACTCATGCCGTATGAACACATCTTTTCGGAGGATTTCTGCTCATATTGTACCAAAGCTCATGAAGTTCCAACCTTACCGAACATTGCTGGCAGCAGTAGAAAGAAGCAAATGGACAATCACACACTGGATCTTCATGCTTCTGCTCAGAATTGATACAGCTCACTTCTGCTGACAATCCATTTGCCAGAGAAAGACAAGTGGCCATTCCTAACTTCAAGACAGAGAAGAGGTGGTCTTCTTGGGTGCTTGAGAGAGGATTTCCTCAGAGTAACTGGTAAGTAGCACTGATGTCTACTATGCCTGAGACATCAGGCTTTCAAGGAGCGGGGGCCAGCAGGAGCACTATGGTTGCGGTCTCCAGTGGATCTACCACTGTTTTCTGTTGTGCTCATTCTGACAGGGCTTTCACAACCAATTCCGGAAAAACTGCTTTTGTCAAGGGCACCACATCTCTCAATCCAATGGCCAGTCTCAGTACTCATCTCGGTTGATCTTCGAAAACTGTATGACATCTATTTCTCTCAAGCACTTTATTTTATTTTAATTCCAGGTGAGCACACTCCTGGTTTTTCTCTTATACTATGGGCTTTTTCTTCTTAGTTTCATTTGTGAGTTCTTCCTTGTCTCCCTGGCCTTTTAATCTTCCAGTATTCCAGGGCAATATCAGTGGCTTTCTTCTCTGCTCTAACTAAACTCTCATTTTGTGATCGCATCCAGTGTCTTGCTCCCTGTGGGCTGGATAATCTTAAATGCATACAGACAGCCTTTAGTTTCTTCCCGAAACCTAACTTTCTATGGTCACCTGTATATTCAATATCTCCCAATTTGTCATGCCTAAACCAAAGTCCTAATCTTCCAGTCCAAACATGCGCTCCTGTATTACTCTTTTCGGCAAACTTTGTTGTCTTAACCTTCCAAATGTATCCAGACTGAATACATTCACTGCTACCAACCTGGTCGAAGTCGCCACATTTGCATTATTACATTGTCCTCCCAAGTGATCTCCCTACTTCCACCCTTGATTGAACCACCCCCTGAGTCTATTATCTCACATTAACCAGAGTTAAGTGCAGACTCCTGCAGTGGCTTCCCAGTTCAGTCTTTGTTGCCCCTAGAGTCACATATATTCTGGCCTCTCACTGTGTCCCTGACTTTATTTCTTATTTGCCTTCTTCTCTACTCAGCGGCAAACCCGGCAGTACCTGACTGATCCTTTAAACGTTCTAGAAGTGCTTCTGGAAGAACCATTGAGCTTGTTGTTCTCACTTCTTACTATGCCTTTTCCTGTTATTTATGCACAGCTCCCTCCTTTCCTTCTCAAGGAATGTGGCCTTGCCTGACCTCTCTTTAAAAATTTTAACCCCTTGGGGAGCCTGGATGGCTCAGTCAGTTAAGTGTCTGACTCTTGATTTCAGCTCAGGTCATGATCTCACAGTTCCTGGGATTGAGTCCTGCATTGGGCTGTGAGATGACAACAGGGAGCCTGCTTGGGATTTTCTTTCTTCCTCTCTCTCTCTGCCCCTCCCCCACTCATGCATGTGTGCGCTCTCTCTCTCAAAATAAATAAATAAGCTTAAAATTAAAAAAAAAATAACCTCCTTTTTTTTTGCCTTGGTAATCCACATACCTTTTTCTTATTTTATTTTTCCTTCTCTGGAACTTATTGCTTTTAAAGTACTATCTCATTTACCTATTAGTTTTGTTTATTGCCAGCCTCTCCCACTAGATTTAAGATTCCTATCTGTTTTGTTGACATGTATACTTCTAGTACTTAGGAAAATGCCTGAGCCCAGTCGACTGTCTATACATTTTTTTTAACTGAATGGATGGATGATCATCAAATGAATGAATGAATGAATGAATGAGGTTAATTTGTTGTAGTTTGAGCTTTTTGGAAGAACAACTTAAGACTAAAGGACTAGTCTTCCCATGTACAAGTAATCCATCAATCTTCGTTAGTAATACCACTAAAAACCAATTTCCCTCTTATTATTCAAGCATAGCATATGCAGTGAAATCTAAACTATGGCACTATAACAAAATCACATCATATTATGTATAATATCTAGTGTCTGTGGGCTAAATATATTTTAGGGAATGGTCTCATGACCCCAGGGAGAAGAAAGCCTCATTTCAAGATATTATTTGATTAGATGCTCTGGACCACAAAGGGGAATTATCCTGAGGATCCCTATCAACACAGTCTGGCATTTTACTATTACTAATTTATTCCTCAAATGAACCTAGAGATAGGGTTCTGGCATAACTTTAGTTAAATCCCTTTTATGTCTCCCCTAAAACAGCTCACTGAGGATCTGTCATACAATTAGAGCTGATTTCCTCCCTTTGGAGGAGAAAGGGGGCGGGGAGAGAGATGAGATGAGCAAAGTGTACTTACCAAGAATAAAGCTTTGTGTCCTGTCCTTTTTGCATATATTAAAGAAAAAAAAAAGAACATGTAATGCTTATCATGTTCCTGTGAGAACTGTTGTCTTTCTAGAAAATATGCTTAGTGTATGTGGACAATGTGGCTATCAGAATGTATGTACACAGGGACTTGCTCAATGAGGCTGCTGCCACAGAAAGAATAAGCTGGAGTTTTCAGGGATCCCATAAGTAACATCCCATGATTTTCCTGAGTGTAGTTATATGGAGAAAGAGACAAAGGAATCAAACAGACATCAAAGTGTTAATGCTATTAGAAATAAAGTTGTATTAGTAAAGATAATCTCATCTGCAACCACAATTGGGTTTTCTGAGAATTTACTTTCTAAAATGTATTACCAGCCCATTAGAAGTTCTGGGTCTATTCTATCACCCAGTTCAGACACAAACGAACGAGGAAGGCTCTGTCCTGACACTGTACAAGAGAGACCCGCAAAGGTCCAGAGCTGGTTGTGCTGAACTCCTCTGAAATCTACCAACAAGGGACTTTACTTCCGTTTTGATAATGGGAGAAAAAAATGTCCAGAGAAATCAGAAACATTTCCAGATTTTGGAAATGAAAGGGAAATTTTTTCTCGTCTATGGGAATGTAAGGAAAGGGGATCTGTGTTCTTCCTCAGCAAAGAAAATTAAAATTCACCCTAATCAGAACTCACTGTTCATTATCTACAAAAGAGATATTAAAACAGGAGGAAAGCTTCTTGACTTTCAAGTCCTTATCCAATTGCAACAGAACCCTTTTGGATTCACCACTTTATACTTCCAAGAAATGTGTGTGCTATTCAGTGAGAATTTTTAATAATAAAAGAAATTTTAGTAGACAGATGAAACCACCTGAATACATGGGCTGAATCTTGGGTGATACCTAGATGTTTTCTGATGGACTGTAGTAGAGAATGAAGTGTGATTGCAAAGTACTTTGTCAATCAATATCTGTCACTTGATGCCCTTAAAAGTATGTTTCTTTCTGTATTACGAAGAATCAAATTAAGCCAAGCCCAGGTACAATGTCCCTCCTTATTTTGGCAAAAACAAAAACAAAAACAAAAACAAAAACAAAAACAAAAACCAAGGAGACTCAAGTGTTACCCCATTTAACATGTTAAGAGACTGCAACTGAGGTTCACTGATCTGTTAGAGGACTCACAATGGTCTAAAAATAGATCTACAAGCTAAAACCCAAATCTTTACCCTTACAACTGATACCAATCTTCTAACCATATCTTTTTTCTTCTTCTTCTTTTTTGGCCTGATAAAAAAGTCTTCCCTGCTGGTATCTTTGTGTACAGGTGAATAAATTTCTCTTCAGCATCACAGTAGAAAAAGACATGGTGAGTTCCAATTTCGGGTACATGGAACTAAAGGTGCTCACTAGTTTTATTCAGCTGAGTCACCGAGGTGAATGAGCTACATAGTAAATTCCTTGAGCATATGGACTGAATCCATAGTGTCTGACACGCCATTGCTTAGATAATGGGTCCTTAACAAGTATTTTTGTCATGAATGAATAAAAGTTCTGTCTTGGATATGACTGTGGTTTGTGATGGATTGTGAGAGATTATTGTGTGAAGTTTTGTGGGACAGTTGCCTTATTATCTTCATTTACTTCATCTCCTGGAAGAACCTCTCCCTTTGCTTAACTCTCATTTTTCTCTATGATAAAGGACTTGATTCAAACATGTGGACGAATTTTGAAAACTAATTATCACTTACTTTCTGCCACTGTAATTTGCCATTTATTTAAGTCTCCCATATTCAAACATCACTCTCATTTTGGAAAACATAGGAAGCTCCCTTGGTCCCTACTGGTTAAGTATTGCTGGGAACCAGGGTATAGATGCAGGCACTTGGCCTAGGATAGGCCAATCAGATGGCCCCATCCATGACTTTGACTCCAGAAGGTTTGATGCAGAGATGCAAAGATGGTAAAGGAATCGTTCGCGTTGGCGGTGGCACCAAGAGTCCTGTAATAGCAGTGGCGGTGAGGGTCCAGTGACAAATGGTAACATCCAGAGTCCTTCCGCTGGCTGCAGCACTGACTTTCTAGGGCACATAGCCCCACAGAGGCATTTCCTGCTGCTTAGCCTCTCATGGTTTTTGCATGTTTTAGGAGCCTGATTGATGAGTCTACAGTTGATTTTGTAAGCTACCCAATATCCTTGCAATAAATTGCTTTTATCACCAAAGCATTCATTCTGCTGTTTGCAGCCAAAACCCATGACTGATACAGAGATTAGTACCAGCGAGTGGGTTATAGGCAATGGTCCCCAAGAAGAAAGGAGGAATTTATGATAGATTACCTGACCGAGTTAGAGCTGAAGGCAGTAGTAATTCTGTTAGAATTCAGGGAAGGGAATTTGGATGCCCATGGCAGGAAACAGTGCTGCAGCTAATTAAAGTATCGTCTGTGTGTGCCTCAAATGAAGTACCCATTAACATCAAAGCTTTGGGAACTGCACCTTCACAACCATAAAGTAGTAAGAAGGACAGGAGCAGCAGGGTGAGGTATCTACTCCTAATAGCACTTTAAAACCATAAAGAAAAATAATGAAGAGCACAAATCCCTAAGTTCTTAGCTCAAAACATGAACTAAAATCTAAGGACTTCCTATGAATTGAGAAATATAGAAAACAAAAGACAAACAAAACAAAACAAAGTAATTGGTCTCTCCAGTAGCCACAAAACTAAAGTCGATGACAGATGAGATGTCAAATTATAATGTCAGTAGAATTATAATCTTTATATGTCTTTTATATGAAAACTAGGCATTGATCTGTTTCAAATGGTCTCTGTTCTTACTTGTTCTCTTACCTTGGGGAAGTCAGATAGTGTAATGGTTAGTAATAAAGGCTTTGGAGTCAGAATACCTGGATTTATATCTCAATTCCACCGTGTGATGGTAGTGTGAATTTGAACAAGTAATTCAGGATCCTGTTGCCTCAATCTCCTCATCTATTAAGTGGGAATGGTAATAATATCTACCTCATACAGTTATCATGAAGTTTAAACTAGTTACTATATGGAAGTTTATCATAACACTGCCTGGAACATAGTAATCACTGAATAGACAGTAGCTAGAGCTACAGTGGCCATTGCTATCATTATCACATTGGTGTCATTATGCTAAGATCTGCAGAGAAGGAAGTAGCAGGTACCACTCTGTCCTGACAAGAGACATGCACGTCAGAGGGTGCATAATAAGCTTGAAGAAACATGGACCTTGGTGTTGTTTCTAGAGTTCTATGGATATCTCCAACAGAGCAAAGATCTGGTTAGAATTCCTTGTGCTTTATACCATTAAAAAAAAAAAAGCAGGATGCTTCATTGACTTCTTAGAATTTTGAAGTAAAAAATAGACTGATTTTATCTATGCCTCTCTGACTCATTTACTAGTGGTGAATTAGGCTCACTTTATGTGGCCTCTGGAAGAAGAGAAGGATGATTTGGGCCATAACCAGAATAGCATCCTAATTGGCACTTATGACCTTGTAGAGCCAGTGTTGCCACAGTTAGCACTGTGCTTCCAAGTAGAATGATTTCTTGTTAGGGTCCTGAAGAACTTTCAGGAAACAAAGATAGAAAGCTACGTACAAGCAAAGGCTCATTCAACCATGCTACGGAATTCTGCCTTAGTGAAAAGGTAAAATGTTTTACCTCTAATGTTTTAATGATTTAAAATGAGACGTAGTCTAATCATAAGAAAATAAATAGCTAAATACAATCTAATGCAAGGGAGAGGTGATTTTATAACTTTTAGATATTTTTTTTTGTTTTTCATTATGCCACCCACATTTTCTCTAATACCCAAATCATTTAGCAACCCAACGCTGGCCAATAGCACTTTATTTTCCTGTGGAAAGACAGAACCTGTTAAGATCTCAGTTGGCTATTCTCTTTCTTCTTTTTGGAAAGTACAATGTAGTAACAGAAATATATTCGATACGAAAAAAAAAAAACACTTATCTGAAAAAAGTGAGAAATGGGAGGTGATCGGCTACTTGGAAGAAAATAGCAAGTGACCTCAAATTTGAGTCCTCACCATGAACTTGGGAATTTTGAAGTCGGTGATGTTTTTCTTCTTAAGGGAGAGGATGTTTCAAAGTGTGTTTGAGGTACCAATGACTTCCTAACTCTGGAGATATAAAGGCGAATTGCTGAAAACTTGTCATTGAATGTTCTTCCTTTGGTACATCAGTTTAAAGAGAGCCACTAACATTGGTGATGTAAGCTTTGTCTGACTTACTTTGGCCTTCCAGGGCATTTGTTCAGTAGATCACGGCAGTGGTGGGGAGAGTGAAATTCCGTAAGAAAAAGAAACACAGAGACTATTTTCAATCACTGTCTCAGCATCCTGGGCTAAATGATGTGCTTAATTTTCTGTAAAGCCTATTTTTTTCACTCTCTTAATGTAAATTGCAAGGCTGGAAGGTACTTCGAAAGTTATAAAATCCAAAATCCCCCAGAGAGTTCTCCAAACCATACAAGCTAATTATAAACCTTGATTTTATATTTTTTTTTACAAGACTGTGCCTTTTAATCAATGGATGAAAGTACTGTCTCTGTTATATATTAACCACAGTAGAAGAATAATGGTAACGCTAACAGAAATGTACTTTGGTATTGCTATGTCAAGCATGTGAGGCATTGAGCAAGCATTATACATCTGTGAGCACTTTACTTTATGATAGGTGTTTTTTGGCCCATTTCACAGATAAGGAATGGTTCTTCACCACCACCAAAAACACCTGTCCTTCACAGAGCAGTACTTGAATCCCATGCTTGCTTCAGAGCTCAGCTCAAATTGCCACCCATCCCATCTACCTTCTGTAATTTACTCAGCAAATTTTTCAGTAAATATTTATTGGACACTTTTTTTTAATGTTTGTTTATTTTTGAGGGGGAGAGACAGAATTGAGCAGGGAAGGGCAGAGAGAGAGAGAGGGAGGTACATAATCTGAAGCTGGCTCCAGGCTCTGAGTTGTTAGCACAGAGCCCGATGCAGGGCTTGAACTCACGAACTGTGAGATCATGACCTGAGCCGAAGTCAGACACTTAACCGACTGAGCCACCCAGGTGCCCCTTATTGAGCACTTTTTGTAAGTCAAGCACTGTGCAAGGAAAACAGAATACTTGGGAGTGAAGAAAAAAAATTCTCAGGCGGTACATATAATCTAATGGAATAAACAAACAGTAAACAAGCAAATGAACATGTGATTAGAATGACAATATGTACATTTTTGGAATAACCTTCAGCCAGTGGTCAAAATAGGTGGCCAAGGAGGTGAACCTCCCCCTCCCTTAATATGCCTACTTGGGACTTTGGTGGAAATAGGAAAAATCCATCCTTTACTCAAGGTTCTTTATCGACCATCAAATTGGTATAATAAAGAAACAACTTCCCAACTCAGCAGTGGGAAGAGTACCCCCTAGGATTTGGAGGGTGGAACCTACAGAACTGTATCCTGAGGCTTTGAGATGACAAAGGAAACAAGTTGTCAAGGATGAAAATGTGTCTGCCACTCAGAGGAGGCAGAGGAAGAATATTCTGGATGAAAGAATAAGCCAGTATGAAGACTCTGAGATGGGGGAGAACATATGGCTTCGAGAAACTAAAAACAGGCCAGTGTTACTAAGGCACAACACATCACAAAGAAATGGCACTGGGAAAACAGGAAAGTGCTCAATAAGAAGTGTGGCTTTACTTAAACTGAAAGGGTGCTTCACTGAGAGACTTTAAGCCAAGGGATGACAGACTCAGATTTGGGTTTTTACTTGGGTGGATAACTAGGAGCAAGATGGGTGTGATATGAGCAAGGGCCATATTGCAACATCTGGTCAAGAGGAATCAGTGGTCTAGATTAAGTAGTGGCTTAATGTAATCATTTCTACTTGGCATTTCCCGTACCAAGTGGTGATCTCTTAAGTTAGCAGGGACTATATTTTACCTACCACACATTTATCTGTTTTGGAACACTGGAGATGTGAAATAAGTGTTAGAATAGAGAAGGAAGAAACTCACTTCTCAACCTCTTTTGGGCCACAGGTTGGGCTCTCCTGAAGCAGGCATGGAGATGGGGCCTGACACACAGAGGGTTGATATTAGCAATCAACACTCATGAAAAGGAGGGGAGGAAAGCAGAACGGGGCAGAGGGAGAAGTTGTACAGCCATGCAAGCCCAACAAAACCCCAGCCCCCTCCTTGAGAAGCAGTGCCACCTAAACTGCCTGGAGAAATAGAATAAGTGAAGAGACAGAGAGAGTCACAAAGGACACTCCATGTTTGGGAAACAGTCCTGTCTCTGGACCTTACATAATGTGATCATATCTCTGAGTGCTTAGAAAAGTCATTGGCTCCTGAAAGGAACATAAGTCAAAAACCAGAATGTTTGGAATGGGACTTGGCAGTAGAAAAAGTGTGCTCTCACCAGAGACTGCATTAAACGAGTCATTTTCCCTCTAACTCAGTTTCCCCATATGCAAAATTAGAGACTTAAAACAGATGGCCTTAAATGACCCTCCCTATTCTGAAATTCTGTGATTTTGGGTAAGAAAACCCAGTTCAGGAAACCCATTACAGCCGTAGCTGTCCTTTTCCATTAGTCCAAATGCATCTAGACTCATCAAAATGGGTTTTGACTCGCAGGGACCAAATGTCTTCATTTAGAAGAGACGGGAAAGGCAGCCTTGCAAATTACACCATTTCTCCCACCTCCATTATGCTCCGAGCATTCTGCCAGTGCTGTTACAACCCAACAGCACGCAGCCAATTGGAGCAGAAAAGACAATAACCTTAATGGGAAGGAATTGGGAGCTGGGAGACGCCACAGATTGTATTAGGAGAAATGAAATAATATTTAATTTCCCTGGTCATAAATAATCTGTCTGCCCACATTATGAGCATATCAGAGTTGACAGGGAAAATAGTCACCAACATGGGAAAAAAGGTCATTATTTTTTTCATTATTAGTGGGTAATAAGGGTGGGGGGCATATCAAATGTGGGGCTTTTTTTTCCCCCTGACAGATGGAACTGCAGTTGCAGAGGAGCTCAGAGTAGCTGGTAATCCTCACAATTTGTTAGCAAGAGGCAATAACGATGATTGTGGCGATCCCTCACTCATACTGGTAAGGTTGTTTATAGGTTTCAGAGTTCTGCTACATTTGTTTCTTCAGGAGTACCTCACTATGTAAGAAGGGATAGTCATTTTCAAGGTTAGGATACTGAGGCTCAATGCTCGATTAACTATTTTGGCAGAGCAGTGACATAAAACTCCAGACTTAACCTTACTGCTTTCAAAATTTGGCTGTAACAGCAAACAACCTGTACCATTTATTTTTACCTTAATGTTTTTATTTAAATCAACTTGCTTTTTTACTCATATTTACTTTAAAGGATACTTTAGATGGCACCATCATAAATGGAAGGTTCTAATCAATAGTCTAAACTAGAAGTCCAGTCAATTCTCATTATTCATGGTAGTCATGTTCTAGAAAGTCTCCACAAATACTGAACCACTGCACCTAAGGGAAATAGAGGGCTAGGTTCCTGCGAGCCTCTGGTCACAATATTTTCATCAACCAATCAATATGTAACCTTTTTTAACGTTTATTTATTTTTGGGACAGAGAGAGACAGAGCATGAATGGGGGAGGGGCAGAGAGAGAGGGAGACACAGAATTGGAAACAGGCTCCAGGCTCTGAGCCATCAGCCCAGAGCCTGACGCGGGGCTCGAACTCACGGACCGCGAGATCGTGACCCGGCTGAAGTCGGACGCTTAACCGACTGCGCCACCCAGGCGCCCCAATATGTAACATTTTTAATGTGTGTTTCTGTTTGTTTGTTTTTTTAATAAGATATTTATTTATTTATTTTGAGAGAGAGAGAGAGAGAGAGAGAAAGAGAGGAAGAGAGAGAGAGAGAATGAATGATCAGGAGAAGGGCAGAGAACAAGAGGGAGACACAGAATCTGATGCACGCTCCAGGCTCCAAGCTGTTAACACAGAGCCTGATGCGGGGCTCAAACCCACAAACCACGATACCATGATCTGAGCCAAAGTCAGACACTTAACGGACTGAGCCACCCAGGCGCCCCTGTGTGTTTCTGTTTAAAGACACCTTATTTACTATGTTTTGGTGATTGAACATGTATCATTGATTTAATATATATTGTTGATTCATTAACATTCAATTCACAGCCAGCAACACTGTAACTCATGCCTGAATGAAGCTTATCCAACATGTGTTTTCTCTGCAATGCACATTCTTGTACTTGAGTATACTAAATAGCACTTCAGCACAATCTTGAGGGGGGCATTTTAAACCATAAAACCACTAACAAAGACCCCACAAAAATGTGAAAATATGGCACCAAACAGACCATGTAATGGATATGAGTACAGCATAAGACCTGAAACAAGAAGGCACAATGTCACCTTATTTCCTCTCAGCTGGCAACATATGTGTGGGGTGACTCAACTTTTTTTTTACCACTCTGCAAAATCACTGCAAATATTGATTCTGGGATTACAAATAAATTTTTGTGAATAGGTGAATTCACAAATATGAATTCTGCATATAATGAGTACAGACTATAGCTTTAAAATTAAATACAAGGAAAACAACATTTGATTAAATCCTACCTAGATATTCTAGCTGGCCCTAATTTCTGAGTATGAAGCCTGTGTTTTTTTTTCCCCTTTATTTAAAAAGGAAGGTGAAATTAGGTGTTGAAGACTCTTTTAGCCCCAGACTGAGAGTTTCCTCTTGACTTAATCTGAAGGATTGGAATAAAATTCAAATGAAAATAATTTTCTCATCATGTGATTCACTTTTTCTTAGTGCTGGGTTTATGTACCACCTATAATCATTTCGAGAACCTTTTCAATCATCACAAGTATGACATATAAACGTTTGGAAGAAGCCAAGGGAACAAACTCGCTTTTTGGGAAATGCTGTGTTAGAATATGAAAATCCCCCAGATGCCCTGACCCTCTGGTTTCCTCACAGCATCATGGTAGGGAAGAGAGCCTCCCCAGAGGCTGGCCCAGGAGGGTGCAACTAACTTCCGGTAATGACAGCTCATTGGACTGCTGAGCTCACTCTGCATTTCTCTTCTCGTTCCTGAGAGAAACGCTTTTTACTTAAGAGATGTGCAAAAGGCTGAAGCAGACCATGAGAGTCAACTGGTTGACCCTGTCTCCCAGATATCTAAGAAATCTTCCAAGGCTGAAAAAATCCAGAGAGATCAATACTGCTCCCCTTTCAAAATGTACTTCAGAAATAATTTCATTCCCTTGTTTTCTCTTATTGAGTTAAAGAGCTGAAACTCAGCAGAAGACAGTCAACTTTGCCATCACTTTCTCTGTTGGTGGGACAGGAACTTCTCTGGACCGGTTTCTCGTATCTGAGCCCACACACATTTTCTCTTTTCTCTTAGGTAGATTTGCCCCAAACTGCTTTATGTGAGCAACTGGTGTAACATGCAGCAAATACTTACTACATTTGTGTAGATAGTAGGAATTAATGAGAAAATGGGATTTAAAGTGCTAGTCATAATAATCAGAGCCACACAACCTTAGTGACTTTTTATGATCAACACTGCTCCTGTAGAAAGAGAATTAACTAAGGTTGAAAAAAATAAATTCTATGTGCAGATTTGCCACATATTGAGGGTCCAAATAAATCACTTAGCTTTATCATCGTGGACGTGGCCAGTCCAACGTACCAACCCAGAGTGACTCACTGCAAAGACTCAGGAGTGTTAACATGTTAACTAACGCTGCTAGTTATTATGTGAGTGACCAAAGAGAAATGTATTCAACCTCTTTCCCTCTCAGTTGTGTATGCAAAACCGATGCAGCTACTTAAGGAGAGTGTTATGAGTAGTAAACAAGGTGTTTTAAGTGCAATAAGGGTACAGAGCACCTAGGAAACCATTAGTCCACAAGAAATTCTTTTAATCTAATCCTCAAATTTCTCAGCAGTAATAGGGAAATTTTACCATTTGGAGGGAACTGGTACAACAGAATAGTTAGGAAAAAGGCTTTTATAGCAGGCAGCCTCGGGTTCCAATTCCTCTCCTGCTGCCTACTATCCACTCTCCACTACCTCCTACTATCTACTAAGGGGAAACTACATGACCTCTGTGAATCTCAGGTACCTCCTCAGCTTTATAGAATGATTATAAGATAGACTTACCAAGAAGTTGTGAGGATTAAAGCATGTAAAGCACTTAGTACCTGGAACTATGTAAAGGGACCAGTAAATGGTGGTTATTTGGAAAATTTATTTATGTATTTATATGTTGGGGTATCGATACCAACCAATCCTAATTGTCAGGAGAAACACTCCATGCTTTGTGGAGTCTTAAGAGCATCGCCTGTTAAAACATGCTAGAACTTGGCAGTCAAAGAATCATAAACTCACAGTTGAAAAACTTCTTGGTGATTATACAGGCCACTCTGTATTATGTGTGAGTAACCATAAAGATATCTCAGGCAAATGTTTGCTTTGACTCTGTTTCAAAGCCTCTGATCATTCCAGGGAAACACTGGCTCTTTTGAGGCAGCCCATTCAATTGTCTTGAAACTGTTTGTTGGTTTGTTAAGAAGTTCATAATTATATCAGATGAAGTCTGTCTTCATGTGATTTCCATCCACAGGACCTCGTTCCGCTGCTACATACAAACATGGCGCCTCTGAACGCTATGTAAGCACTTCAAGGCCACTTCGCTATCCTGTGGCGGTTATGAGTTAGGGGCTTGGCTTTTGGCCTAGGACACATGGGTTAAAACCAAGGCATGCTTTACTCTCTAACTGTGTGATGTTACAAATAGTTATATTACTCATTAAATCTCAGTGTCCTCAGTTTTACTATAGGTACACATACCCACCCTCTCTGCACACACCCTGCTTCCCCCAGACCAAGTGGTGAAAATTAATGAAATGGTGCATTCAAAATTCGTGGGACAGTGCTTAGCACAAAACAAGTTATTTGCTAAGTTGTAGCCATGCTTTAACCATTATAATAAAATAAATCTAATCTTCCCTGATTTCCTTTGCTCCAGATTACATATCTCCCTGATTTGTAATTTTCTCCTTCACTCTCCCAGATTCTTTTCCCTGAATATACCCTCTACAAGTGTGATTCAGAATTACTCTTTGTATTTCAGGCCCATGTGACCTGAATGCAGAGCAAAAGAGAACAGACATCTTCCTCCTGAAGTAGCCGAACATCAAGTTACTTTCATTAAAGTCACACCATGCCACGGATTAATACTAAGTTACAGTCAACTAATTCCCCAGGGTTTTCTTTTCTTTAATCTTCAACTTCTGTTCCAAAAACACATTTCATCAAATCCAATGCCATAAAGAAATAAAAGCCAAGAGAGATCCCGTAACTTGCCCAAGGTTATGTCAAGGTCAGGCCAAGGTTTGAGGCCCAGAAAGCAGGCTGCCGACGTCCAGACCACTGTTGCTTTCAACCAGGTTTGCTGTTTCTCACACTGCACTTCCCAGGGACTGCTTTAACAGCTTTAACTCTTTTCACCTCACCCGTGGGACCCAAAGGTCATTCTCAGTGGGAGAAAAGGGGTGGATTCAGGGAGTGGGAATGAGGCCCAGCTCAGGACAAAGTGGCTTGTCTCTTCCCGGAGGCAAGTAGCTTTCACAGGGGTAACTCCAAGGACTGATGTCCACTGCCAACACGCTGTCACTGCCTCCGGACCCTTTGGCCTAGACAGCCCCAAACAGCCCCTACTCCAGGTGAAATCACCGGGCCGCGAGACGTCTGATGTCTCTTTCTTCTCTGATATCCCCCTTGACGCCCTCCACCTGAGGCTTCTGGATGCACTGAAGAATGCCTCTGCTTTCTCACTCCTTCAGCTGCCCTCCCCAAAGTAAAGCATCGTTGGCTTCCCCTCCAGACTGTCTAACAGCTGCTCCTGATAAGTAACCAAGCAGCTGAGTTTCTGAAGGAAATGAAGCACAGCCGGCTGCTGGCTATGGTTACTAGAGAAAGAAAGAGGAGCTCACAAAGTCCTCCAGTGGAAACTCAGGGGGACAATGTTCGTGGTTAGCAGGGAAGGGAGGGCAATAGCAATCGAGAAACAGAGGTCAGATTCAAGGAGCAGGATACCAGAGACCTAGAGCATAATTCCAAAACATTCTGATCATCGGATCTGTGGATTTCAAAACAATGAAAATGACCATGAATAAAAGAGGGGTAGTACATAATGATAAAGAGGTCAATTCCCTAGGAAGAAACAACAATCCAAAACATGTATATACCTAACAATACAGCCAACTAGAAATAAGAGTCAAAATATAGGAGGCGAAACTGATAGAGCTGAAAAGAGTAAGCCACATATGCACTATTATAACTGAAAAATTCAATACTGCTTTTTTTTTTTTTTAGGAGTTGGTAGATCAAGTAGGAAGAAAATCAGAAAGGAGAACGTTGACTTGGACAGCACTATAATCAACTTAATGGACATTTTTAGAGGATTCCATTAATGCCAGCACAGTACATACACTTTTCAAACTCAGGAGGAATATGCACCAAGACAGATCACATTCTGGCCATAAAACACATATTAAAAAATGTAACAAATGAATATCATACACGCTAACATACTACATACATGCTACTAACACACTACAACAGAATTGAGCAAGAAATTAATAGTTAAAAGATAAATTAGGAGCTCCCAAATATTTTGAGATTAAACGACATCTTTTTAAAAAAAAAAAACTTAATGTTCATTTATTTTAAATGTTTGCTTTGATTCTGTTTCAAAGCCTCTGATCATTCTGGGGGAACACTAGCTCTTTTGAGGCAGCCCATTCAATTCTCTTGAAAATTAGTTTGTTAAGAAGTTCATAATTGTATCAGGTGAAGTCTGTCTTCCTGTGATTTCCATCCATGGGGAGGAGGGGCAGACAGAGAGGGAGACACAGAATCCAAAGCGGGCTCCAGGTTCTGAGCTGTCGGCACAGAACCTGAAGCAGTGCTCAAACCCACAGACTGCAAAATCATGACCTGAGCCAAAGCTAGATGCTTAACTGACTGAGCCACCCAGGTGCCCCAGCATTTTCTTTCTTTTCAGTTTATTTATTTTGAGAGAGACAGAGAGAATCCCAATCAGGCTCTGCAATGTCAATGTGGGGGCTCCATGCAGGGCTGGAATTCATGAATCGTGAGATCACGACCTGAGCTGAAATCAAGAGTCGGATGCTTAACTGACTGAGCCACCCAGGCACCCCTAAGCAGCATCCTTTTAAATAACACAACAAAGATGATGTCATGAGAGAAATTTCAAAACACATTTTTAACTACATAAAAATGGAAATATAACTGATTAAAATTTATTGGATGCAGCAAAAGCAGTGTTAAAAGTAAAATTTATAGCACCAAATATATATTTTAGAAAAAGAATTAAGATCTAAAATCAATAACATAAGATTCTACCTTAGGAAAATAGAGAAGTAAAAGTAAATTAAGTTTAAAATAAGCAGAATAAGATAACTGGTAAAAATCAGAGCAAAAATCTATGAATTTGAAAACAGGAAAACAATAGAGAAAATCAATGAAACCCAAAAGTATTTATTTGAATAAATCAATAAAATTGATAAACACTTAGCCAGGCTAACCCTGAGGAAAAAAACCCCACAATTTTAAAATATTAGAAATGTAGGTGGGATCATCACCACTGATACCTTGAACATTAAAAGGATGATTAAAGTATGAAAAGTTCTATGCCAAAAAACAAGAGTCCAGGGCCAGATGGCTTTCCTGGGAAATTCTACCAAATATTTAAGGAAGAGTTAACACGTATACTCTTGAAGCTGTTCCAAAAAATATAAATGGAAGGAACACTTCCAAACTCATTCTATGAAGCCAGCATTACCTTGATTCCAAAACCAGATAGAGATGCCACTACAAAGGAGCCCAATTTCCCTGATGAACATGGATGCAAAAATCCTCAACAAGATGTTAGCCAAGCATACATTAAAAAGATTATTCACCACAACCAAGTGGGATTTATACCTGGGATGCAGGGCTGGTTCAATATTTGCAAAACAATTAACATGATTCATCACATCAATAAAAGAAAGGACAAGAACCATATGATCTTCTCAATAGATGCAGAGAAAGCATTCGACAAAATACAGCATCCTTTCTTGGTAAAAACCCTCAAGAAAGTAGGGATAGAAGGATCATACCTCAAGATCATAAAAGCCATATATGAAAGACCCAATGCTAATATCATCCTCAATGGGAAAACTGAGAGCTTTCCCCCTAAGGTCAGGAACAAGACAGGGATGTCCACTCTCGCCACTGTTATTCAGCACAGTATTGGAAGTCTTAGACTCTGCAATCAGACAACACAAAGAAATAAAAGGCATCCAAATTGGCCAGGAGGAGGTCAAACTTTCACTCTTCGCAGATGACATGATATTCTATATGGAAAACCCAAAAATTCCACCAAAAAACTGCTAGAACTGATTCATGAATTCAGGAAAGTTGCAGGATATAAAATCAATGCAAAGAAATTGGTTGCATTCCTATACACCAACAATGAAGCAACAGAAAGAGAAATCAAGGAATCGATCCGATTTACAGTTGCACCAAAAACCATAAGATACCTAGGAATAAATCTAACCAAGGAGGTGAAAAATCTATACACTGAAAACTATAGAAAGCTTATGAAAGAAATTGAAGAAGACACAAAGAAATGGAAAAAGATTCCATGCTCCTGGATAGGAAGAACAAATATTGTTAAAATGTCAATACCACCCAAAGCAATCTACATATTCAATGCAATCCTTATCAAAGTAACACCAGCATTCTTCACAGAGCTAGACCAAATAATCCTAAAATTTGTATGGAACCAGAGAAGACCCCGAATAGCCAAAGCAATCTTGAAAAAGAAAACCAAAGCAGGAGGCATCACAACCTCAGACTTCAAGCTATAGTACAAAGCTATAATCATCAAGACAGTATGGTACTGGCACAAGAACAGACATTCAGATCAATGGAACAGAATAGAGAACCCAGAGATGGACCCACAAATTTATGGCCAACTAATCTTTGATAAAGCAGGAAAGAATATCCAGTGGAACAAAGACAGTCTCTTCAGCAAGTCGTGCTGGGAAAACTGGACAGCAACATGCAGAAGAATGAACCTGAACCATTTTCTTACACCATACACAAAAATAAACTCAAAATGGATGAAAGACCTCAATGACAGAAAGCCATCAAAATCCTCGAGGAGAAAGCAGGCAAAAACCTCTTTGATCTTGGACGCAGCAACTTCTTACTCAACATGTCTCCCTCCAGAGGCAAGGGAAACAAAAGCAAAAATGAACTACTGGGACCTCATCAAAATAAAAAGCTTCTGCACAGTGAAGGAAACAATCACCAAAACTAACCGACAGAATGGGAGAAGATATTTGCAAATGACATATCAGATAAAGGGTTAGTATCCAAAATCTATAAAGAACTTATCAAACTCAACACCCAAAATCAAATAATCCAGTTAAGAAATGGGCAAAAGACATGAATAGACACTTCTCCAAAGAAGACATCCAGATGGCCAACCAATACATGAAAAAATGCTCAACATCACTCATCATCAGGGAAATACAAATCAAAACCACAATGAGATACGACCTTACACATGTCAGAATGGCTAACATTAACAACTCAGGCAACAACAGATGTGGGCAAGGATGCGGAGAAAGAGGATCTCTTTTGCATTGTTGGTGGCAATGCAAGCTGGTGCAGCCGCTCTGGAAAACAGTATAGAGGTTCCTCAAAAAAACTAAAAATAGAACTACCCTACGACCCAGCAATTGCACTAGTAGGCATTTATCCATGGGATATAGGTGTGCTGTTTCAAGGGACACATGCACCCCCATGTTTATAGCAGCACTATCAACAATAGCCAAAGTATGGAAAGAGCCCAAATGTCCATCGATCGATGAATGGATAAAGAAGAGGTGATATATATATATACATACACACAATGGATAATTACTTGACAATCAAAAAGAATGAAATCTTGCCATTTGCAACTATGTGGATAGAACTGGAGGGTATTATGCTAAGTGAAATTAGTCTGTTAGAGAAAGACAAAAATCATATGACTTCACTCATATGAGGACTTTAAGAGACAAAACAGATGAACATAAGAGGAGGGAAACAAAAATAATACAAAAACGGGGAGGGGGACAAAACAGAAGAGACTCATAAATATAGAGAACAAACTGAGGGTTGCTGGAGGGTTTGGGGGTGGATGGGCTAAATGGGTAAGGGGCATGAAGGAATCTACTCCTGAAATCTTGCTTCATTATATACTAACTAATTTGGATGTAAATTTAAAAAAATAAAAAATAAAGTTAACAAAAAAGAAAAGTTATATACCCACAATTTCGAGAGCATAAATAAAATTGGGAAAGCCCTTAAAAGACTCAAAGTACCAAAACCCACTAAAAGATAATCTGAATATCATGACATATATTTTAAAATGAATCAATAATTAATAAACTTCAAAAAAAATCATCAGTCCAAGCTGGTTTAAAGGTGAATTCTACTAAACACTTAACAAATCAATGATACCAAGTCTCCACAATTTCTTCCAGAAACCAGATACAGAGGAAATATTTCTTAACTCATTTTATGAGGTTACCACTACCCTAATAAGAAAATCGGATAAAGACATTACAAGAAAACTACAGACCAATCTCTCTCATGAACATTGATGAAAAATTCCTCGATAAAATATTACCAAACCAGATCTAGCAATGTGTTTAAAGAATTAAACAATACCACCAAATGGGATTTATTCCAGGTATGCGAGACTGGTCCCCAAACTAAGTAATGTAATCTATTAATTAGCAAGTCAAAAAAGAAAAAGCACATGATTATATCAGTTGATGAGAAAAAGCATTTGACAAAATCTAACACCTCATCATGTTAAAAACTCTCAGAAAACTAAGAATGCAGGTGAAATTCTTAAACTTGATAAAGAATACCTCAATAAAAAATTGTTACAGTTCAAATCATACTAAAGATCAAAAACTGGGCACTTTCCCCTAAGATCAGAACAAGGCAAAGAAAGATGTCATATTTGTCATTGCAATATCCCAAAATAGGTTCATCTGTTAGCCCTCTCTGAAGTACCAATTTCTGAATGAAAATCTGTAATTTTGACATAAAATTCCATGCCCTTTTCCAAGACCTTATAGTTTATACATTTGGGGTCATATGTAATAAGACTGTGTCTGCCACAAACAATTCTCTAATTCTCATGATTTTTTATTATTGTGACCTACTGGCTATATAGTATCTTTTCTTTCATATAGAAGTCTTTGAGCCATCCTATATAAGACAGAGATTTAACATTATTTGTACCCATACAGTGATCCAGTTTCCCCAGCACCATCTATTAAATAATCTGTCCTTTCCCCCATTGGTCTGTAATACTATCTCCACCATATAGTAAATTGCTACATACAAAAGGGTCAGGTTTTAAAGTCATTATAGTCTTTATCAAGAATGTTTAAATTCTTTCCCTTCACTACTCGGTTTGACCATTACTATTTAAATCCATCACTTTTTAAAAAATAAAAAATAAAAAAATAAAATAAATAAATCCATCACTTTTTAATACTATGATTTTGTCTTCATGTCTGGTAGGAAAAATCCTCTCCCTCCTTGTTCTTTTCCAAAATTCACTTAGGCCTTTGTGAAAATTTTATTTTTCTATGTACACTTTAGAAAAAATTTCCAAGTCTTCAAAAATGCTAAAGTAAGTGTTAAATTTTCCAGTTGTTTTGGGATTGTAGACAATTTTTCAAATGCCATTCAGAATCTCCTACATGTTTGGCAAAATGGAATAACACTTGCCATGGGCCACACACAGTGCAAAATGCTTTGCATTTGCAAATGCATACATTTCTCACAAGCACTTCATGATGATTACATGTTATTGGCCTTATTTTATAAAGGACATGAGGAAAAGTTAAGGGACTTTACCAAGGTCACTTTCTTAGAAAGCATCACACTTGGGATTCAACCTAGTCAGTCTGACTCAAGAGAATTCTTAGGTGTGTATTATTTTTCAGATAATTAAACATGAATTGGACTTTGAAACTTTTTAGAGTAGCTTCCATTTTCTCTAGGAAGCCAGTCAGCATACTTCCACACTCTTTGATCCCTAATAGAAGTCACAGGCTCCCCCTTGGAGCCCCCATGACTGTTTCTACTGCTGTATGGTAGAGTAAAAGTAGAAAATCTCTTTGGGGGCACGTGTCCACAGCATGAAGACTGGGAATATCTACTTGTATGACAGCTTTGGGATAAATAGGATAGATAACATTACACCCCTCCCTCCCTAGAGTTGGGTTAGATCTACTTGAATTTGATATGTAATTCAGTGGGAGGGATATTAAGGTTTAAACAGCATAGGTAGAAAGAGTGTAAGAAGGAAGAAGAAATGATTTCCCCAAGACAAGTAGTTTATTCATCTTTAGGGAACTGACCATTTCTAGTTACAGATACGCTTCTCTGTATCCTATCCCATGGAGGACAACCTCTTTACCCTCCTAAATTCCATGACTGCCTGAATGCTTGACTTCAGAAGACAACATTGTGTCCAAATGGGAACCATACACTTGACTCACATTCCCTTTTCCTATTCTCTGTGGGACTACATTATAGACTTTGGGCTGGTAGCAATAATAGTTGTCATATTTATTCGATAAAAATAGGTCTTTCATTTCTATAACGTCCAATATCAACAAACAATTTTATTATGTTCATGAAGATCCCAAAGGAAAAATTTAAAAAAAATAAGTGGCTGAGGCTAGGGCACATAAAGTCTTTGGTGGCCTCATTTCAGAAGCCGACAAATTCGTAAGTTGACTCTTACATAATAGGATACATTTATTCGTCTCCAGTTCTTCTCTTTCCCCAGGCAGTGAACTGCAACTTTGACTACTGAGGTCTGTCTCCACTTTGTACGTGATCAGTTAACTGTAATTCAGGCTATCTGACATCTCAAGGAGAATATAAATGCAGTGAGGAAATTTTCATCAAATATAGTAACACTGATGTCAATATAATATTAATTAACTAATTAATAGTGAGTGAATTGAGCAGGATGTAAAGCTGTAATTGCTACAGTATTCTAAGTTGATATAAATATGTATGTTTTACATAGAAAACTTCAACTAGAAAAACTTCAAACTAGGCCAACTAGAAAAACTTCAAACATGAAATACTGGCTATCTCTGAATGGTGGAGTTACAGTGATTTCAACTCATTGTTTACACTTTATTTTACCAATTTTAAACATCAAACATTGGGGTAGGAATGGTGGGCTGTTCACCAAAATATATGCTTTCCTTCCACAGTGTAGAGTTTGCTAAGAAAATGCTATTGGGCAGGAACTACATTTCCCAGGACCCGTGGGTCTGGGTAAGGCCATATGACTCCATGCTTGCCTGTGGAATGCAAGAGGATAGGATGCATGTTACATGAGGCCCAAGGTAGTTAAAGAAGCTGCTGGGCCTTTTCTATCTACTGTTTCCCTCAGAGAGGACTCTGAAGTCCTCAAAGATGTCAGAGCCTCACAAAGGAAAGAACCTACTTCTCTGAATTGCCACTTGGCACCTACTGCTAAACAGGAACATCTACATTGGCAGATTATAGGCAAATAATAATAATAACAATAATAATAATGATGATGATAACAATAATAAGCTTCTGTTTTAATCAACTTTATTTTCCTGAGTTCTCCTAAGAAAAGAACACTGAAAAAACATTTTTTTTATGTAGGTAGTTTTTAGGGCATTGATCCAGAAGCAAGAGTGAGAGGTCAGTGAAGTGAATCAGAGAAGGAAGAACAGGGATTGCAAGGATGCATTGAGTTGACCAACACCGGAGACAGCAAGTGCTTGAATCCCCCTAGGACTCCCAAGGAGGCTTACACATTCATCTCAGAACTGCCTAGCTATAGCAGAGAAGGAGGAGATGTTTGTATATCTGCTCCCAACTCCTGCTGGTCAAGAGCCGATACCTCTTGAGGCACTGAGTCTCTGGCTTCCACATTGAATATGTTTACGTACAGAATATTTCATGTAGGTGTCCCTCGATGTGTAGTAAGAGAAGCCCTGGGGCAAACAGCTAGAGGTACCTGATGAATGTCTGAGGCAAGATACTGCTAGATGATATCTGACTTAGGCCATTCACCCCTGACATGGCTAGAACAAGAAGTGAGGTCCAAAGGATTGGAATTGGTGCACAAGAGGTGTTTGGTAGTCACTGAAAATGTGGGATTGATTTACTACAGTATCTAACCTGGTCTTAACTAAAATAGGCATATATTAACCTTGTGATCAGAAAACCACACACACACACACACACACACACACACACACACACACACATTTTTGTTTGATTCTATAAAACAGCTCAGTATCCTTATGACACTTAATGATTTGCATTGAAAGCACAACTGTCAAGTGAGATATGCTAAGCATCTGAGAGTCTTCTCAGCTATTCAACCACCAAAGGCAGTCAATTCCACCTTCTAAACAATATTCAGGATTGTCCCTGCTTCTGTATCGGCTGCCCCTGCTTTAGTCCAGGCTTTTATCAGCACGTGCCCCAAACATTGCTATAGCCTCCAATCTTCCCCATTTGTTGTTTAAATCTAAAATTAAATAGGGTTATAGTAAAATCCTGCTTAAAACTTATTTCAAGGGTTCCCTCTTCTCATAAACTCTGAGCTCTTTACAAGGAATTCTATATGCTTCATAATCCAGCCTCAAGACACATCTCTACCCTACCTCAATCACTCCAGAGACTGCACCTGGCACTTGAGGCAGACAACAGAAATACAAAGGGAACCCCAAGACTTTTCATGCCATTTGGTTGTGTATAAGCCTCTCTTTACTGGGAAGGCTTTCCTTCATTTTTACCTAGAGCAGGAGTTGGGCAACCACAGCCTTTAGTGAGCTACCAGCAATGAGCTAAGAATGTTTTTTATATTTTTAAATGATTGGGAAAAATTTTTTTTAAGTTAATAATCATTGTGACACATGAAAATTATATGAGATTCAACTTTCATTGCCATGAATACAGGTCTTTTTGGAATACATCCATGCTTGCTTACTCATTTGTTGAGGGCTGGTTTGGGGCTACCAAGGCAGAGTTGAGCTATTGTCAGAGACTTGCAGCCCCCAAAGCCTAAAGTATTTGTCTCCTGTCTTTTCATTTAAATAATAATAATAATAATAATAATAATAATAATAATAATAAAGAATAAACCTTTGCAGAGAGCATCATCCTTCAAACTCTGCCCATGAAGGGCCATTCCACATCTCTGTCCCTACAAAACTGAGTTCCCACCTCCAGGAAAGCACGATTCCCACCTAGGGTAAACTGTGCATTTATGTGTCTGCTATCCTACCTATTACCTTTTTGGGAGACAAGGTTATATCTTATTTATCTCTGATTATCCTCCAACCACCAGAATGGTGCCAGGTGAACAAGGCTTAGTCAACATTTGAATCTGTCCAGCTCTAAGCGCTGCTTCCTTTTCTGGAACTTGGTGGTTAAGAGCATGGGCTCTGGCATTGTATTGCCTGAGTTTGATGCTGGGTGTGGCACATAAGGCTGTGCAGCCCTGGAGTCACCCTAACCCCTCTAAGCCTCTGCCTCCTCATCTAAGAACCAAAGATAATAACAGTACCTGCAGCATAGGCTTGTTGTGGGAATTACATGTGATAATATATGCATGGTACTAAGCACAGTGAGAGCACATAGTACATTTTCAGTTAATATTAGCAATTATGATGATGATTGTGTAATCCCTAAAGCTTAAGTGAAGCCCTGGGGTCTCCAGGGAGACATCACTGACCAAACAATATCCCCTACCTACACAGCTCCATGGTGTTACTTGTGCTTTAGCTATTTTAATGTGCTCATGTGTTGTTAAATAAAATGGTGTGTTTGCTGAGGCAAGGGACAAGATAGGCTTGAAACAAATCATCTTTCCATTTTATCTAAGGATCTCTGTCAATCTATTTTGCTTACATATATCTTCTTCCCGCTGGTTCCTTTTCCTTTTCTCTCCATCTTCCTTTCCAAGGGCTCTCTCTGTCTCTCACTGCTTCCCCAACTTGCCTGATTGCATCACTTTGCTCTTCCTCTTCAGCCTCCCTTTACTCGTCCCCATCTCCAGTCCCTTGTCTTTACTGTTTTCTCAGTATGTTCCCCTTTCTCTGCTCTGCCCTCTCTTTTCTTTTTTCTCTCTCTTCTGTCTTCATTCTTTGCATTCTTTCCATCCTATTTCCCTCTCATTTTGCTTCTGTCATTTCCCTGGTATATCCCTGGTCTCTTTTCCTGCTTCCTCCTCCTCCACCTCTCTGCCCTCTCATGCCACTGAAGCTGGGTCCCCTCCCCAGGTCCTGTGTAGGGGTAGATGCTCCCTGCCCCCTAGATGACCAGCACATCAGCAAAAAGCTATTAGTCACCCAGCAGAGGATGAAGACAGTTGTCTGAGGGAGTGTGGTGCTCGGGAGCATCTCGAGGCCAGGCAGAAAATGGAGTGGTCAGGAAGGAAGAGGAGGCGGTGTTTAATGGAATGGAAATAAAATAGGTGAGAGAAAATGAGATGGAAAAGCAGAGATGTACGACACAAGAGAATTTAGTTGGAATGAGATTGTCATCAGATCAGCTGGGGGGAGAAAATGGAAAAACAAGCCTGTTAAAGTGAATTCTTTGTCATAACCACAAGGTTTATATTCTCAGCTTGCTGGCTTGGCTTCCCAACACTGTTTTGTTCTTTCCTAACCATTTTGTTTGATCCTTCTCTTCTCACCAGACTTTGCTATTTACCCAACCCTGTCTGATTTCCATTTGCTGATTTATTTTCTTGGGCACTTTGGGCTGGCCAAGGGTTTAGAAAGAAATCATGGTTAGAAGCACAGATTCAGGAGTCAGAATGGACTTAAAATCTGGCTTTAAAAATCAAAGTGTTGGGGCACCTGGGTGGCGCAGTCGGTTAAGCGTCCGACTTCAGCCAGGTCACGATCTCGCAGTCCGGGAGTTCGAGCCCCGCGTCAGGCTCTGGGCTGATGGCTCAGAGCCTGGAGCCTGTTTCCGATTCTGTGTCTCCCTCTCTCTCTGCCCCTCCCCCATTCATGCTCTGTCTCTCTCTGTCCCAAAAATAAAAAATAAAACGTTGAAAAAAAAAAATTAAAAAAAAAAAAATCAAAGTGTTTCTGTTATGTTAATGCTGTAAAGTTACCTCTTCCTATCACCTGGCATAGGTTTTGGAACAGAGTTACTTGGACCACAATCCCATTTCTGCTCTTACTAGTTTTGTGATCTTGGCAATTTATTGATGTCTCTGGTCTCATTGGTCTTTATCATGGGGATAACACTCTCATAGATGAAGTTGCTGTGAAGGCTACATGAGATCATTGAAGCCAAGTGCCAGGTACAGTGCCTGGCACACAGTCAGGCTCTATCAATGTTGGCTGGCTTGTTATTAATATTTTAATAGATTGTTCCAGCCCTCTCTCATTGTAGGTTGACATCAGCCTTCCTGGACTATCTATGCTCTGCCTAGTATTATCACTCTAAACACCTTGCACTACACAGCCCCCCTCCTTACTAGGTCACCTTTCCCAGACTGATGCCCAGAAAAGGCCAGGATTTGCTCAGCAACAAGATTTGTATCTTATCCTACTTTAAAACTTCATTCAGTCCCACTCACCCGTCCCCACACCCTCCCTTCCTCTTGGTTCCTGCTGGGGGAAAGAGGAGGCAAAGGTTGAACCATCTCCCAGGAGAAGCAACCCACACCATGAACTCACCACTCTCAGTTTCAATAGATATCCACAATTAAATATACATCAAACAAACTCCCCCCAGCAGATGAGTTCGGCTCCCAGTGAGAGTTTTGTCACAAAAACCTTTTCTTTCCATCTCTCTCCTCTCCACCCCCAATTTCACCACCCCCGAAGCCTGCCCTTTGGAAATGCTCTTTACACCCACCCTGTGCTTTTAACCCTGGTATTAGGAGGGTGCAACCCAGCTGGAAATTTCCAAAGATGATTTCACTGAGTCCTCCTAAATGTTTCATTTCAATGCAAGGGGGTGGCTGGCCTGTGCCCCTAAGGCAGACAGTGAGGTTCACCAAACACCCTGTTAGCCTGGGGTGCTGAAGCTGCTCACCTACAAGTTGACTTGTAGTCTTGGCAGGACTCTTTGCTACACTTTCTCTCAGCTTCCTCGATGGCACAATGCCAAGGGACTCCTGCAGTTGCTTCTGGCTCTAGTATTCAAAATTCCAAACTCTATTCTGATTAAAAAAAGATAGATATCTGCAGAGCCCTTATGTCTGCTTCATGTATTTATTATGTGGATAACAGCATAACTTTTTAGAAAATCACCACCAACTTTGCCCCACTTCCTCAGATCATGATATGCAAATTCCAAAAGCATGAATGTCTACAGAGGGCTATGGAGAAAAGCCACCTTGCTGAGGAAGGGAAATGGTGACATGGTTGTGTGACAGTGGATTAGAGAAGTCTCTCTCCAATGCCAAACCACCAAATTTCGAGAAGAAAAATACTGGGTACCGCTCCTTCAAATCTGAAGTGAAAAAAGAATCTAAAAAATGTTTATAGAGAGATAAAATTAGGGATGAAGAGGAAAGCAAGGGAAACAAAGAGATTTAGAAATAACACTCTAACAAGGAACCAAAATAATCCAGTGTCGGGGGTGTGTGGGGGGGTTGTCTTTCTTTAGCATATATTTTATTCTGGTTGTCTGTTTAAGCTAGGAATTATAATTTCATCAGGTGGACTTCTTCTCACATATTGGAAGGTAATACCTGTTTAATGCTGACCCCACATCCTGAGATATGTCTGTTGTAGGAATTAGTGAGCAATGAAGAGGAAGATACGACAATAAATAGAAAGATCTGACTCTAACACATAACCTTACATTCTAGAAGGGAAAAAAACAACAACACTTAACTACTGGGAAGCCAAAGTGGGGCAGTCAATGAAATTTAGGAAAAGGAAAAGGTAGAAGAGGGATGTTGTGAGGCAGAGACTGTGGTATAGTGGGCACAAAGAGACCTGGCCCACACCTGAAATATTACCAACTGCTTTGCAATGCTGTGAGCCTCTACAAACCTCAGTAGATGCACATGCTAAAAGAGGGAAACAAAGAGCCTTTTGTACTCTTTCCTATTATAAAAAGTTACCGTGAGAATCAAATGAAATAAGGACAACACAGGTGCTTTGTTAACTGTACACACGTAACCAACAATTTTATTATAAAACATGATTCCTGAATGACTGAAACAGTGGTGGTTCTAAGGTTATTATAGAGCAGTACATCACAGAGAGCCAGGCTCTCAGTTCTCTGAATGAAATTGCAAATCCTAAATGAATCTTTAATCTCTTTGTGTGGTGGCCTTCTTCTTACCTGAGCCACAGACTCTGGGGGACGAAATCTCCAGGACAGGATTTGAACTAATGGGGAGACCTACATCACTTCCTCCATTTACTCTGCTCGAGGGGCCTTGCCCCAGATGAGGCATAGCTTTGTCCCACAAGTAAATGGAGCGACCAAGCACCCTGCGTTTCCTCTGTACTGGTCTTGAGCCTCTACCGATAAGTGGAAACATGGCCTTTTCTTCCAGCCCACAGTGTAGCCAATTCCTACGCTAACAAAGTTGTCCTGTGGTAAATGCCATCTGAAGGGATGCTGTCCTGTACCCTGTGCTCTCATGTACAGTAAGAGTCCCTGCTAACCATCTTGACTAGCATGACCTCCTACAAGTATGTCTCAGTGCTGACTGGACTAAACAGAAGCACCTGACCAAAACAGACCAACCAGAATTCCTTCCTGAGAGTGTGGGGGAGAGATTACATGAGGATATCTGAGTGACTAGACATGCAGACCTAACTTCTTTCTAGGATGTGGCTATCCTCCTCTTTCTTTCACTTTCTGGGTGGACTGGAAAAGTAAAGGAAATTTTTGGGCTGGGTAAAGATGAAACAGACCAAGAGAGAATTAAGAAGGTTTCCTCCATCTGAGTCCATTATCAAGTGTGGACTATCAAGTCTCCAATGCAGCTTGGCCTCAAGGATCCATGCATCTCTCTCTTGTGTTATAATAAGGTTTCTTTTCATTTTAAATTGCCTAGCGGTACTTGCTGTGGTCTGAAACCAGCTACATAATTTCTTCAGAAATTCACATTGATTATGTGAAAGAAGACCTGAGATTTGGTGCCAAGCAGCATGAGCACTCATCCTGAAATCGCAGGCAATGCTATGGGATCATAGGCAAGTTGCTTACCCTTCTTGAGCCTCAATTCTGTCACTTACAATCAGCAAAAATAAGCTGAGCTCCCTTGGAGGCTGGCTGGGAATCATTGATTTAGAAGAGTTTTATGAATTATGCAAATGTGAAAGATTATTATAAAAGATGTGCATTTAAGTTATTTATTCTAAAATGGATGTCTGGTCTAATTCAGAGGCCCTCTAACATCAGGTTCTAAATTATATTTTGGATGTTATCCCATCCAGCAGCTGAGCTAAATAACACATACACTCTCTCCTTATGTCCTGCATCTTCTGGTCATTGTTTGTTCCTATGCTGCCCCCAGGCAGAACCAGGATCACCAGTAACTACCTCCTTCCTCCTATCATCCCCATATCTCCTTTGGCCATAGTCAGTTTTGTGCTTTCATCTTTGAAGGAATAGCTCCAAAGCTGAAGCCTCCATGATTATTTCTTGGATACGCCCAGTGAGAACTCTTTCCATCTGCCTAGAATAATGTGGGCACCTTATACCACAGCAAACATCCTGCTCTCTGGTACTCAATGTCCTACCAACTTGTGATGGAGAACCCAGACTGGACAGACAGGCAGACATGGGTTTGAGTCTTGTCTTGGCATCTTACAAGCTGTTTGAGTTGGGGCAGTTCCTTAACTGCCCCAAGCTGGTTTTCTCATTTTAAAAAATGGAGATGAATAATGGAACTTATTTCAGGGTATGTTGGGAAGATTAGACAACACAGAGAACATTAAACATTTTGCACAGTCTTTGACATGTAGTAATAAACTGTAGCTATTGTGACATTCCCTGTACCAGTTCTGCCTTGTTTTCCCTGGGATCCATTTTCGTCCTCTGTGGGACAGAGTCTTGTAGGCTGCACACTCCAGATTCCCACATAAACTGACATACAGATATATTCAGCTGGCAGGAATACTTAAATGAGACTGGGGAGTGAGAAGAAGGGAGAGAGCAAGGTATTTCTCCCCTCAACCCCCAACTCTATCTCTACCTCACATGGTGTCTACATTAGTGACTGTGTCTCCCATGTTTCTCCAGTTCCTCCCATGTTCCTCCAAACTCTGGGAAGACTTGCTGTGATTCCACAAGATCCTGGCCCAGGGTTCTAATAGCATGGTTTCTTCCCTTTTCCCCTCAAAAGCTTAGGGATAGTGGTAGATTTCAGCTGTTGCTAATCTTGAGTTGCCTCGCTCTCCCTCTTTGGCTTCTAAACTCTTCCATCATGTGTGTACTAAATTATCTGTACCACATTTCCTCTCATAGTAGTTTCTGTTTCCCTAGCTAGACTATGATTGGTACAACCCACCTCACCCACATCTCAAGTAGATTGCAAATTTGTTGTAAATAGAGATTATATCTATGTCTTCTAGATTTCCTGAGAGAAAATTATATATTCAGCTAGTACTAGACACATGTTTCTTGGATGTAATATTTTGAAACAGTGACTTACCAACTTCTGCCTGTCCCTACAATCAAGTGCATCATTGTTCTTTGCACATTAGGTCTAAGCCCATATTGTTGCATGGACAATGTCCCCTCAGATGTCTACTTTGTCTACCCTCTGATGGTGTCTGGCCACCCAGGTACCAATGACCAGAAGAGAGAGGTGTGCTGATCATGGGCTGTAGCTCATCTTGGAAGCAGCTTCCTCTGTAACATTGTTACTTCCTAGATGTAATTAAAGATTTTATGTATCAAATTTAGCTCTGTCTCACCTCATCTGCTGTGTTAAATCTATTTCCTTTTCACTCATTCCAGTGTATCTACTGGCAAAAGTATTCAAAATCTGAAAAACCCATTTAGTGAACCTAACTTTTAGTTTAGTGACAGGGTCCATGGTGCAAGATGTGGGACTAAATGCTACCTGGCAATACCTTCATCTTTTCTTCATTCTGAATATAACAGACTTCAGAAATTAGGCAGCAAGTGTTTCTTCTTTTTAATATAATTTCCTGCTAAGAATGTTAAAACCATGTCATACAGCCTGCCACAGCAGATATTCATAATGAAATATAGAATATTCTCATGAAGTCTTGAAAGACTTCTCAACGCACCTTTCCAGGAGACCACTGCCAATCATTTGGGGATGATCCTCAAGATAAAATGTGTCGTCAGCTCTTCTCAGTATTTTCCTTTTCAAAGTGTGGGCATGGTAGCTGCTTCCCTATATCCAAGTTTTCTCTCCTCCATTTCTGAGAAGTCATGAGCTTAGGGGACATTAAGCATCCCAGCTTTTGCATTATTCACAATTTACCTAGCCCACTGGTACAGTGACTTGTTTGGGTAACAGAGGCATTCCATGTTCAACAGACTGGCCAACGACATTGAATTAGGAATGGACATGTGTCTGAAGTTGGATCAGTAAGTCATGAAAGGAGATTTTCTAAGGGCTTTTGAGCAATAGTCCCCTTGATCTTCTAGGAGAGCTACCCAAAGCCATCCCGCTAGCTCTTCTTGGGTAATGTGGGATGAGAAACAGCTTAATAATTTTCACCCCAGGAGTGAAACCAGCCTTATAAGGAAGCTGAAACTGCCACAAAAGAAAGCAGAGCAGACAGATGGAAGAACTTGTGTTCAGAAATCGCTGAGCCACTGAATCAAACCCACCTGAAGAGCTTCCTACCCTGGATTTCTACTTCATGAGCTCATAAATCCTTTTCATCGTTT
This sequence comes from Prionailurus bengalensis, assembly GCF_016509475.1. Classification (NCBI taxonomy): domain Eukaryota; kingdom Metazoa; phylum Chordata; class Mammalia; order Carnivora; family Felidae; genus Prionailurus; species Prionailurus bengalensis. The sequence goes on along the minus strand of NC_057359.1, from coordinate 78,382,890 downwards.
GCATCAGTTGGAGGAGAATGTGCTGTTACTAAAAGCCACCTGCAACAGTACATCCAGCCTCAGATTCGAGTGAGTTCTGTTGCACTCACTACCAGCTCTCTACATAAAGTCTGGCTCCTGCTCTCAGATCACATCAGGCCCATTTTCCCCTCTTCATTGTTCTTACTTAAATGCTCACTCCCTACAGATCTCTATACCTCACAGCACCTGACTCACCTTCTTCTTTCTTTGTTTTACTGCCCTGAATAAGCCATAGCTTATTACTCTTTTTCATATTCTAATACTCAGTAAGGACGTCCTTTGGAGAAGGGGAGGACGTAGTCATACATACACTCTGATTTAAGAAGTTTCAGAGTTGAATTGTCCATCTTGGAGTCAAACTATCTGAGCTGGCAATTCACCATTTTGCTTTTCTTCCTTTGTGTGTGGTTTTAAGTGAGGTTCAGAGAATTTTATAGTGGAATGGGACCTTAAATGATATGCTAGCCTAATCTCCCTAGATAATAATTAAGTCAATGGAGGTCTAGAAATGCCAAGTGATTGCTCCACATCAGCTGGAGACCTTAAGGAAGGGTTGTGACTCAGGTATGCTGCCTCTCAGCCAGTGCTCTCTTTCTGACCTAATGCCCACTTTCTTTCACACTGCAAGTATTTTAATGGGGGCCTCAGTTGCAGATATTCTGCATAGAGCTCTGAGAATTGGCTGCTTCCAGACAGAAAATCGAGTGGAGATGGAAACGGTGCTGCTGTCATTCACCTGCAGGACAAGGGCCTGGTCAAGCATACTGACAGGTTCAAGATTCTCCCATAATTCCCCAGATCAAGAACTATGGAGGCTGTCAGGTTGTCTGTGACAGCAGGGGAGACCAGAGTGGTTCAGACTTTCAATCCAGTCAGATCCATTTTGAGGTTGGTAATTTGAAGTGAATTTCCTAAGAAACCAGAGAAAGAGTAACAAAGAAAATTCAAAAACCATCTGATGCTATTTTGATCCTTAAATCCAAAGCTCTCCAAAGATTCCTATAACATATTACTTGAGGCCATTGATGTTTTGAGGAGGCAGTGTATCCTAGTGGTTAAAGACCATGGCTTCTGGAGTCAGACACCCTAGTCTGCACTCCTCTCTGCCACTTCCTGGCTCCATAACCTGGGGCAGCAAATTAACCCCTTCAAGACTCTGCTTCCACTTCTGCAAACTGGGGATTTGAGTAGCAACTATTGCATAGGGATTTGGGGGATCTCTAAGTAAGCTAATTTTAGTAAAATGCATAGAACAGTGTCTGGTAAATAGCACACTCAAAATAAGTGATCACTATTAATTTCATCATCCTCATCATCATCATGTACAATTTTTTTTTGAAAGAAAGAAAAAAGGAGGTATAAAAAAAAGAAAAAAAAGAAAAAGAAACACAAAAGGTAAATAAGTCTGGGAACCCAAGTAAGAGGAATAAGAAGCACAAAAGATGGAGAGGAAAAAAAAAAGGGAGGAAGGGCAGAAAGGAAGAGAGGTGATTGACTCGGTTTGTTCTATTCATGTGTATCGAGCACTGACATTTGTTCCAAGTGCTATGTTTCTTCCAGTAATGATCCCACATGAAGTTCATAAGAGAGAAAAATATTAAATAAATGAACACAAAAAATATGATTACAACCAGCTGTAAATACTACATTGTATGGCCAAGGTAGACCCCTCTGTGGAAAGGACATTTACAGTATGTTTTCTATAACCTAAGGCATATTTGTGCACATTATAGATTTATTCTTTTAGTTTTGCATCCTCTCCTTCATTCATTCTTCATTTATTTTGTAGCAGCCGTATTCCAGACTTTTAACATCATGGTTTGTATACACAGGAAGAGTGTCTCTTTGGTCAAGGAACTCCTTATTCAGCAGGGGAGACAGGTATGTTAAGGAATAAAGGTCATGAAGCCTGGTGGGAGTGTCAAGAAGCAATTCACAAGAGAATGGAAAGTTATTCCTGGGGATGGTCATGAAAGACCCAATGAAAACTAGTATTTTGTCACCAGTGACTCTATGACTCTTAACCAGCCTCTACTGCAATTCAGAGATACCATCTCATCTGTGAAACCATCTATCTGGGAAAGAGGTCATGAGAAAGATCCTGAAATTCATCGTGGTCAAAAAACGGGCCAGAGCCCAGGTTCAGAGTCTCTCTGCTCCATGAAAGTACACGACACGGAGGGAGGGATGGGAGGTGGTGTTTCAGGGGAAGTTGCCAGTAAGAGGACTGAGAATAGCACACTTGGCTCTTGTAGGCAGAACTCGGCACAGTAAGTGACTACCGAGGTCACAGAACTCTGCCATTAGCAAGAGTGGTGCAGAGAGCTTTCCATTGTGCTGTGACCTCTCATGACCAACCCACTGAGGCTCTCCTACCTCATCTGCTTTCTTCCAGCTTCTCAGCCAAATCACACCCACTCTCTTTCAAAGGCTCACAAAGTACCAACTCTTTATAGAGCTGATGTCAGAAAAAGGGGCCGGCATACTTATTGTGGAACAATACTGCCACATTAGGTTCACAGTGGGAGTCTGGACTAGGAAGGTGGAGAGAGACTGAGTCCTACTCGTTAGGGTCTATACACAGGTGGGCTGTAGGGGTTGCATTTCCACAGAAATTCAGGCCTGATATTATGAGCACATACCCATGTGCATTTCTGTAGGAAGGGGGGAAAGGTTTGTGTCTTTTCCGAGTTTGAGTAATCAATCTAGTCATATTCATAAATAAGTAGAAAGAGAATTTATATTTATCAAATATACGAATTATAGCTGTACAGAGCACTTTATACATATTATCACAGCTGACTATAAAAAATATATGAGAGCTCATTTTCCCCATTTCTACAGCTTTGGAAATATACAGAAGAGAGGTTAAGCAATTTGATCAAGTCTGTACAGTACACGGCAGAATTAAAACTGAAAGCCAGATCCCCAGGATTTTAGGATTATATATATTTTTAGTTGTCTTACATTCTTTCATCTTCAAAGGATTAAATACAGAAAAAAATTCCTATGTTGACTATAAAAACAGAGGAACCTGCAAATTCATAGTATGCATAAAGAGCTTCTTTTCTCTCACTCAAACATACCATATTCTGCCACTTTTATGATGACATTCTATGTATGATAGAGTTAATTTTACTATAAAACTATGATAGGAGAGCAGGTCACAGCAAGATGGGCAACTTTGGCATGAAGATTATTCTGAGCTGAAGTAAATCAAGACCCTAGGGGCTCAAGGGAAACTTTTGCCCCTCCCTTAACAACACTGAAGAATCTAAGTTGGGGGTCTTTGCCAGAATAAGGGTTATTAGCAGAGATGCATTTTATCTAGGGACCCATCCGTATGGCAGGGCAAACATCTGATTTCCAAACATCTGTTATTCTTCTTCTTGCCCTGTGGATTGCATTCCTTTTTCCTACCCCTTGTCTTTAGTCCAGGATGACATATATACCTCATTTTGCCTGTCTTTGGAATTCCCATGTCTATGTGGATTCCCTGTACGTATACTATTAAATTTTATTTTCTCCAGTTAAACTGTTTCACGTCAATTTGATTCTTATTCCAGCTAGAAGGACCTTTGAGGGGACAGGAATTCCTGCTTCCCAGAGAAGTTTATCAACTTAAGCTTGGCAATAAGTTACCATTATGCCACCAGAAAGATGGCTAAACTTGGTAGGCTCTGAAAATTTGAAATACAAATCTGGGTCTCCATTATCTCAATCAGCATAACAAGGTGTGTTATAATGACAAGGGGATCTATTCAGAACTTTATTATCGCCCCTTCTATATCCTTTCACTCAATTGACTTGTTGAGATTTTGTCAAGGAATGGAAATAGAATGGAATTCAGAAGTAAGCAGGCTTGCATTTGAGTTTGGGATCCATCATTTAATTGTAGTCCTGATAAGAAAAACCAAAATAGAATGCTTGTCATGTGTGTACTACAGAGTTGTTTTGTGTCCACAACTAGGCTAAGAACTTGATGCTTATTATCTTATTTAATCGTCAGAGTGACACATCAAAGTTGATTCTCTTACTACTTTCACTTTACACACAGGAAAAAATGAATATTGAGAATTTGCCATGCATGTGTACATGTGCATGTGCACGTACACACACACACACACACACACACACACACAAAACTTGTTCAAGGTCACAAAACAACTGTCTGGCAGAAGCCTTGATTCAAATCCATTCTTGCAAAATTCCAAATTTCAGGGACTCGAACAAGTATGATACACAGTTTCCCTGACTTTCTGGCTCGGTCCCTTTGACCCATTTATTTACCTTCTTTGGTTCACAGTTTTTTCATTTAAGACCAAGTCAAAAGGATCAGCCACAGTTATCTCAGCATATTGTTTTGAGAATTAAATGGGATCATGCATATAAAACGTTTGGGCCATAGAAGCAGGCTTACGAAAGGTTATTCCCTTCCTGCTTCTGAATCATCAACCTTCTCTCTCCTTGGAGTTCTCCTCCACTGTCTCAGCTCCTCCATCCTTTCCCTGCCCTGCCCCCTTGCTTGGGCACAGATGGCAGAAAGGCCCAGTGACATGGGCCATCATTACCACTAGCTGTGTGTCTGGGGTCAAGTAATTTCTTCATTATCTTTCCTTATTGCAAACAGCTTTTGTAAGAGAAAGGGTCCATTAGTAAATATTGATGCTGGCAGGCAGGGCGTGCGAGCTGTCAAACAGCTGAAATGAGGGATTGTCAGTTCAGCAGCAAGAACATGAAAGCCAGTTTAAAGCAAAGATTGAATAAAGAGTAACGTAACTAGAAGAACAAGCACACACTCATCAACAATGAACAAAGACAAAGAAAGTTTCAGGTTGTGTTGTTTGGAACAATTGTGTAGTTTTATGAAGGCCTCTGCTCTAAGACAGAATTCAGTTTACATCAATTTGCAAAAAAATTTTTTTTAAAAAAAGAAAACAGAAAGAAAAAAGAATGCATGACGACTACCACGTGCAGTGTGTTATGAATCAAATATGAGCAAGATGCAAACATTGTTTTCAAGAAGTTTACTAAATAATAAAGTAGTATAGGGTGGTTATTGAGAACACAGTTTTTATATTTAGAAAAATCTGGATGTAAGATCTGATGTGTATGACCTTGTATTCCCCTATGTGAATCTCAGTTCCCTCCTTATAAAATGAAATTATAATGCCAACACCATAGGGCTGACATGAGGGTTAGGAAAGCATGTGACATTGTCTCTAGCACATTGTACATGCTCTCGACATCACTGATTTTTAAGAGTGATATTATCACATAACATGGTAATACAGAAAATTCTAGGAGTAAAAAGGTGGCTTTTGAGATGGGCTTGATGTTCAAAACTAACATTTTTTTTTTTTTTTGGATCAGGGACTAGGAATAGAGTGGGAACATTTCCACTGTTTATTGAGAAAAGGTGAGGATTTGGCCATGCTAATCTTGTAAAGACTGTCATAGGCAGGGAGAACAGTGAAAACAACCATGGACAGTGGGATAGCTTGGGGCAGGAGTGACAAGCAGGGGGCTGTTTCATTTGTCTTTGAACATGGTGTGCAGAGATGGGGATTTCTGGAGATAAGGCTATGAGAAAAATTTGAATCCAGACCTTTAAAGGTCTTACATGCTAAGCCAGTAAGTTAGGACTTCAATCTCTAGTAATGAAGTTGTGATTGATGTTTCCCTTGAACAGGATGAAAATGCCATCATTTCTTCTCATCAGGGTGTACTTTCATCGCTAACCTTAAATTTGATTAGTGTGGTGTTCACAAGCATTGGTTCTGATGTTCAGTTGTCTGCTTTTGAGGCTCAGGTTACTGTAGGATCTCAATCAAGGTATTTCATCTTTTTCTACTTGAGTTTCTTCATCAGTAAGATGAGATCATTATATTCTCTAACTCATAATAGTAGTAAATGATTAAATGAGGTAGTACATTGCATCATTTAGAACAGAGCCTGGCATCATTATCACCTAGTACCAAGGCCAATCAGTTACTCAATAATGCTACAGTGATTACTGAATAATTAATAGACCTGGGTAGCTAGTGATGATGATACTTACCAGTCTTTCCCCTACAGCCAACACCCTACATAAAATTTCTTCTTTGATGGTGGATATTATTATTGTCCAAGCCATCTTGGTATAAAATATAATGGTTTTGGCAGGACTGCAATGGAGCTACTGTAGCAGGAATGATAGAACAGCTGAGGCATGATGAGGAGGATCACACTGAGAAATCAGGTCTGTGGTGGTCAGAGACAGGAATCAGAGCTCAGAGCAACATCTACCTTCCCAAGAAAATCGCTGGTTAGTTTGCTGGAGGAAGAGCACTCCCATTTGAATTTTGGCTCAACCAGCGATGGGTTTCCCTGCTGGTCTGTCCTAATTGTGTCTCAGACACTGGATTTTGTGGGGCAATCTTACAATATTTATCCCCAAGCTATTGATGCACTACTGACTCTCTACCTCACTCCATCCCACCAACCTCTTGTGTGTTGGTCTAAAGTCTAGACATAGAATGAACATCATACTTTGCAAAGTTCCTTATGCTGCACTGATTGGAGCTTCATGACAACTGCTAGAGTTTAGGAAGTATATATACTGCCTTCTTGTAAGGAAATAAATAACAGAGAAAATTACTTGCTTTAAGTCACCTACCCAGTTAGTAGAAGCACTGGCCTGGAACTCTGTGGTGCCCTGCCTAGCTATATGAAGCTCTATCCCTGGCACCGTACTGCCTCTCTATCTGCCTAGAGATACCAAAATCTAATAGAGTGTATGTAGACAAGAGATACAAGAACATTACTCTCAAACCCATATCCTACTAATACAGTGCTTCCTCTCAAAAATTCTAAATAGCCTTTCATTACACCTCATGTAACACACCACAATAATAGGCTGTTAGTCTTACTTCAAAAGTTAGGCAACTGTGGGAAAGATGAGGGTTTAGGAAATAGGGCCTATAGGAGGTAGCTAAGAAAGACTGGAGCTATTTAGCTGGGAGAAGAGAAGGTGGATGAGTAACTTAATAATAATCTTCAAGGGTTATTAAAATACCAGCTGTTAGCCATTCTACCCGAGGTAGTAGGGAGGAAATTGCAGTAGTGAGAATTTAGCCCAGCATTATGAAGAACTTTTATTCCCTTTAGTTATAAGGTCTATTAGACACCAAAACATGATACTAAGCAAAACTGTGGGCTTTTTTCCCTGGAAGTATTCCAGAATAGGCTTGGAGGTAGTTCCCAAGCACTACTCCTTGGACCATTAAGATCAACTCCCTTGGAGCATCTCTTACAAATGCAGATTCCTGGAACCCACTTCGATGTGCAGACTGGCAATCTCTGGGGGTAGGGGCAGGAGTCTATATATCTTAACAAGGCCCCAGGTGAGTCTTGTGCACAACCCCATTTGGAAACCCCTTGTGTATGTAGAATCAGTAAAATTTAACGCAGCAAGAATATATTGCGCGCCCACTTGGTGATCCTACCACTGCTATTAGCCTCAGGGAATAAAGATAATAAAAGAATGTAGTATAATTTTAGTCCTTGTGGAGCTTTCAGTAAAGTAATTAAAGATTAATGATGAATTAGGGCAACTGTTTTGCCTTTAACGTAGTGTGATTTGAGGAAAGTTTCTTAATTCCTTTGGCCTGAGGTCCTAAATTGTTAACTTGAAGAATTGAACAAAATGGTTTTAAAAGTTCTTGTGAATCTTTAAAATAATACAATACAGAATGAAGCCTATTTAGAAAAATAACTAAATGCTAATTAAAGAGTATGAGAGAGGATATCGAGAGAAACCAATTCATATGGGCAGGGCTTACCAGAGAAAACTCCAGGGAGAACAGGCGATTTAAATCTGGCATTGAAAGGTAGATGTGATAAAAAGATAAATGCATATGCACATGTGGGGGCCTCGATTTTTTTAAAAAAACTTACTGTGTACTGTGTACACATGTGACATCATTTAATACATTACAACATTTAATATCTACAAAGGCTTGTGTTGTTAAAGTGAGGATAATTTTTAGAGGATTTTACCATTTACTAGTCACTTAGTTAGGTGCTATATACATATTACCTGTTTAATCGCTATTACATCATTTTCCAAGTGAAGTGCTAGTTTTCTGTTTTTACCCCCCAAATTCTTATGTTTGTATGGCATGGGGATATATTTGAGGACACAGAGAGAGAGAGAAGAAGGAAGAGAGGGAAGGAGGGAGACAGAAGAAAGGAAGGAAGGAAGGAAGGAAGGAAGGAAAGAAGGAAGGAAGGCAGGCAGGGAGGGAGCGAGGAAAGAAGAAAAGAGGTTTGTGGAAGTAAAAATTAAAAAATTAAATGAAGAGTACAGGCTACTGAAAACATGAGTTTAGTTTGAGTACAGGATAAACACTCAGTTGTTTTTCATGGTTGTTGTTTGTTAATATAATTGGGGAGTAATAAGGAAGTGGTGCTTATAGATTTCAATGATGCTTTTTTCCTTTAAAAGACCGCTGAATGAATGAATGAATGAACATATGGAACAGTTCATGAGTTTGCATATCATTGTTGCGTAGGGCCCATGCTAATCTTCTCTGTATCGTTCCAAATTTAGTATATGTGCTGCCAAAGCGAGCACAAGACCGCTGAATTTAAACACTGGAATATATATTCATACAGTAGCTTTAAATTTCCTAAGCAGTTGTACATTTCCTTACTACGTTTTATAAATGCTTTTCATTTGTTTTTGTTGTTTGTTTTCTGTCCGTAGGAAGAAGGGACTTTCCCAACCCCTCAGGACTTGGGCCTCGTGAATTTCTGTCTCAAGTTTCCAAACGCTCGATAAAGTGATCAAATCATTTTTATCAGTTTGTGGATGACATAAAGTCACAGGGCTCCCAGTAGTTAGCGCTTGGGCTTAAGTACGAGTTAAACATAAATTCAAATCCCTATTCCGTCTAAAGAGCTGTGTGACTCTGAATCATAGCAAATATCTGAGCCATTTGCATCATTTATAAAATTGGGTTGTTTTCAATGATACAATGCATGTATAATCTTTCATTGATCAAGTATGTCATAGAAGGTGTAATTATAAAGTAACCTACAATCCATTGTAGCACATCAATTGTTTTCTCTGCCCTCAGGCACCTTATCTACTCTGGTCATGATAGAAAAAGTTCTAAGGTAACACAGTTATAAACCTCTGCCTCATTTTAATAATTCATGTGCCCTGTCCCTTACAATCCTCATGAACTAGAACTTGATATAAATTTAAAGCTTCTCCCTTTCCTTCTTCCAAGCTTGCTTTAGTCTCACACTAAAGGTGTGGCAAAATGTACATGGCAAAAATGTACATGGACAGGCATCTGCTCCTCTCCCTTTATTCTGGCTTCTAAACACTCTTAATCAGAGTGGGGGTGGAGGACAGGAAAGGGAGAAAGGAGGAACATTCCTCCATGACTGGCATTGGCTGAAGACCTAGCATCAGCGCTGTGTGCACGTGACAGATGGTTAATGCTATCTGTGTCCATCCTGAGTTCCTCCTGCACTACTTCCCCCGATTCAGAGTATCCATCACCTCAATATTCATGACTCATCTCTGCCAACTTACCTTCTGCTGCTCAGCCCATAGTCTTCAGGTCTACTCTGGTCCTCATGCCCCTCCTTCCAGGCAAACCTCTTGGACAATTCTAGACAACTCTTTACAGCATGGCCCAGATCTGATTTAGGGTAAAGGCCATAATCCTTTGATGGGGAGGGTGGTTTTTCTCAAACTACAATTGTCTACTCTAAGGACATAGGTCACTTTATCCAGGCTTTTGATGTTTACATTTCTCAGGTACAACTCAGGCGTAAGTAACAAGATGGAGATTCAACAAGCTCTTCGAATGGCTTCCTTAAAGGCCCATGTACTCTTGTGAAGTGCACAGGGAAGCCCTTTCCAATGGTGCCCTGGGAAAAATGTAAGACTTAAAGCATACACAGAACTATTTCCAAAATTCTTCCTTCACTCTCCATTTGATGATGGTGTTATACCCATAATAAGAGATAAAGGTTGAAAAGGTGTCAAGTTATCATTCACTATTTTGAAATGTTGACTTCTTAGTCTAGAATATCCTTTCAGTATAGGCCTTAGTCAAAGTTTACATTCTAAAATTCTATTGTATATATAAAGCTGCCAATACAGTACTTGGTCATGTTGTTAGAAAGGTGAGTGCTCAATGTAAAGTTGGAATTGTAATTGCAACGTATTACTTGCTTCCTAGAGAGACACAATACATATGTACAGTTTGTGGTGCCATGCTTTAAGAGTAGTGTTGACAAATACAAGTGTTTCCAAAAGGAAGTTTAGCAAGAGCAAAGTTCACAGGGATATAAAATTAATGATTTTAGTATTAAGTCATATGATATGAAATAAACATGATGGCAGTTAAAAGTTTGATATAAACTATGATTATACCTAAAGTTCTCATGTTCATCATGTAAATATTGAGTGATTTGGCTCTACTTTATTTTTCAGAAACTCTTCATGTGTCTCTTCAAGACATTTTAGTAAAACTAAACTTGAATATGAGAGCTTGCCTGCCTGTGTTCCTTCCTTCCATCCTTCCCTCTTCCCCTTCCTTCTTTCTTTCCTTCCTTCCTTCTTTCTATTTTCTGTCATCCATTCTCTCCTAAATCATTTAGTGCAAAAGTCATTAGGTGAGATGGATCAAGGTTTGCATCTGTAGGTAAGGAGGTCAATGTCTAATAGATATACTGGAGCCTGAATCAGTAAAGAGGGTGTCTGATGGTAATATGTAGGTGTGCAGAGTATATATGTATGTATATATATATATATATATATACACACACACACACTGTATATGTATATATATGTGTGTATACGTATATATACACACATATATGTGTATATGTGTATATATGTATATATGTGTATATGTATATATATGTATATGTATATATAGGTGTGTGTGTATGTGTATGTGTGTGTGTATATATATACACATACACATGCGTGTATATATATACACATACACATGTGTGTGTGTATATATATATACACATACACATGTGTGTATATATATATACATATACACATATATGTGTGTATATATACGTAAAAATACATATATATACATATACAGTGTGTGTGTGTGTGAGTTTTATATATAGGTGTGTGTGTGTATATGTGTATGTATATATATCTATATATAAAACACTCACACACACACTATATATAAAACACACACACACGCACACACACACACACGCACACACACACACATTTTATCTCAGTGGTCTACCAAGAGGGCCCAGGGATAGTGACATCCCAGATAAATGAACACAACCAACACAGATCGTTGTCTCCAAAAACATTCTCCACTAAAAGGAACTTGAGATCCTTAGAGAAATGGCTGATTTCAGGGTTGTGAAACCCAAAATTCAGGATGAGCCTTATGCAGCTTGGTGTGCCAGAAATAATATAAGTACAAAGAATATTGTGGACATGTAAAAAGGACACAGAAGCAGCCAGAAGGACCTCCCACTGGAATAAGCTAGGCATCAAATTAAACAGAGATGCTACTGGATTATAACCCACTGAATAAAATAGGCATCCATGAGTCCATTCTAATACAAGTAAACAAATAAATGGGAAGAAGAAAACACTTTTCCTTCCACTAGAATGCCACCTAATAAATGGAGAAGGAATAATAGTGATAGAAAAATCACCATCTGGCAGCTGGAGGAATAATTATTTTCTCCAACTAACAGTAGTAAATGCTAAAGCCAGTGGGTAAAAGTATGATAAGGAATAGAATATTTGCTTAGTCTCAAAATAACTCCCGTATCATACTTATTATAGAAGTAATTTTACAGTGGAAAAAATCTTATAGATACAACCTAAACCAGGTGATCAAAGTTAACATCACCAGTAGTGGGACAAATTGAAACTGTGTATCACTTGATAGGATTTTATGAGAAGAACACAGAATCACAATTTTTATGTTGTTGTCAAAAATCTATAATCTAAATCTGATAAGGACACATTGAACAAATCCAAATTGAATGACATTCTATAAAATGTAAAATTATCAGTCTGTGATATTCAAAAGCATCAGGGTCATTAAAGGCAAGGAAAGACTGAGGAACTAATGTCAATTGAAGGCTACTAAAATTTATGACAATTAAATGTGACACATGATTCTAGATTAGCCATTTTTGCTCTAATGGGCATTTGTGGAAATTAAAGATACTTGAAAGGGATATGTGAAATTAGTAATATGTGTTAATTTTTTTTAAATTCTGGCAGCTTTTTTGAAGTTATGTTAGAGAACGTCCATGTTCATAGGACTTATACACTAGTGTTTAGGGTGACAGGACATCATGTCCACAACTCACTCTCCAGTGCTTTCGGGCGGTAAAAAAACCAAACCAAAACAAAACAAAACAAAAAAACAGTCTTTGTATGATTGTTGCAGATTGCTATAAGTTTGAAATGACTTCAAAATTGAACAAAAAATAGAGGAAAATTTGCAGATACTATCTCTAGTAATATCAATTATGCATCGTTCCAAGTTAACTAGAGCCGTACCTGAAGGCACCCGGTTATAGAATGGTGGCAGCAGGCAACTGGTTAGGTTTTCTAAACCACCCACGTGCATACACTGATTCACATGCACAAGACACTTTGATCATCTGTTTGAGTTTACATGAATAAATATCAGTTAGCCATGCCATAAGGGTATTGAGGGTACAGTAAAAAACTGTTATTAAGGTTGCCTTGTGTGTGTTGGAAATGAGGTTATGATTATAATTTCAAATATTTTAGGTACTTTTTTTAAAGTTTGTTTATTTTGAGAGAAACAGAGAGCACAAACAGGGAAGGAACAGAGAGAGAGAGGGACAAAATCTCAACGAGGCTCCTCACTGTGAGCAGGGAGCTGGATGCAGGGCTTGAACTCCTAAACTGTGAGATCATGACCTAAGCTGAAGTCAAGAGTTGGATGCCCAACTCACTGAACCACCCAGGTGCCCCTAAGTACTTTTTTATGTAAGAGTTTTTGTCTTTCTTTAGGACCAGAAGAAAAACAACTGATGAAAGACTGAGGTTTCCAATTTTGATTTAAGAAGAGATGACAGTAAATGCTGCTGAAGAAAGGTAATGCCTTGTGAGAAATTCATATTGAGATCTGACCAAGCCAAGTCTGTGTGATGATCTGATCAGGAAGTGGAAGGATAGGTACATGACAGATGGAGAAAGGTAATCTACCTGATTTCTCAAACAGATGTGCCCAAGGGGATAGAGTTTTAAATACGGATGCTTTTACTCTTAATCCTGACCATATCAAAGATGTTCTGATTCGAAGATATAAGAATTAATATGTCCATTTTTTTTCCCTCTATAGATTCAATAACCATTTCATGTTGATAGGCCTGGCTTCAAGTGCGAGGGAAAAAAAAGTCCTTGTATAATGTCAACATAACAAAAATAATGAGATTATAGAAGAACACTGACTGATCCGCACTTCATAATTGAAAGATGGGCCTATTAAGGGGACACAGCAGGCCTGAAGGAATTGTGTGATCATTTGCACAAATGCTAATTTTGATATGTGGTTCTTCATCTCCGTAAGCATAATGTGGCTGGGCCGGCAGGATGAACAATGCATTCTTCCCCCGGGAGGCCTATGCCTCAGTGAATCAATGCCAGAAGGGCCATTTGCTGGTGTTGGATGACAGGGCATTCGTTCTCTCTTCTTGTTGTACTTGTGGACACAATTGATCTGAATTGCCAGGATGCTGTGTTTTTAGAGACAACCATCTTCTTTCCTAGAGAAGCCATCTTGCTCTGGGTTGTGTAGTTTTATAGATGAAGCCTGGGGCAAATCACCTCTCTCCTCTGGCCTTAATTTCCTCACTGAGAATATAAAGAATTTGGAATAGACAAGCTACCCTCTCTGAAATGACTCTGCTTGGCAGGTAGTGTGATAGGAGAGAATGAACTTGGGCTTTTACATCAGAGAGACCTGGATTCAAATCCTACCTCAGCTACTTTGTAAAATCCTGAGCAAGTTTACTGAGCTCTCTGAGCATCACTCCCCCCCAAATGGAAATAAGTGAGAAAAATAATACTTTATTTTCAGGGTATCAAGAATGCTAGTTGGCAAACAGCCCTTGATAAATATTTACTACATGGCAACATGTAGCAAATATTTGCTACGTTAACTATATGTTAATTTACTATACACCAATATGTATCTAATCAAATAATTAGATATTGACATATAGGCACATATACCCACAAACCCCAGAGAAGATACAAAACATAGTCAAGTGATAAAGATCTGCCACAGATTTAGGTTAGTGTGAATTCTCTGCCCCAAGCCTACAAAGCCCCATCAACATAAGTAGGCACTCAGTAAATGTTTGTCACATGAATAAGTAAACAAAAAAAGCACGTGGCAACCCCCATCTTCAAAAGTGCAAATCCATAGTTTTAATGCAAATTGTCGAGAAATAGAATTTTGAACAAAGATTCTAACTTGCCATCTGCTTCATATATACCCTGCTTTGTCCTTCTTTTTTCTTAATTCTATCAAGTTTGTTACGGTAACTCAGCGGAAGGAACATTTCTCATGGAATACTCTGAGCTCAGTTCTATCTAACCCACATGGAAAGGCCCACAGGTCTACATGTAACCCTAAAGTAGGTTTTTATAAGAATCCACTGAAATAAATAATTCAAGGCGTATCCTCAGTCACATATGAGAAAGCCTCCATTAAGTCCAATGGAGAGTTCAGATGCTAGTCGCGGAACCTGAAAATATATGTATTTTATACAACTCTTCTCACATCCTTTTGGGAAAGATAATGAACTACAATATTAGGGATTATTCCAATTTTCTCAAGCAAGAAAAAAGAGAATTAGATGAGTTGGAAAAAATGGACTTTAAAAAAATGGTGCAGTATTTGATGTTTAAAAAATCAAATAAAAGGCCACAAATTGAATGGAATAGCTTTTGTTAATGCTGAAACTTGCAGGGCCAGTTAGAGCTCATTAAGAGGTGATGGGAACTATGCAGATGAGATCAAGTTTGGTAATTGGCTGGTTCTGAATCCATTAAAAAGGTTATAGGGTTGTTTGGGTGGGTTATGTTTTATAAATGAATGATTAGAAGTATATTAATGGGCCAATGGGTTATAAGGCTGGGATTGGTTTGGTGATATAATGTCTCGAATAGCACTAAGCTGGGGACAAGGTTATGTGTATAGGATTAAATTTGGGGAATAGGTCAGCTATGATCATATTAGGTGGGTTATAGGGTTGTAAAAAGTGTCTTGTGTTTGATGGCAATGAGAAAATGAGATTGTAGTTAGACTTCACTTGCATCCTTAGCACTTCTAATATTCTAATGTCTTTATATGTAGAAACTGCTTTCTGGAATTTATGTGGGCTCTGGACCAAGACCCCCAAAGAGCTCAGATATCAGTCAAAACCCTTAACTCCCAGCAGAGTTAAAGTCTTCATTGGTGTGTTACCAAGATTTAAAAAAATCACACTGGGGAAAGGGACAGGCCAAGGTAATGTTATGGAATTTTCTTAGGAGTGGGTTCAAGAGAAAGTGACATGTAGCAGAGTCATAGGAAATTGAATATACACTTGTGACTAAGGTGGTGATTGCAGACGGAAGGACCATCTAGGAGGAGGTTGCATTTCTGTGAAAACATTTGGGCATGTTTAACACACCAGTGTCTTCAAGGAACTCAGAGGTCCTATGTGTGTCCGTGGTGGGAGGGTTTGGGAGTAAGAGAAGGAGGGCTGTGTAGACATGTTGTATTTGTGTGTGCTGGGAAGGATTAGACAAGAGAAGTTGGCTGAGGTTGGAATTTAAGGAAGGAGTTGGTGAACATAAATGTGTACATAAATGTGGACTTAATATTTTCTCCCAGTCTGTCCCCAAATGTATTCCAGAGCAAATAAATGTCATAAGTACACAAAATGATTTTTAAAAAAAGGATTCTGTGGACTCAAATATGTTTGCTAATGCTACATTTTAAATTCTCAGCCTCTGCCTCTTCTATAGACATTCAATTCTCTTTAGAATATTAGATGTTCTAAGGAAACTTGCAGCTACCAAGATGTGAATCCATACTTTACTCCACCATATCTTAAGATTTTTTGATCCCAGGCACATTTTTACCCACTCCAACCACAAGAAGAAGTGTTATTAATACCCATTTGAGTAAATGCTTTAAGGAACACACTATTGCTCTAGACAAAGAGAAGCCCTTATAATAAAGACTAAGAAACAAGAGACAAGAATACTCAGTTTTCTCATTTTACAAAAGAGATATAACGATGCTAGAAGGCTAAGATACAGCAAAGAAAATGGAAAAAAAAATATTGACGTTGTATCTGAACAGTCAATTTGAATTATCTACTACTAAGTAGTTATATGACCTTGAGAAAATTTCTTCTCTGTGGGCCTCAGTTTTCTTAAGTATACAATTAGGACAAAAAAGAAGCTTAAGACTATTAAATAAGGTAATGCATGTAATGATGAGCACTGTACCTCACACATAAGAGGGTGACTGATGTTAATAGTTGCAATAATTCTAAACTTCCCGACTGTCTGAGGTACTCCACCATGTTCAGTTCAACCTTCTGGTCCCTGAGTTCAAGTGTGGGAGCCCTCCCCCACATCATGTCATCTTTGGGGGAATTATAAGGAAACATCTTTACAAAATAAGACTAAGGGTAGAAGAATAAAGGTCATGGACTGGTATCAGTTTCCTTCTTGGCTGTCGGATAGAAGGATGACTAATGTTAATTGAATGAGGTATTCATACGGGAAGACTAAATATCTAACTAAAAAAGAAGTAGGTTTTTGAGTGGCAAACATTCTAGTCTCATGAGAAAGGAGCCACCAGCTGACGAGGGCATTGAGCCAACAGAGAGGCTAAGCTCAAATCATAGGTAGACCTTTCAGAGATTTTGGTCCCCGCCTCTGTGCTCATTTCTTCATGAGCAGCCATCCTTGAAGCTGGGAAATAGTTGGGAAATTAGACAGCTAGGGTCTATTTTCTCCATTCTGAACACTTGCCTGATATTTAGACTTTTTACATGTCCCTCCCTAGCCTCACAAATTTTCATGAATATAGCACTTTTCTTTATTAAAAAATCTTACTCCTTAAAATGTTTCTCAAAACTGCCCTTGGTGACATCACAGAAATTTCCTGGATATAAATCAAGTTCAAATAATTAGTAACTGCTAAAGTAATTTCTCCCTTCTTCCAGAGTTTGTCAGAGTTACACTTAAGGGGGAGGGGGAAGAGTGGGAATCAGAAACAGATCTCTGTTTCTTGGGGACAGTGACGGTGGAGATCTGAATTCTATTCTGGGTAAATTCCCTGCCCATTTCCACTTCACCATGACTTGTATTTCACAGCAGTAAAGGGATAGTTAAACTTCTTTATCAAAACAGACTGAATGAAGATTTAAATCCTTCCTTACTCCTACTACTACTACTATTAGTTTTTAGTTTTTCCTCTTTTTGGATGCCTATTAGTCCAGTCACTCACTTTCTTCTCTAAAATGCTCACAATATTCTATACACATTCCATGCCTGGGTTGTGTTTGTTTTTCTTTGTTTTTGTTTTTTCCATAGACGCAGTGATTACATTTGTGTTCTTCCAAATTTTAAGCTACTCCAAGACAACAACTTGGCCTTACTTTGTATTCTGTCTGCCCCTTTCCTGGCCCAGTGCCCAGAGCTAAATAACTCTTCAGTAAATGACCAGTGGGTGAATATACAAATGAGTAAAAGCATTTTCTAAAATTTCAGAGTGTGCCTCACTGTACCCATTTTTTTTTTTTTTTTTAACAAGAGAGCTGAAGCAATTGCTTGCTATCATCTATTCTGGTGAAGACACTCTGTGGTCTATGATTAAAACAACAACAAAACCAAAACTAAACAAAAACAGACAAAAAACATTAAAACTAGTCTTAAGTTGAGCTAATTCAGTAACCTGTCCTTATTTCCTTGTGGATGTGAATCTAATAGATTTTTTTTCTAATGTTTGAAAACAAAACTTGGTTTGTAGGTTGAGTCTGGAGCTGGAATGAATTTCTTTCATTTGTGTTAGAAATCTGTGAAAACAAGGGGTTTCGATGAGGACAAGTGACAGACCCTTAACTATGAAATCACAAATGGGCACCACCATAATAATCAGGTGTATTTATAAATCAGCAACAACGTCCCAGCAAGACTGCCTTCCCTCACCTCCCACTGCATTATTGCTCCCTGCCAAAGCTGTCAGCTTGCGCTCGCATTGCTAATTAACTGCACCACTCAAAGCAGGTGGATGGCCAAAGGAAACAACCCACAATTTTCCCTGTAATCATTTGTGCTTCAGGTCCCTGGACTCTGGGACCCGTTCTGCTTGACTTGCTCCCCACTCTCCACACTGAGCACACACACATGCTCACACCTGGGGGGAAAAGGAGAAGTGGCTTCTCCAGAGGGGAGAAAGAGAGGGAACCATCTGTGAGGTTTGCAAGAGAAAAACCTGTGGGCTGATTCAGGGGCTGGGCTGAGTGTGAAAGAGACAAAGCAGGAAAGTTGATAAATAAGCTCCGAAGCTTCCTCAAGAAAATACCCCCTTGGATTTGCCAGCACCGAGTATCTTCACATTAGGTGATATTTTCCCTTGAGAATTTTACAGATCTGTGCAATTCTTCATCCATACAAGCAAGGCAATTTTATCAGACATCCACTTTTTCTCTACATCCAACACCAACCCTCCAGATTAAATCACCATTGTCTTCCACCCTAATTCCTGTAATAGCCTCCTTGCCATCACGCAGCCGCAAAATATGATTTATAGAAATCCAATCTTGTTTTGGATTCTCTCGTTTCACCCCTGCTGCTTAAAACTCTACCTTCTTCCCATTAACCCAAGGATCAAATCCTAAGTTAATAATGGCTCACAGTACCCTCTGTGGCCTTGTCTCTACCTAACTTCCAGCTCCCTTCCAAGCTACTTTGGACCTCAGTTGCTGGGTACCAGTTCTCTGCATAAACCACATTTTCTCATGCTTCCGGGTTTGCACATGTTATTCCTTCTGCTTGAAACCTTCTTTCTCCAGTCCTTTACCTGGCCTCCTACTCATCCTGTAGGACAAAGCCTATCCATTAATCATCAGTAACATCTAATCCATTGACAACTTGTACCCACTAATTTAAACCAGTCTTCTCATCTATCTTCTAACATTTCAGCGTTTACCTTTTTTCCATAGCGCATATCTGCATACATAGCAATATCTGTTTCTTTCATTAGCACAGTGGTTATCAACCAGAGGTGATTTTGCCCTCCAGTGGGCATTTGGCAAAGTCGGAAGATACCTCTGGTTGTAATAAATGAGAAGGGGAAGGCATATCACCCACATCTAGTGCGTAGGGGCCAAGGATGCTGTCAAACACCCTATAATGCATCAGATAGCCCCCCACAACAAAGAATTTTCAGCTCCAAAAGGCAATAGGGTCAGTACTTGAGAAAACCCAGCATAAGCTATAAGGTCCGTGATATAGACAGAAGCCATGCCTGTCTTAAACATTTATATTTCTCTAGGACTTAAGGTTTGCTTCACATATACTGTGTTTAATAGATGGTTATTATGTTAATGCTTGGTTTAATCACACTGTATTCCAAACATGGGCCATTCACCCACTGATTAATCATTTAATGAGCATCATGATACAAGTGGTCATGTGTTTGTCATTGGTAATACAGTGATAAATATCAAAAGCCTATGCTATCAGGAGCCTTAGAATTTAGAAGAGGAATAAGAATGTAAGGAATAAGTTAAACTTGAAGGAAATTTCAATGCATAACACATTATAAGAAATTATTTCACCAGTTGGATGGCATAGATGTCCAGGAAGAAAAGTGACATGGGTCTTTCACTCAGTCAATAAATATTTGTTGAGAACAAGATGATGGGGATGCAGCAGTGAATAAGACAGACAAGACTCTTGCCCTAATGGAACTTACATTATAAAAGGGAAGTCAGAAAATTTAAAAAATTAAAAAATTAAGGGGAAGACATACATTAAAAGCTATGTTATAAATCAATAAGATCATTACAATTGAGCTATGTTCTATGAAAACAATAAGATGAGATAAAGCATAACAGGGAGAGCCTGCTTTAAATAGAATGATCAGGGGCGCCTGGGTGGCGCAGTCGGTTAAGCGTCCGACTTCAGCCAGGTCACGATCTCGCAGTCCGTGGGTTCGAGCCCCGCGTCAGGCTCTGGGCTGATGGCTCAGAGCCTGGAGCCTGTTTCCGATTCTGTGTCTCCCTCTCTCTCTGCCCCTCCCCCGTTCAAGCTCTGTCTCTCTCTGTCCCACAAATAAATAAACGTTGAAAAAAAAATTAAAAAAAAAAAATAAATAGAATGATCAGCTAAATCCTATCTGACATGGCATTTCATATGAGGTTTGAGTATGCTTGTGAGCTCATATAATTTTGAGCCATGATGAAAACTGGGCAGATGTACCAAAAAAAGTGTATAAAATAATTTTCCAAACAATTAAAACATCACATGCAATGCCTCAGATGTAGGAGAGACCTTTGTATGTTGGATGGAAGGAAAAGGACATTTAATAGGTCTAGGATCCAATGAGATTCAGGGAAAATGGTATCAAATGAACTTGTAGGTAACATAGAAGCAGACTATGAATATTCTCTAGGCCATGGTAAAATGTATGGGTTTTTATTCTAGAAACAATGAGAAACCATGGGTGAATTTTCAAAATTTAAATTTATATTTTAAGTGATCGCTCTGGCTATTTCATGAACAGAAGAAGTAAGTGCAAAGAGTGGAAGCACAGAAATGTTAGTAAGTGCATGCAATGGTCCAGGTGAGAGGTGATGATGGCTTTTATATAGTGGTAGAGGTGGAAAACAAAAGTAAATGAACTTGAGATATTTTTCTGAGTCGTAATAGACCAGAGTTTGTGACAAATTAGATATCAGACGGGAGGGAAAGTGAAAACCTAAGGTAATGTCTAAGTTTTAGCCAAAGAAATTGAGTGTAGGGAGTATTGTTTACATAAAAAAGACTGGGGGAAAAGATGCTTGTGCATGTTTTGGGGGATGGCCAAGTACTATGGGTTGTATATAGTATGACTGCAAAGTTAAACATGAAAATAGCAAAAGTAGTAACATTTACATAACAGTCATTATGTCTCAGCACTCTTCTGTGCATTTTACAGATCTTGGCTGCTTTAATTTTCAGAACAATCCTGTGTCTGAGACATGACCCATCTCCCCACTTGACAAATAAGGACACCAAAGAGAACTGAAGTAACCTATCTTAGGTCAAACAGCACGTCTCATGAATGGATATGTGAATAAGGCAGTTATGTCGATGTATCTGTAATTCAGAGTATACATCTAAGGTGGGGATGTCAATTTCTAAGTCATCAGAGTTAAGATGGTCAGATTTTAAGATTGTGTAGAAAGAGAATGTAAGCAGGAGGGGGGAAAGCCTGGTAACTTGATGAAACAATGTAAAAACGATGGAAATAAATGAATAAGAAAATCTTTATTTTTTCCTATGGCAAATGTAATATTGGAAAGATATCTATGTAATAGCGGAACAACTGGAAAATATAGAGAATATTCTGGCACCTTTGGATGCCAGGCTAAGTAATGTTGTTTTCTGCAAATATTCTGGAATATTTGAGAGTCTTCGTGAAAAAAAAAAAGTGCCAGCATAAGGTAGCACTTAGAGATGGCAGATCAGGCAGTAGTAAGGTACAACAGTTAAGAGTGGGTAGTGAATAAAAGTTTCAAAATTGTTTAAAAGGCAAGCACAATACCAAATTTCCTCCCAGGGACAAGGAATAAAAGAACAGAGTAAACAATACATAGTGTTAGCAAGGGGCATCACAAGGGGCTGATAAATTCATTTTAGCAGAACGGCCCCATTTCCCTGGGGATTCTGTTTCTCAAAATGATATTTCTCCTTCATGCCTCCCATGCATCTCTTCTCTTTCACTTTCCTTGGAGATAGATGATTTAAGAGCCGTTGGGATTTTGTCAAAGGAAACATTCTCAGGGCTTCAGGTTCTCAACAAATGGAGCTTGGATGAGAAATTTCAATCTTGCGTAGATATGATACAGTGTGTATAAATCTCTGCGCATGCAGCTGAAGATCTAAAATATGCACATCTAAAATCTTTAGACACTTAAAGTCTATTCTTCAGTGTCTAAATAGTTGCTGCTAGCTTCTTTTTTCTTTTTGAATAATCCTTATATGAAGGCACCCTGAAGAATATGGAAAGAAACATAACTAATATTTATGACTGCCTTCTACATTTTAGGCTCTGTGTTAGGCATACCACTACACAACTACATCAAAAGGCAATCTGACTGTTTATTTACCTAGCACAATTAAGTTCTTTACTTATGTCAATTTCTCATAGACCACAAAGCTTGCATTATAGTGATATAGTTGAGACTGGGCCTCACAGCCACATTTTTCTTGATTAAAGTCCTAGCTTCTAGAATATTTATATAGGTCTATAAAACAGGAAAGGCAATTTAACCCATCTTGGCTTACTTTCTTTATTAAAATCAGAAATGTTAATAAATATCATGATGAGAATTAAAAGTTAATACATATAAGCTGTTTAAATACAATGTCTATCATATTATATTACTAAATGCTATTATTACATGTCCCATATAGAATTGTAGATCAATAAATATTTGATGTTGATATTGTTGCATAATAGTGTGTTCTAAGGTGGGTTACTTAAGGAAGTGACTTTGAAGGCTGTTGATTCAAGGAGGTTGAGAAATGTTTAGTGTAGTATGGCTGTAGTGGTGATCTAACTCAGACTAAAGGTGAGAGGTGGAGTTCAGCGGAAGACAAGAATCCAAGTCCTAAATGGTGTGTGCAATGAAATAGTGTTCAATATATGACATTAATGAGTAGTAAAGAGAGATTAAAATCCAGGGATTCTGGCAGATACTGTGAGACTTATATATTTATAACTAGGAACTCAAATATTGTTTTAAAAACATTTGTGCATTTTTGGAAGGAAAGGGTCAGTCACTTGTATAAGATACTAAAAGGGGTCCATAAATCAATAAAATGCACAGTTGGAGATTGTGAGACTCAAAGAAGAGCTTTTTATAAGAGAACATAAGAAAGATTTGTAATAGAAGCAAAGACAAGCTAGAGAATGGTGACATCACCTCAGAGACTATAAGGTGAGAAATAATAAACAGGCTTCAGAGAAGAAGTGTTGTCAGGGGAGAGTTGGTTTCAGAAACAAAGGAAGGTGAGGGAACATTCTGCAAGAAGGTTTCTGATATAAAGGGGGGCACTTATAAGGGAGTTGAGGTTATAACTGACACAGAAGAGCCAAGAGAAATTTCAGAAAGCAGGAAGTATAGATTATTATAAACAAAAGTGATAACATGATAACATATGTAATTGCATGTGCATTTTTGGGGGGGGGGCAAGAGCAGGTCAGAGGGCTTGAAATTTGATGGTGGACAAGGATGCACACGATAAGAACAAAACTGCATTGATTGTCCTTTAGATTTCTGGACAACTGAACTAAGATTCCAAGTGCTTTTGGAAGCAATGAAGTAGCTTCCGAAATCTTAAAGAAAAATGAGGCATTGATGTGACAAAAAATTGTTTATACATAATGATGAAGTGATGGTTCAAAGTTCCTTGCATTAAAAGAGATACACATGATGAATGTAAGCAGTAAATAGCTAAAAAGTACGTAATTTTTAAGACTTTAGAGTAACCTTTCCAAAGGCTTAGGATGTTGGTTACAGGTGTGGACTTTGAAGTTAGACTCTTGGGGTTCCAATCTTGATTTCATCCCTTTGTGAATGTGGGATTTTAGGTAAATGTGTATTTTCAATTTTAGGATACTTCCATTTCCACACCTATAAAATGGATATAATAGCAATACTTTCAAAATAATTCCTTTAATTCTTATAAATTGTTTAAAAAAATCCTTGGCCAATAGTAAATATGACAAAAGTGTCTGTTAAAATACACAAAAACATATACACAGGTAACAACTGTTTGATTTTGGACAAATTATGTAAGCCATTCAAGTCTCAGTTCTCATATCTATAACTTAGAGAAAAATATGTATTTCCCCACAAAGTTTGATGATTAAATGAAAACGTAATGAGATAAACCAAGGAAAGCACATAGTACTATATCTTGCACATATGAGTCAACCAAACTTTCAATTTTTTTTCTTTTCACTATTAGAATTCTTTATAAAATCACAACATTAGACTTCATAAAAAGCACAAAACTATCAGAAGGAAATCATTAAACTAACACAAATAATTAGTTTTTGATTTACAGTATTTTTTATTTTAATAAAATGAGCTGCTGTCTCAATTGATAATATATTCCTAATAATGTCATTAATTAACATCATAACTAAAAGAAGCACAGGTAAAGACCTACCAAACATTAAATAAACAATAATAAACATATAGTATGGCAAAAAAGTGGTGCCCTAAGAGATATTCCCTTTTTATGAAGATCAGAATTTTTAACTATGCACCCATTTGTTCATATGTATAATATCAGTGTTTGTCTCTGAAGGTCTTTACATACTTTCTGGGATGTCAATTTTTGCATCCTGCAAAAGTACTTAAGGTTTCCCTGGTCTGCTTTTAGTCCATTTCCTTAATTTTAAAATAGGTTGTTAAAATTCAAGATGTCTTGTAACAACCCCTCTTGCAATTAAGAGACAGACGTGTGTCTGGGTGTCTTAGCAGGGGGAAAAAATTCAGGAAACAGCTGTAGTTCAGAAAGGAGCAATTTTGCTCTATCCGTGGTGCTGAATATGATTTTCTACGGGTATGGGAAAGCATTAATTGCTTGTCCAAGAATCCAAACAGAATTTGATTTCTACAAACATGTGAGCCAGTCTGGAATGTATAACAGAAAGCCGAAAGCATAGAGAGAGTGAAAGTGGAAGATATATCATTTTATAGCATTAAATGAGTGTGACCATTTTATTGTTTTTTTGTTTTTGTTTTTCCCCTCTAAACCTGGAAATGTTTTAGGTAATGCAAACGGATATATTTGATTTCCATCATTTGTGCTAAATGTTTCTTCTGATTATTATATGTTCGATATTTTCTCCATTAATTAACTCCAAGCTTAGTTTCTGAGTTTGTGAGACTTCCTAGTCAAAGTACACATCCAAATACATTATTTATGGTGAAATGTTTGTTGAGAATGTACTATTTGTGACATCTTATACCATCCATTTTGGGGACAAATATATATTAAAGTTTCAGTAAATGTCAATAATATTTTTTCTAAAACACAAACTTTTGTGGAGAAAGTATATGACTACAAGATTTTTAATTTTATATACAACTACTTAGGCATTGATGAATAAAGCTGTATGGGATTCTGAGTGTGGGGGACTAATCAGGTTCTGACTTGAGACATTGACGAAGACTATAAAAGGGCACCTTTTAAAACTTATGCTCATGTTTTGCCCAATGCTAGATAATCCTATCAGTATCTAGGGACAGGAGAGAGGCAGAATGGAAAGAAAGATTTAAACCCAATTGAATGCATGGAATTTGTCTGCAAAAAGGCAGATATGGCATGTGGATGCTTCACTGAGATCAAATGGCTTAAGGAATGTTCGATGACTGTTGCTGCATTACCCATGGGTTCTTTCACTTTGAATTATTTCACTATGAAATACTCATCTGCTGGCTGCAGAGAGAGAATGACAGAGAGAAAAGAAACATCTTTGCCTTGTCTAAACTTTGTGGAGAGGCTGTTGCACATAGGTCAGGCTTGTCTCCTTTCATTTATGTTAACAGGCCCTAAATCACTCTTTCAATTCACTGCCTCCCACCATGGAGACCACAGCACTTTGCTTCTCCATGATGCCATAGTCACAGAAAGCTCCCATAATATATTTCCAGAGGTGCATTTCTAAGGATTTGAATAAGTTCTCCATCCCCCTAACTATCACACTAATTTTAATTTCTGGACACACACACACACACACACACACACACACACACACACTCCACCAAACTACCAAAACATAAAGTAACATTGCCAGTAACAGTCTTATTAAAATCATAACATGGTAATTAATATCTACCAGTGTTAATGTGTGGGGGTTGAACTTTGTGAACTTTACAATCAATATCTCTAGCAAGGAGGTACTGTGATTACAAATTTTCTTTGGACTTCATAGCCTGACCTTTGCTTTTGTCTTCTAAAAAGACATTTTCGTGAGTACTAGACCCCAAGTATCCTGTATTCAATTATTAGCCTGTCTTAGTTGCAAGGAAGTCACCTACAGTATGGGTAACTTTAGAAATACAGAAATTCAGTACAAAGTCCTGCTGGATATTTAGATAGATGTGGTTATAACTTTTTTTTTTATTCATTAAATGTGAATGATAAAATCAGTTCTACCTAAAGTTGTGCTCTTTAGTTTGGTTTATGTATGTGAGGGAAATACGAAGAAATTCAAAGAACTATTACAAATAAAAATGTGTTAATTGATTTGATAAATTGTTAGACTGTATACTAAAAGCATAGTATTTTATCTCAGGAATAGTTTCTGTTGTTTTTTTTTTCTTTCATTTCCTTTATTGTTTCAAATTTAAATCTCACAAATTGGCTAATACCTCTTCTAAAGCTGTTTCTTCAAGCCAATTGCTACCAGAAGTCATTGGGAAGAAAGAACTACTTTATAATGGATCTGAAAGGAGTTTATGCTATCAAGTTCTTAATAGACAGTTGTGCAGCCCTAGGCATGATCAGCACAACTGGTGGGTGCTCCCTGGAGATCCCCCAAGGATTCAATAAATGGGATAAATGGGCAATGGAGAATGAAGTGAATTGGAAAAGTGCCTGGTTGACTTCATAAATACTAGAATGGAAAGATAGGGCAGAATTTACCTTCCAGGAATACATCAGTTTTACTTGTTCCGAATATACATATACGCATGCATTTGTGCACACATGCACACGCATTCTCACACCTTAATTTGTCTTCTGCTTTAAATTTATCAAGATTTCTTGTGCTTCATTCTGACAGTAAGTTGACACACCTGGACTTCAAGTGTAGTTAAGGAAAACATGACCTTATCCGGAGCATAATTTGTCTCTATATCTGTTACCATAAGAAGCCATATCTCTGGGGTTTGACAGTCACCCAAAGAGAGAGAAGACAGCCTAAGGGTCTCAGGCTGAAATTGCTTTTACTTAGAACTATTTATCAATGTGCTTACTCTACATTCTCAGCATTTTCCTTCTGTGGCTTACTTTTGTAATGCAAATACCTTTAAGCTACCCCTGAGAAATCTGAATTTGATGCCTCCTCTGCTAACCGGGTACCCAGTATCCTTCAATAGTATGTGATTGGAATAACTAGTATTTATTGAACAACTACTTGATACCAAATACTTAGCTGATATGACCTTATTTAATTTTTATAACAAAACTGTGAGGTAAATATTAGTATCGTTTTATAGTTGAAAAAACTGAGATCCACACAGGTCAGTAATGATAATAAAGCCTCAGCCATTGTAAAGGTAGAATTTGAGATTGGAACTCAGTTTTTCTTGGTTGAAAAATATTCTAACTTTCTGAGAATTTAAATTCCAAATGGTCTTTCTCTTCTCTTATTCTTAACATGTGTTTCTATATTATATTAAAGCATAAGCAACAAAAGACTACATCAAATGTAAAAAAGATTCTGCACAACAAAGGAAACAGTCAACAGAATGAAAAATATCATCCTACAAAATAGAAGAAAATATTTGAAAATCATATATTTGATAAAGGGTTAATATGCAAAATACAAAAAGAAATCATATAATTGAATAGCAAAAAAAAATCTGATTTTAAACATAAGCACAGGAACTAAATAGACATTTTCCCAAAGAAGATGTACAATGGCCAACAGGTACAAGAAAAGGTGCTTTATATCACTAATCATTAGGGAGATGCAAATCGAAATCACAATATCACCTCACACCATTAGAGTGGCTATTATCAAAAAGATAAAAGGTGAGGATGTGAAGAAAAGAGAACCCTCATGCACTATTTGTGGGAATGTAAATTGATACAGACACTATAGGAAACAGTATGGTGGTTCCTCAAAAAATTAACTACAACTACCATATGATCCAGCAATATCACTTCTGGCATATATCCAGAGGAAATAAAAACAGGATATCAAAAAGATACATGCATTTCCATGTTCATTGCAGTATTATTCACAATTGTGAAAACATGAAAACAACCTGTGTTCATCAACAAATGAATGGATAAAGAAGATGCAGCATATATAACGGAATACTATTCAGCCATGAGAAGGAAGGAAATTTTACCATTTGGGACAACACGGATGGTCCTTCAGGGCATTATGCTAAGGGAAATAAGTCACTCAGAAAAAGACAAATAGAGTATGTTATTACTTACATGTGGAATCTTAAAGAAAAAAAAATAGAAACAAAATGTTGGTTCCAGAGGCTGGAGGAGATGGGAAAATGCTGGTTAAAGGGTACACACTTCCAGTTATAAGATGTATAAGTTCTGGGGATACAATGTACAGCCTGGTGATTAGTTAATAATATAGTACTATATACTTGAACATTGCTAAGACAATAGATCTTAAAGGTTCTCACCACACACACACACACACACACACACACACACACAAAAGGTAATTTGTGACAGGATAGAGGTGTTATTCAAGGCTACAGTGGCAATTATTTTGCCATATGTAAGTATATCAAATCTACAGGTTGTACAGTTTAAAATTATACAGTGTTACATAAAAAGCTACTCAACATTTCTCATCATCAGGGAAATACAAATCAAAACTATAATGAGGTACCACCTCACACCTATCAGAATGGCTAAAATTAACAACACAGGAAACAACAGATGTTGGTGAGGAGGCAGAGACAGAGGAAATCTCTTGCTCTGCTGGTGGGAATGCAAACTGGTGCAGCCACTCTGGAGAATAGCATGGAGGCTCCTCAAAAAGTTAAAAACAGAACTACCCTACCATCCAGCAATTGCACTACTAGGCGTTTACCCAAAGGATACAAAACTACAGATTTGAAGGGCTACATGTACCCTGATGTTTATGGGAGCATTATCAACAATAGCCAAATTATGGAGAGATCCAAAATGCCACTGACTGATGAATAAGGAAGTTATTGGAATATTACCCAGCTGTAAAAAAGAATGAGATCTTGCCATTTGCAAGGATGTGGATGGAACTAGAGTGTACTATGCTAAGCAAAATAAGTCAGTCAAAGAAAGACAAATGCCATATGATTTCACTCATGTGGGGAATTTAAGAAACAGACCAGATGAACATAATGGGGACAAAAAGAGAGAAACAAACCATAAAACAGACTCTTAACTATAGAGAACAGACTGAGGGTTGCTGGGGAGGGGGGAGTTGGTGGGGGCATGAGTTACATGGGTGATGGGAATAAGGAGAGCACTTGCTGTGATAAGCACTGGGTGTGATATGTAAGTGATGAATCACTAAACTCTATTCCTGATACTAATATTACACTATATGTTAACTAACTGGAATTTAAATAAAAAATTGAAACTAAAACAAAATCTTAAAGCAATTCCTAAATTCAGAGATAAACCATGAATTAAAAAAGAAAAAAAAAAGAAAAACAAAATGCATAGGGTGAGTCTTGCTCTGTCTTTGTGGAAAAAAAATTAGATAGTGTTCTATGTCAATTATAGCTCGTTAATCTTGGGAAAAAATCAGTACCATGTACAATGCATTAAGAACATAATGGCTCACATTTAATACTTTTTGCTCCTTGCATCCAATTTTGTAAAATTGCCTGTTTGGAAAGTAAGATATTTTTAATAATTATATACTTATAGATACTTTAAAATCATGCCCTTTGATTAAATATGAGATTCTAATCTGGGTCCAATCTAACTACATGCATGCTTAAAAGTAAAGAATATTTCCTCACTGTTGGATGAGAGAGCTCTGTCTATGGAAAAATGGTCAGAGAGATGCAACGTTGTTGACTTTGAAGACGGAAGAAGGGAGCCAGGAACCAAGGACTGTAGTTGACCTCAAAACAGATGTTACCCTAGAGCATCCAGGGAGGAATGCAGTCTTATTTCCACCTTGATTTTTATCCCAGTGAGACCCATGTCAGACTTCTGACCTATATGACTGTAAAAATAATACATTTTTTTTGTTGTTTTAAGCCACCAACTTTGCGGTAATTTTTACAGAAGTTATGCAAATTAAATAAATGTGATTGACTCCTCCAACTAGATCTTCCCTAGATGTCTTTACCTTTTGATGGGCATCACCTAGAGGCCTAGATACACTTCAAACATGTCTGAAAAGTGACCCTGTAGTCTTGGCTACACAGTCCAGTGAGGTTGTGATTCTAAGTCCTGAATTCAAATGTTGAGCTCTCTACATCACAGATACCCCATATATCCAAGAATGTCCCAATCTGTAAGACTACATTTCCTGATCCATTCAATAAATATTTTGTACAGCTACTCTGTGCCATTTCTGTGCTGCTTACTGAAACCCAGTGAAGAACAACTTGAACAAACTCTTCTGACTCTTATGGAGTTTATGTCCCAGAGCAAGTGTTAGCAAACCATGACCATGGATCAAATCCAGTCCAATACCTGTTTCTATAAATGAAGTTTAACTGGAAAACAGACATGCCCATTCATTTGCATATAGTTAATGCCCCTCCTGCCCTATAATAGTAGAATGGCATAGTAACAATGGGGGCTTTATAGCCTGCAAAGCCTGTGTAATATGCACATCTGGCTCTTTACAGAAAAGGTTTGCCAGCCCTTATTCCAAAGAGAAGACAGGCAATGAAACAAATATGTCCAAATATGAAGACTGTTATGATGAAGAAGTACAGGGTGCTGTGGAATTCTCTTAGAGTATGGGGATGACATTTAACTAATGTGGTATAACCAAAAACCAAAAGAAAAACACGTAAGAGTTAGCCATATAAAGAAACCGTGAGAGGCTAGGAAAAAGTGTCCCAGGTATGAGGAAGATTTACATATAAATGCCTGAAAGCAAGAAAGGACATGACACATTGACATCAATCTGCTGAGACGAGAATAATTGGAAGAATGGCCCCAAATGATGCCAACCCACGTAACACACGAGAGGCTGTGTGAAGGATGTCGGATCCCCTGCTAAAGGCAATGGAAACTCAATGACTAGTTTTAAGCTGGGTTTCCCTACCTAGTGCTTGATTATCTCCTTGACTTGAAACCCTGTCCTGATCCCTGACCACTTGGATGTATGGTTCCTTATCTGCCTAGATCCTAGAAACTCTTCATCCAGAAACCTTGAAGTTGTTTCCTCGATAACAATACTCAAGGTAGGTTCTTGCTAACTTTCAAACCTAGTCTCACGTTCTTTCTGTAGTTTACCTGTCTTTGTGTCCCCCAGATGACTCAGGCTTCCTAATACAGGCCTTTCTCTGTTACTCTCTGGGTCATAGACCATTGGGCTGCCAGGACATTCCTTACTTTTATGAGTCTCTGCCCTTATTCTGTGGGAGTCCAATCCCCATAATATAAGGGAAACAGACAAACCAACACAAATTGACAAGGGTTATCTTGACTTTGAGTCCTAGCTTCCTAACTTCATAGCTTTGCAATTTTAAATAATGTATGACATTAAAGGGTCCTAAACTTCTTCATTTCTAAAATGGTCATAGAAGTTTCATGGGAATTAAATGGAAAAGTATGCTGTGGTAGATTGACTACATTGATGGACCCTATTAAATTCTATACCCTTTCCTGTCCCCTCCCACTCTGACTTCTGACTTCACCCTGTGGCTTTCTTTGCTTAATAAAGAAGTAACAAATGTGACACAGAGACTCTAAAATGTGCTCAAGTGTTTAGCTTCCTTTCTTACCTCTCAATCATCCCCATGAGAATGTATCTGGCATAGTCTGCTGGAGCATGAGACAAGTGGAACAGAGTTTAATCAGTCTGTTTATTCCAGCCAAGGCTCCAGACATGTGGACATCCTCCTAAGATCTGTAGAGTTGCCTAGCCAAAACACTGCTAATTACAGACACTTGAGTGAGTCCTACCAAGTCTGGTTTAGAAGAGAAAACTTGACCAACTGGCTCCAGATTTATGGGAAAAAAAAATCAGCATTTATTTTGTATACCTTTGAAGTTTTGTGGCGGGTTGTTTCACAATACTTTTTTCTTTTTTTGTAGCAGCTAACTGATGCATGTACAGTAAGTGGGATAACAGGATGCCGAGCATACACTCAGCGCTCAATAAATGGTAGCTCCTCCCCACCACTGAGACTTGTGTGATGTAAATATCAGCAGGTGCCGATTCAGATTACGAATTGACAATTGTCAATTCTCTCATTATTACACTGGTTGGGTGTTAGTTCATTTCTGCTGGGTTTCCAGCAGCATGCTTGTAGACACACACATACAAACACTTGCCATTAAATAAACTGTGGCCCCACCATCTGCTGTCTTAAATGAGCACCTGCCTGTTGCAGTCTAAGGGATTCTCACCAAAGACACCTCCAAATCCCATTTCGTTTCTCTTTAGGAGAAAGAGCTATGCCCACCACAGCCCCCACATAATCCTTTTCCCAGCAGAACTGAACAAGCTACATCATGTCAGGGTCAGCACAGCCTGGCTTCTGAAGTAGGTCTAGAGACGGTTTCCAAAGAGACATGTTATTAAAGAAACAATGCCTTTGTCTCGGCAGCAGGGCTAAGTGCTGTTTATTTCCAGATGCTTTCCTGGAACACAGGGGAGGGAGTGCAGCTGCACGTCATTCATGCAGCGGCTGAGACAGGATGGAGGCAGCACTGGGAGGAAATGACCAAGCTCATTTAGGGCTGGGGACATGATGCAATTTTCTGTCCCTGACAAAAAAGAATTTGGTTTCCTTCTTCACTGACCTGCACCTGCTCCAAACCTCAACATTCTTGTTTGTGTGAATGACACCGTCTGTTTCTCCTTCACCTGATCATCCAAGCTTTACACATTTTTAAAATTTCTCCATATAAATGTCTTCCTTGGCCCACTTTCTCACCCTCATGCTCTTCCTTCTGATTGAGATAAGTACAGCCAAGTGGCTCAGACCACAGGCTGTGGAAAGAAAAAAATTGCTTTGGTCAAAATCATGTTTTGAACATTTATTCTCTATTTGTCTTTGGACAATTCTCTCTCCAAGACCCACTTGCATTATAATAATACAACATTAAAAATAGTAGCTATATTATAGGTGTGTTTTGTGAAATAATTCAGCATTACGTGTTTATCTCTGTGTTTGCAAAGCACTTGTTATTATTCTATCATCATTATCTTGTTTTGTTTTTCACTATTATCCTGAGTCCTGGTATTTGTCTGACTAAATATCTCACATCTATTCTGTTCATCTATCTGAATCTACCCTCTTTCTCTTCCAAATTTTTATTTAAATTCTAGTTAGTTAGCACATAGTGTAATATTGGTTTCAGGAGTAAAATCCGGTGATTCATCACTTACATATAGCACCCAGTGCTCATCACGAGTGCACACCTTATTCCCCATCACTCATCTAGCCCATTCCCTACCCACCTCCCTCTATCAAGCTTCAGTTTCCTCTCTATAGTTAAGAGTCTCTTATGGTTTGCTTCTCTCTCTTTCCCCTTTCCCATATATCCACTGTTTTGTTTCCAAAATTCCACATATTAATGAAATTATATGGTATTTGTCTTTCTCTCACTGAATTATTGCACTTAACATAATGCATTCTAGCTTCATCCATGTCATTGCAAGTGGCAAGATGTCATTTTTTTTGATAGCTGAGTAATATTCTACTCTGTGTAGGTGTATCTTCTTTATCCATTCATCAGTGTATGGATCCTTGGGTTCTTTCCACATTTTGGCTATTGTTGATATGCTACTGGCTAGTGTTGATAATGCTGCTATAAACATTGGGGTGCATGTACCCCTTCAAATCTGTATTTTTGTAGCCTGTAGTAGTGCAATTGCTGGATTGTAGGGAAGTTGTATTTGTAACTTTTTGAGGAACCTCCGTACTGTTCTCCAGAGTGGCTGCACCAGTTTACATTCCCACCAACAGTGCAGGAGGGTTCCTCTATCTCCGCATCCTTACCAATAACTGTTGTTTCTTGAGTTGTTCATTTTAGCCATTCTGACAGGTATGAGGTGATATCCCATTGCAGTTCTGATTTCTATTTCCCTGATGATGAGTGATGTTGTGCATCTTTTCATGCGTCTGTTAGCCATCTGGATGTCTTCTTTGGAAAAATGTCTATTCATATCTTCTGCCCATTTCTTAACTGAATTATTTTTTGGTATTGAATTTAATAAATTCTTTACAGATTTTGCATGCTAATCCTTTATCCGATTTGTCATTTGCAAATGTCTTCTCCCATTCAATAGGCTGTCTTTTAGTTTTGTTGATTATTTCCTTTACGGTGCAGAAGCTTTTTATCTTGATGAGGTCCCAATAGTTCATTTTTGCTTTTTGTTTCCTTTGCCTCTGGCAACATGTCTTGTAAGAAGTTGTTACAGCCAAAGTCAAAGAGGTTGCTGCCTGTGTTCTCCTCTAGGATTTTAATGGTTTCCTATCTCACACTTAGGTCTTTCATCCATTTTGAAATTGCTTTTGTATATGGTGTAAGAAAGTGGTCCAGCTTCATTATTATGTATGTTGCTGTCCAGTTTTCCCAATGCCATTTGTTGAAGAGACTGTCTTTTCTCCATTAGATATTCTTTCCTGCTTTGTTAAAGATTAGTTGACCATATAGTTGTGGGCCCATTTCTGGGTTTTCTATTCCTTTCCATTGTGTCTGTTTTTGTACCAGTACCAAATTGCCTTGATGACTACAGCTTTGTAATATATCCTCTTATTTCTCCCATGTAAGCCCCCCACCTAGCCTCACCACCGTTTTTCTCTTCTAATTCTTTCCACTGGCTCAGTATCTCTCCCAGGATAACTCCCATTCTTTGTAACATGGTGTACTGATTTCCTAGGGCTACCACAGCAAAGTACCCCTAATTGAGTGGTTTGAACAACATAAATTAATTTTCTCACAATTTGGAAGCCAGACAGACACTCAAGATATTGGTAAAGTGGCCATGCTATCCTCTGAAACCTATAAAAGAATACTCCTTTGCCCCCTTCCTAGATCTGGTGACTCTTCAGCAATTGTTGGTGATCTTTGGCTTGTAGATGCATCACTCCAATCCCCCATCATCACATGGTATTCTTGCTGTGTCTCTGTATTCGCATAGCTGTCTTTTTATAAGGATAAGATATATTGGTTTAGGAACCCACCTTACTCTACTCCGTATGATTTCTTCGTAACTAATTACATCTGCAATAATCCTCCTTCCATATAAGGTCACATTCTGAGGTACTGGAGGTTAAGACTTCAGCACAAATATAGTTATAGATATATAGATATTTTAGAGGAGGTAGATAAAATTCAACCTATAAAACATGGCTCTTCAGAATCTGCCTCAATTTATGTCTCCATCCCTATTTCTTACCACTTTCCATACTACCCTCTCTGGCCCTGGGAAAAAAAATTAATGAGTTGATTATACAGTGTCTTCTCTGTCTCACAGCCTTCCATGGGCTGTGCAGTCTGGCAGGAACACTCCCAATGCCCTCCCCACTTGCTTTCTAGCTAAGGTTTACTTACTCTTAAAATCTCAACTTAGTCATCACCTATTATAAGAAGCTTCAACTGAAGCTTACTTCACACCCATTAGAATGACTATTATCCAAAGAAAGAAAAAGAAAGTAAGCATTGGTGAGGGTGTTCATGAGAAGAAATTGGAACCCTTGTTCAGTGCTATGCAGCCACTGTGGAGGACAGTGAGACAGTTTCTCAAAAAAAATTAAACATAGAATTATCTTATGATCAAATGATTCCACTTTAGGTGTATACCAAAAATAACTGAAAGCAGGGACTCAGACATTTGTACAACAACATGCACAATAGAATTATTTACAATTACCAAAATGTGGAAATAATACAGGTGTCTATTGATGGGTGAAGGGATAAACAAAACGTGGTGTGTATACGTAGTGGAATAGTGTTCAGACTTTTAAAGGAATGGAATTCTGATACATGCTACAACATGGGTGAGCCTTGAAACATTATGCTAAATGAAGTAAGACAGACACAAAAGGATAGATCCTATATGATTCCACTTATAAGACGTACTTGGAATATTTAAATTCATAGAGGAAAAAAAGTAGAATAGAGGCTACCAAGGACTGGGATTGGGGCGTAAAAAGAAGAGCTATTGTTTAATATGTACATAGTTTCACTTTGTAACAATGAAAAAGTTCTTCAAATGGATAGTAGCGTTAGTTGAGAACAATGCCCATACACTTGGTACCACTGAATCATAGACTTAAAATGGTTAAAATAAGTTGTATGCTGGGGCGCCTAGGTGGCTCAGCCAGTTGAGCATCTGAGTCTTGATTTTGGCTCAGGTCATGATCCCAGGGTTGTGCGATCAAGCTCCGTGTTGGGGTCCACACTGAGCATGGAGCCTGCTTGATATTCCCTCTGTGTTTCTGTCTCTCTCTCTCTCTCTCCCCACTCTGCCCTTCTCCCTTGCTTGTGCTCTCTCTCTCTAAAATAATAAAAATAAAAAATAATTTAAAAATAAGTTGCATTATATATATATATATATGTGTATACACACACACACACACACACATATATATTTACCACAATAAAAAAATAAAAGTACATAATGCATAAGGGGCATTAAGGAATCTACTCCTGAAATCATTGTTGCACTATATGCTAACTAACTTGGATGTAAATTAAAAAAAATAATAAGTTAAAAAAAATTTTTTTAATTAAAAAAAAAAAACTACCTGTATTTAACATGCTAGCAAAGAACAAAACAAACAAAATAGAAGCAGGTGAATGGATCCTACCCTTACATCCAGAGGTAACTGCACAATTTTTTTTAACTTAACCAACACATAGATAATGCATCTATATGCTGGTCACTGCCCTCAGCCCTATGTAAATATTAACTCATTTAATCGTTATGATACCTTATGACCTAGGTAATACTGTTATACTTATTTTATAGGTGATTACACTGAAATAGAGAGGAAGCAATTTTCCGGAGGTCAGTAGTTTCTATGTGGCAGAGCAGGATTAGAGAGGAGGTATCTGGCTCTAGACTCTGGACTCTTTTTAACTCTCATAGCTGAGATCATGCTCATCACTTCCACAAGCAAGATCTTCAGAGGATCTAGGTTATGTGGACAGTAAAGCCAATGCCACTTTGTTTTTCATGACCACTCTCAAATCAACCCCATCCTATATTTATTCCTGTAACATTATTTATTCCTATAATGTTTTTTCATCTTCCTAACTAAAATGAAAGGACCTCTCTTATATTCTGAACATTTTCTGAAATTCCCTATTTGTGTGATTTTTTTTTTTTTTTTTTTGCCTACATTATTTGCCTTGGTTATCTATTTCTATTAACAAACTACTTTCTAACTTTCTGGACTAGAAGGCAGTCATTTGTTTTTTTCTCATGAGTTTGTGGATCTGAAATTTGGAAGGGCTTGGTTAGGCGCTTTGTCCTTGGATCTCTGTGGTCTCAACTGGGACAGCTGAGGCTACAAGTACACATTCAAGATGATGGCTTCTCAACACACATGTCTGGCACATGTCTGACACCTTGGTGCTATGTGGCAGTCTCTCTCTCTCCCCCTTCCTCCTTCCCTCTCGTCTTCCTTCCCTTTACATGGCATCTCAGTATTCTAACATAAGAGGACTCCACTGACTTGGGCTACCCAAAGCAAAGTGATCTCAGGGTAGTCACACATTTTACCTGGTGACTGACTTCCAAGTGGCAGGAAGAGGAAGCTGCATAAAAATTTCAAGGCTTTGGGGCGCCTGGGTGGCTTGGTCAGTCAGTTAAGCATCCAACTTCGGCTCAGGTCATGATCTCATGGTCCGTGAGTTCGTGCCCCGCGTTGGGCTCTGTGCTGACAGCTCAGAACCTGGAGCCTGTTTCAGATTCTGTGTCTCCCTCTCTCTCTGCCCCTCCCCTGTTCATGCTCTGTCTCAAAAATAAATAAACATTAAAAAAAAATTTAAAAATTTCAAGGCTTTGCTTAGAACTGGCGCAGCATGATTTCCACCGAATTTTACTTGTCAAAACAATCACCAATGTTCAATAGGTGAAGACATAAGCCCCACCTCTTGATGGAGTAATTACAAAGTTACACTGCATAAAAGCCTGTGGAATGAGAGATATTGTGACCACATTGGTATAGTGGAAATCCTTATTATCTATCAGTATGTCTAGGTGGAATCAGATAGATACATAGATACATGATTTTATGTATTTTTTTTAATGTTTACTTTGTTTTTGAGAGAGAGAGAGAGAGCATGAGCATGAGCAGGAGAGGGGCAAAGAGAGAG
Source organism: Prionailurus bengalensis (assembly GCF_016509475.1). Lineage (NCBI taxonomy): Eukaryota > Metazoa > Chordata > Mammalia > Carnivora > Felidae > Prionailurus > Prionailurus bengalensis. The sequence continues at coordinate 78,344,303 of NC_057359.1, read as the reverse complement.
GGAGACACAGAATCTGAAGCAGGCTCCAGGTTCTGAGCTGTCAGTACAGAGCCTGATGCGAGGCTCGAACTCACGAACTGTGAGATCATGACCTGAGCCAAGTCAGACGCTTAACTGACTGAGCCACCCAGGCACCCCGGTTTTATGTTTGTTTTAGATAATACTCTACCACAGTCAGCCATTTAAGTAGTAGAAACCCAACTTAAATTAAAGGTGGGGTGCCTGGGTGGCTCAGTGCATTAGGCATCTGAGTGTTGATATTGGCCCACGTCATGATCTTAGGGTTCATGGGATCAAGCTGTTCATTGGGCTGTGTGCTGACAGTGTGGAGCCTGCTTGGGATTCTCTCTCTCCCTCTCTCTCTGCCTGTTCCCAGCTCTCTCTCAAAAATAAATAAACATTTAAAAAATAAAATAAAGATAAAAATAGTATGTAGCAATTCAGTTACCAAATTACAGAACATGAAGGGGAAGATCTTGCTTGTTTCAGGTAGATCCAGAAAATCAGATACCTTAGAACTCTCTTTCCTTCTCTGTTTTTCTCTCTCTTGGCTTCAGTATTTCTCCAGAACTGGAGAGAAGTATTAAGACTATTGGAAGCACATACCTAAAGCTTAAGGAAAGATACTAGAGACGGAGGTGAATAATTGGATATTATCTACATACAAATAGATAATTGTTGAAGGTATGGAAGTGGGTGGGGTCTTTAAAGATGATAACAGGGCTAGATGGGAGAAAAAACAACCTCAGATCACAAAGTGAGAACTTGAGTTTTAGAAGGCAATTTTGTTTGTTTTGTGGTGGATGCATGAGTGTGTATGTATTTGTATCTCTCTAGTCAGGGAAAGATTTACTAAGCCTTTTAGCTACAGTAACTAGCAATTACGAGTGGCAACTATTAATAAACACTCTCTGCTTTACCTATGTCAAAGTAAAGCTGTAACCCTAAAGACAAATGAAGTAACACATTGTTTAGTAGGAAAAGATGGTGGAATTGGAGATAGGGACATCTCTCTAATTCTACATTTTGCACAGATGGGAAAGCTGGCCTGGGACAAGTTTTCTAACTCCTTCAGGTTATTTCTTAAAGATATAAAACAAAGAGATTGAACTATAGGAGTGTCAGAGGCCCTTCTAATTCCAAAAGTCTGTACACTACAAAAATGTTTTTCCCAAGTACATAAAATGTTACACAACACAAGATTTTATGAGTTTTAAAGGTTGATTTATTCAGAGTGTCTGTGTGTGTTGATTAATTTCACCAGATAAATGTCAACCATCCCATTTTATTTGCAGCGATGGACCCAAGTATCAGCATTGCCACTGTACTCTGACCAGGTCCACGGGACCACAGCCTAACGGAAACCCACATTATGCGTGGACAGGGAAACTAAAGGTGTGTCCTTCTTCACGAGCGTCCATGGTCATGATAAGCTTAGGTTAGTGAAAGTTCTGTAAATGTAGTTGCTTCTTAACTGCATTAGAAACACTTGCTATTTAAAAGAACCCCAGGGTCACTCTTTTCCTAAACAGCAAGTGCCTTTTGTAATATGAATCCAAATGGCTTAATTAATGTTTTGCAAACTCAGATTTGATACCTCCAGCATTCTTAACACTCAGCCTATCCTTACTGCATAGTCAAATATTTCTATTTTATTTCCTCCAGAGAATAATTTGATATGCAGATTGATATCTGCCAAACAGATCAGCCAGACATATTTTTTTTCAAGTGAAATTTTTACCTCAATTGTCTAAACTGGTGTTTCTACTTTTCAAGTTCATTAGATAATTGCTTCAATATCAGCTGGACTTTGACAGCCAGGTTTTTTCCTACTTCTTTTCCTGCTTTTTTTCCAGTCAGCCATGTTACTGGTTTCTGCCTGGTTTACTTATTCTTTAATAATTTCCTTTCTTTTAGCTACATTTATATGTGCATGTTTTATTGATTATAAATGAAATGAATTCTTGCTATGAAATATTCAAAATTCCCCACCATGCATGAAGTAAAATAAAAATTATTTCATTCGCTCACTCCTCAAGCCTTAAGACAGTCCTGCTTCATAGTTTGGTATGTATTCTTTCAAACTTTAATTCTGAGTTTTAAAATTCAATATATCATATTAATCATGATATAAAATGCATGTATAGCCACATTATTTTCCAATATGATGTAACATTCATGATTTTCACATAATTTATTAAATTAATAACCCAATTTTAAATATATTACCTGTTTCTAATTTTTTTTTCTTATTTCAGACAATGTTGTCTGGAATATACTTATCCATTGACCAACCAAGCATTTTCTTAATATATCTCTTAGAATTAAAATTCTTGATTTGAATAATATGCACATTTAATATTAGTCTTTATTGCTCTATTTTCCTCTAGGAAACTACACTCAGAAAAAAAGTGCATGAGGTGAGGATGTTTGCTTGACCATACCCTTGGCTAAACCTGGCCTTACAAATCTTATGATAAATACATCTTTTTCTTTCTTTCTTTTTTCCTCCCCCAGCCCTCCTTTCTTAATAGCATGTCTAAATATTTTTTTCATATTTTTGTAGCTATTTATAATCTATTGAATATATAATAACTCATCTTGATGCATTGTAACTTCTAACATCATACTTTTTTTTCAATTCAAAGGTATTGGGATCGCATCTTTTTAAATTTTTTTTTAAGTTTATCTATTTATTTTGAGAGATCAGACACAGCATGAGCAATGGAAGGGTAGAGAGAGGGAGAGAGAGAGAGAATCCCAAGCAGGCTCCACACTATCAGCACAGAGCCCAACATGGGGCTTGAACCCACAACACTGCGAGATCATGACCTGAGAAGAAAGCTTAACCAAACTGAGCCACCCAGGTGTCCCCGGGATCAAATCTTTTGAATAATAATCTCATAATAAAAAAGAATCAAGTTCAGTGTCCTGGGTTTCACATTTAAGGCTCTCTTACAATGGGTTCTACTCAATTTTCCAAACTTACTTTCTCCTTTTTCTTACTTTTCCAGCTTTATAGTCATACCCCACCCCCCATATTTATCAAATACTATGCTCATCAGTGCCATTAGATATTCACTTATTTATACTTCAAAGCTCATCTTACCCAGAACACTTTCCTGCCTGTCCCCAGCCCAAGCTGAGCTCCTCCATCACTGCCTCTCACAGTATTTAGAGATGACATCATTCCCTTTAGGATCCAAATTTGTAACACTTGCTTTCCCACTCTTGTTACCTCCCAAAGCAAGTAATTCCTTCTGAGTTAGTATGACACTTAGTTCATTTTCATATTATTTCCATTCATACAATGGAGTTTAGAGCACATTAAGGAGTCAAACATCTGTTGAATGGTCTACCCATTTCTAGTCCTCTGCATTCACCTACCCCCTCAAACACTAACTCATTCAGTTTTGAGCTATCTGTAGTAGCCAGTATTTTCAGATGCCAGCAGGCCTCTCTCTCTTTTCCCTTTCATGGATTACACAGTCTCAGGTCACAAGAATGACCATATGACACAGGTATAATGAAAACAAGTGAATAAACAAATGAATGAATGTTCTATCTTTCTGACCACCATAATTATTTTGGGAATGCTTACATGAACCAAACATAGTCTTGGTTCCCTGGGACTTTTCTGCCTAGAAATACCATCTCTTTCCTTGGTTGTCATGGTACCAGAAGAATGTAAATCAGGCTGGCAGTTGCATTCTCCAGGGCTCCATGGATGGAACCCATTTAAAAGAGTCAAAACTTAGAGAAAGAACAAGTGTGAAAATGAGCATACTGGACAGATCATCTGAGCCCTAGATCAAGACATGCTTGCTCTCCAGTTTCCTCTGTATTTCCATTTATAATAATCTTAGGAACTGGTTTAATACATTTGAATTGCTCTACATGCTATGGAACTTTTCCTAATAAGAAACGTCATTCCTTTATACTTCTCTGCCTGCTGCCAATCTGAAATATTCTTTTTGGCTTTTCCTTCTTAATTTATGAATTTCTGAAACCTAGATTAAGATCCCCCACTCTTAGCATGAAACTTCCCTAAGCGTGCCTACTCACTGTTTCTCTAAGTGCTTGGGGAGGGGGATGTTTCCATGAAGCAGTGTACATTTGATTGGAAGAGAGACTAGAATGGAAGACAGTATAGATGAGCAAGAAAAGTTTAGGCAATGTTCAGGGAAAAAAGACAAATGGTTACAAAAATTACAGCACATTTCTTCTTAGGGTATTATCTATGTATTTAATAATGATGAATACCATATAATAACAAAATAAATGCTTATGATACATTTTAGCAAAACAGGACACAGTGTTGCATTTATACCATAACTGTAATGTCAAATAATGAGTATTGACTTAAAGCTAGCAAGAAAAATATAAAAACAATCTCTTGGTTTTAGTGTGGTAGGATTAAAGTGAGGGTTTTTGGTTTTTTTTTTTTCTGTATTTACATTACTTTTTCAGTTTAAATAAATAAAAAGATTTCCTCCCTACTTTCCAATTTTTCTATAATATGTGTGTCTGCACATGCATGTGCCTGTGCATAAGTGTGAGCATGTATCACAGGTGAGAGTGGGAGGCAGAAGATATGGACCCACTGTCTCAGCTCCTGTCCTTATCCTGGCATCTTACCAGGATTCTATCATCTATAGTCTTGGTTTCACCATCTGTAAAATGATGGTGAATGAAATTGATCTGAGACTCCAAATGTAAAAGCCTGCTTTTCTTAATCTAAATAAATTATGTGCATTGAGTGTTCACTTACTAAACTTTCAGGATTACTTTACTTTCCCAAAGAACATATCTGTTTCCATGTTCTTGATACGCATGAACCACCCATTCCACCCTAACCCTTTTTCATAGAGAAACATATTTACGCCAAAACAGGGCAACATAGTGAATTCTGATTAGATTGTGCTTCAGTGTTTAGGAGACAATTTAGAATAGTCGAGAATATGGTGAACTGGAGCATGTGACTTTGGTTAAAGGAGAAAGCAAGTACTGATCTCTGGCTGATAAACTGCCAAACCAGAATGTTGGCTCAGAGATGTTTCATCTTCCAATTTATCAGGAATAATTGCAAAAATCTGATTTTTTTTCTTTTTTTACTTTTTAGATGTTATATATTAACTCAAATTACAATATAAAGTATTTATCTGAAGAAAACGAAAACAGTAATTTGAAGAGATAAATGCACCCCTGTGTTCACTGCAGGGTTATTTACAACAGCCAAAATATGGGAGCAACTCAAGTGTCACCAAAAGATGAACAGATAAAGAAAATGTAGTATATATACAAAGGAATATTACTAGGCCCTAAAAAAAGAATGAGATCTTGCCAACTGCAGTAACATGGATGGGCCTAGAGGGTATTATTCTGACTGAAATATGTCAGAGAAAGACAAATTCTATATGGTTTCACTTATGTGTGGAATCTAAGAAATCAAATGAGCAAACAAAACAGAAACAGATTCATAGATACAGTAAACAAACTGTTGATTCCTGGGAGTAGGGGAGGGGGGTGGATGATGAACAAAATAGGTAAAGGGAATTATGACTTCCAGTTATAAAATAAATAATTCATGGGATATAATATACAGTATGGGGAATATAGTCCATAAAATTGTAATAACTTTGTATGGTGACAGATGGTAACTATACCTATCATGGGGATCATTTTGTAATCTATAAAAAGTATTGAATTACTATGATGTACACCTGAAACTGACAGGATACTGTATGTCAATTACACTTTAATAAAAAGCAATTACAATACAAAACAACCTTTGAAAGTCTTGGAAAACACATCTTTGGGATAAATTTTTTCCTTGGACCATAAATTTACAGTCTCTCGGTTAGAGGAAACATCAATATTCTTTTAGTTCTGTGATTGGTTTTAAATTAATTAGTCTTTATTTCTTTGAGATCTATTAGAAGTATAGGCGCATTGGTCACAGTTTATTACCCAGCATCCATTTATTTTCTTTTTGTAAAAAACTCCTAGATTGGAAACAAACACCTTTCTTCCACTCTGAGTCTATCTGTTCCATTAAAGTGGAGGCCATCTATAGCTCTAAGGGTAACTTAGGGAAATCCAATGTTGTATTCCTGTGGCAAGACTATTTCAGGCATAGATACTTGGTGCAAGCCAAGTCAGAGACAAAGCGATCTGGGACTTTTTCTGGGAATTTTTCTTGAGCTTTTGGGAAAAGAAACCTGCTCCTCTCTTTGCTAGACAGGAACTAAAAAAAACCCCAAAAAACAAACAAACAAACAAACAAAAAAAAAAAAAACAGTAGTCCCAGATGATATCGAAACCATAGGGGGACAAAAACTCTAAGAGAAGAGATTCCAAACAGAAGATGCAGAGACAGCACAATTGGGTGGGAAATAACAGATCCTCATTTCATTATTCGTGGTTCTATATCCAGCATTGTCTGAAGCTAGTGACCCTGGATTTTCTATCACGGGATCCATTAAATCCTTTTAACCTAAGCTGATTTACATCTGGGTTTCCGCTAATGGAAACGAAAGTCCAACCTGCTACAGAGAGGGGATGAGGTGGGATGGGAGAACTCCATAGTCCCAAATTACCTCATTGCATACAGTCAAAATAAAACCAAAACAAAGAAAAACAAAACATACTGTTTCTTCACCCTCTAAGAGGCTAGATGTCTTTACTGAAGCATGGCAAGGCATAATGTCACCATGTCCCAGCACCGTTTCCAGATGTTACTCTTTTGAATAAACATTGTCAGCACCTTCTCTTTGTACAGTGGAAAAAGGAATGTTATTTTTCTTTCATCCCTGTTTCCATATTCCCCTGCGGAACCATTTTAATTTAGTGAAGTAGAGAGGGACCCAGCAGTTTGCATCTTCTGTTATGAATGTGGTGCTTGAAATGCCAGAGTCAATGACATGAGACGCAGGGCTTCATTACTCGTCAGCTCACCCAGACTCAGGCTTCCCAGGACCCAGTGATAGTTTGCTGCCAGAAAGATACATTTGAATTTCAATGTGCCAAGTCTCTCTTGCTGTATTTTCCATGTTGCAGGCTACAAATGGCTTTTGGAAATCTTTTGAACATCCCAGTGACTCGGCTCTTTACCTTCTATCCCTGCCTAACACTAAATTGGATACATTTATTTGCAAGTTGTAATAAATGAAGGAATAAGTGGTCTAAAGAAGAGCATGCATCCACAATGACAAAACGTTCAGTAAATAAGAACTTTTCAACAAGACCATTCACACTTCAGATGAGGCAACACAGAGAAGGTGAGGAGTAGAGAACATTTGGCTTCTGAAGGCCAAATTTGTCTCTACCTTTTCCTAAATAAGGAAATTTGGTGACGCTGACAAAATTTTTCCACCCTTAGCATCCTCATAAAATCAGAATAACAATGCCTATCTTCATAAAATTATGATCTGTATATTTCATTAAATTGGGAACTATTATTAATCACAACTATTCTGCAATGAAGAATGAGGATTAAGAAAGGGAAAATTTATTCATTCATTCAACAAGCATTTACAACGGACCTAAACAGGTGAAAAAATATAGCATCAGGAGTCAGAAAGCCTGGGTTCAAATTCTTGTCCTAGTCGTTACCAACCAAATGACCTAGGGCTTCATTTCCTATGCATCTCTTCTTTTTCTACAGGGAATCTACCCCACACGGTTAGAGCATAGATTCATCAGACTGAAACCATTACGTTTTCAGGACTGTGGCAGCACATAGTAAGCACTTAACAAGGGTTTATGTTATTACCGTTACTGATATTGATGCTGTTTTGGAGCTGGGCACTTTGCATTGTCTCAGACACAGTCATGAAGAAGATAGCAGAGTGGGGCTGCTTTCAGTTGTGGTTCTGAATTTATATTGGACAACCTGATTTTTCCACTCTTTAACTCTGGGTCTTTGGGAAAATCACTTTGATTTTCCATGTCTTGGCCTTCTCACTTCTAAAATTGGAATATTAATGGTACCTGATTTATGGGGCAGATATGAGGACCACAAAAGAGTTATTCCACATAAATCACTAAGTAGAACGCCTAAGATACAATACATAATACTCGATTATTCTTAACTTTTATTACCATTATTAACAACAATGGCTTTTTTCAAGGTCACACGGGAAATCAGAGTCAGAAATGGGAAGTTTGTTCATATCACTACATAAAAAGCTGTTGATCAGCTAGACTTCAAACTGATGTCTGACTCCAAAATCCACATTGTTGCCATTACACCGCATCATATCTTTTTAAGAAGATGAACAGCAGAGGAAAGCCAAAGGCAATTTTAGATTTATTTTACTGTCATTTCAAACACATCAGTGCAGGGTGCCATATCACTTTCGAAATGTGTATATTTTTAAAAAGATACAAAAACATAGCTATTATAACCAGTGACTGCTTACAAAGTAAATTGTGCTAACCCCTCTGCTCCCCATTTGCAAACATATTTGGATTACATCTGGAACAAAATCATTAGTGGCAGGAAGACAGATGTTGTTCAAAGTTCGGGTGTGCACGTAGACGTCGAATATTGATGTTGATGTTATTTACTCATTTGATTCTTCACTCTTTTCCAAAAAGATGGATTTTGAGCTTTTTCAAGATTTATTTCTTCTTTCTTGGTTCCCAAGGTGACAAATCAAAGTTCACCCCAGGAACTTGTAAAGTATATCATGGTGGGAGAAATCCATCAGACGTGGAATAATATTAATAACTAGTATTGTGCAGTTGTCAATCAGCATAAAGCCGTTTCTCAGAAATAATTTAAGGATCTTTTTCAAACCAAAGCAGTATGTATATGGCAATGAAAGAATAATGCACAGTGCTGTTACCAGATTGATCAATATAGCAAATTTTACTTTAGATTTTAATTTTAAATATAATTCATTAAAGTTAAATTAAAATTTTACCAGGTTCATTTGAAGAAATATACTTAAGGGAAAGAATACATGCAATAAAATAGTCTATTAAAGAAAGCACATATGGGGCGCCTGGGTGGCTCAGTCAGTTAAGCGTCCAACTTTGGCTCAGGTCATGATCTCGCAGTTCATGCGTTCAAGCCCCACACTGGGCTCTGTGCTGACAGCTCAGAGCCTGCAGCCTACTTTAGATTCTGTGTCTCCCTCTCTCTCTGTCCTTCCCCCGCTCATGCTCTGTCTCTCTCTGTCTCTCAAAAATGAGTAAATGTTAAAAAAAAAAAACTTTTTTATTTAAATAAATAAATAAAAGCACATAATGTGCCATGGATGATACAAACAAATAAGAGATTTGATGAGGGTGGGAACAGAAGAATACGAGGCAATGCCCCTGAGCTATATATATTTAGGCTGCTATAAAATGTCATATTTATTTAATGAAATACATTAGAATTTGTTTTACCCTGAGATAGTTGACTACTGAAAGTGAAAAAAAGGTTTTCCTCTCAACAGGAATATAATAGTTATATTGCCTGGTAGAACCCATTTCCAGAATACTATACATACATTTATTTGTGGACATTAAACAGTGAATGTGCTCTCCATGTCTCCTCTGTTTCTATGGAGAACAACTAACTCCAACTCATATAATAAAATGCTTTGACATCCATGGAGGAAAGAATATGGGTAATTTCAGTAGAATGTTTATGTAACCCAAAATTCATGTTGAAATCCTATCTTCCAACACAATAATATCAGGAGGTGAGACTCTGTGGGCATAAATGAGTCATAAAGTTGGGGCCTTCATGAACGGAAGAGTGCCCTTATAAAAGAGACTTCTTGTGCTCTTTCCATGTGAGGGTATGGCTAGAAGACGACTGTCTGGAAACTAGGAAGATGGCTCTCACCAGACACTGAATCTGCCAGCACCTTGATCTTAGACTTCCCAAACTCTGGAGCTGTGAGAAATAAATATTTGTTGTTTAAACCACTAAGTCTATGGCATTCTGTTATATGGTACATGCTATGGTATAGCAGCCCAAACTAAGACATAGCCAAACAAAAGTATATTTTTCCCATTATGCATTACATGTTTTCCTTTGTACATTTTTTTCCATGCATCACTCATTGTGGAGCACATTTTCCAACACTCATTTCTGCATATCTAATGTGTGCCAATCTTAACATTCTAGCCTAAACTGCACTGTGCCCATGGAGCTTTGTCTGAGTTCCCCTTTGGAGTCAGAACTTCCTTCCTTGCTCTCAAAGCACTTTATTTACTCTTGTATTTTTAAGATTTAGTGAATTGGATATGAATTTTTTGCTTACATGCTTATCTTCCAAATTCATCTATAACTTTCCTCAAGAAAAGAGCCCATGACTTACGCATCTTGCTCAATACAACATGCATCACATAGTAAATATGCAACAAAACCTCACTGAGAGAAAGAATACACATCATTTCCCCCCCTTTTTATTAAGACTCTTACATCATCTAGTCAAGTACCAAACACTTAACAGGAGCTAAACGAATGTTAGGTAAACATTGATATCTGAATGTTGACCAAAGTCAATTTCCAAGGTCTCACAAACCTTATGGTTAGGGTAAGCCATTTTATTTTAGTTTATTATGATTCAATTCACAAAAATAGCCTTTTGAAATCTTTTTTGTCTTTGACCTTCTCACATCTATGTCCAGGAGGCCTTTGTTCCCCCAGAAATATTTGTTATTCAGGGAAAATAATGCCTCAGGGTGACTACTTGTATAATAAATGAGAACCCAACATGGTCTTTCCCAGCCCCAATCTAGTACCGAGTGTTTTCTCTTATAGCTCATTTGCTCAAAACACAAAATAATTGTATTAACTGGGGACTTTTGGGGGATGATATATTTTTTTTTATTTAAAAGAAATGTTAATTTGCTATTAAATCTCTTGTTGAAAGACTAATAGCTTAATGAACACAATAAACATGTGCAAATTAGTTTTTTTTCAATGCATTACTTAGTTTCAGACTGAAAGGGGGTGATACATCATCGTCATCTCTGCAGGAATTAATGAGGCATTAGGCCATCTCCTGTCATGGAGGCCAGACTTATGAACGATCTGCCAAATTGCACATGCGAACCTTGTCCTGCTCTCCCTTTCCACCCACCACATACATCTTTTCTGGGCCTCTTGCTTCTGTAGCCTGAGCTTTGGTATTTGAAATACAAATGTGGGTTCACCATCAGTTTGGAAGTGAAAAGTGGTCTATTGCAAGTGACAAATGTTGTTTACCGTTACTAGAAAAGAGGGTGGAACAATGAGTGCATATATTAACATCACAGGGGATGGGTTTGGTAGTCATTCAATTGCCATCTTGCCCTGTGAAGACACATAACCTCTCTCCATTTCCCTCAATCACCCACTCACTCTTAGACATCTACATTAAAATAAAGAGCCCAAGGCAAGGCAAGCTATCTTAACTATAATAAGTGGCAAGGTGTTCTCAACTCAACAGCTTTTGTCACCAGCTCTCAATCTCTCCTCATCACAAGCATGGCTTTTTCTGCCTGGATCATTTGATATATTTGCCTTATCCTGCAGTTCCCAAATCAGCGGTTTCAAACCTCCATGAACAAGCAGCATTTATTTAGAAGCCATCAGTTTAATTCTATGACATAAACTATCTTGTACCTGCTTTTATTTTTATAATTAGCAGGCATGACATTTAATTCCGTTTCAAGAATCTTTGATAAACTTTTGGTGTATCTTGAGATAGTTGAAGATGTCATGGCCTACTTAAAAATCATGGATGGAGATCACTAGAATGGACATTAGATTAGGTGTAGAAATAACATCTGTGTGGGACATGGAAACATTATAATATTAACTAATTTCTTTTACACTTAAAAAAGCATTGTTTAGCTCTGCATTATTTCTTTAAGATGTGTGTGTAAGTGTGTATATATTATACAAGATGTGTAGGTGTATATCTATACACACATGCACACATATATATATATACATACCATACATATTTATGTATATATATATGTGTATATATAAGATGTGTGTGTATGTGTGTGTACCTGTGTTTATTTTTTCCCCCAGAACATAATTTTCTCTGCTTGCTTGATTAGATTCACAAAACGTTGGGCTCTAATCTATCTATGCCTCTCACTAGCCACCAAATTTGCCTGTTGTTTTCTAAGCACATTTCAATTCATGATTCAAGCTTAATGCATATTGATTCCTCTTTTACAACCTAGCCCCCATAACAGCAATTCCTTCTCAGGACACTGTAGCTAATTCACCTTCATATTCAGTGTAAGTCTATTCTATTCAGTTGTACTGTTTCCTAAAAGCAGATTTGGGACAAGTACATTCGTGTCCATTATCAATGACACAGTTGAGGAATCTCATGCTCCACATCTACTTGACAGTTTTTTCTTTTTGTTTTTAAACAGACATGTACTTCATTAGTTAACATTATTTTGATTGTAAGAAAAGAAACTGATTGCCTCATCATTAGAATAAAAAGGGGACTAATTTATTAGAAGGAAAATGGGATAGTTCATAACATGGAAGATGAGTTGAAATATCAAGCCTTAGGAATGAGGAGTCAGAACATATTCCAGGACCCCAGCAACTGTAGCTCCTAGATCATCTGTTAGAACACTGCCAATGCTATAACTACCTTTCTGAGATACACACAACCCGTGTCTTAAAAATTTTACTTGCATACAAATCATTCCAGGACACCTTGATCAATAAGCTGTTGCCAGGGAGGTATGATCACTCAGTAGAAACTAAGCTTCTGAGATCCAGTTCCTTGGTATTGAGGACTATCCAGCAGAAAAATAGGAGTAGGGCAGTCTACTACAGCCATCCCCACTGGGGAAGCATGTATGGAATGTTTCTTTTCAGTAGCCATATAAGGTTCACACTTCAGCTAACCTTCCCCACACTTATCCCTACCATCATGGCCACGTTTTTTTCAATGCTGCCTTTAATGTATAATAATAGCAGATTTTTCTAAAGTTGGAAAGAATGAGCTAAATTGACTTGAAAAGTCCAATTTTTATGGAGTTACCCCTCTTTCCCCAATTAATATAAAAAGATAGGAAACACTAATATGTATCAAATAATTTTCAAGGTGTTGTGTCCAGTCTTACAACCATGAGACTCTGAAGATGAAGGGATGATCATTTTAGAATATCCTCTTAGTGTCAGCCATTCTGGAGGTGATCAGAAAAGTATCTTCAAAAAAAAATATCTTCACTTGCATGGTAAATATCGCTGATTAGATGGTAACAATGACAACATCTAAATATTGATACCCCATGTTTCACGATATATTTTATTGTAGTGCTTCCATCATAATTATAAAGGTAATATATACTCAATGCAGAAATGTTAAGAGACCAAAATGCAGAAAATATAAAAACATTTACTCATGACCCACTCTGTTCACACATTGGTATTGCCACTATGTTCTTCATACTTTGTGCACTCTTTTATAACCTATCTTATTATAATTTTTACTATTTAAAGTAGTACATCCAACACAATGATAATGTTCTAAAATGTTTATTATTATTATTATTATTATTATTATTATTATACCAGTGGTATATATGAATCATAAAGTAATTAGAAAATACAAAGAAGCAGAAAGAAAAGTCACCAAGAATCCTACTACCCAGTGATAGCTTCTTTAAAACAATGTGGTATACATTATTATAAAAGGCTTATTATAAAATGGCTTTAATGTTTACAGACCATTGCACTAGGTGAATGTGTTTTGATCTACTTAATAAGTCTCTCTCAGTTAGTATTTAGGTTATTTTCAATTTTCTTATCAATAACACCACTTACAATTATCTGTTTCATGCATATTTTGTATGTATCCTTTTTCTAAGAGTTTTTCCAGTTAAATTCCTAAAAGGTAGAATTGTTTGTTGATGATACATGCATTTTTAAAAGTTTATTTACTTATTTTGAAAGAGAGAGCATAAGCAGAGAAGGAACAGAGAGAGAGAGAGAGAGAGAGAGAGAGAGAGGATCCCAAGACAGTGCAGCATGGAGCCTGATGCAGGGCTGAACCTATGAACCCTGAGCCAAAATCAAGAGTCAGGTGCTCAACTGACTGAGCCACCCAGGAGACCCGATATATGCATTTTTAAGCCACCTCTTGGTTCATGTTCTCATATTTGTTTTCAGTCTTCTTTCAGATTTATTACATCATTTGATTCTCTTAACTGCACTGTGAGGGAGGCAAGTGAGACATCATTATCCTCTTTCTCAAGTGGGAAAGCTGAGATTCAGAGAGTTCTGCCCAGATCATACAAGCCTTAAGTGGCAAAGCCTGGCATCTATTCCAGGTCCTTTGTCTCCGATTCATATTTACACACAGATGTGCTGCTGACAGAGTAAAGATCCAGTTATAATCCTCAAAGAAAAACATGGCATAATAAGATATCTATATTTATTGTCTACCTATTCTGTACCAGACACTCTGTTAGATTATTTTAGATGCATGATCTCAATCCTTACAGTAAACTGGTGTTATTGGTTTTATTATCTCCTTTACAGATTACAGAACAGAGCATTAGTGACTTCAAGTAACTCCTTCAAAGACACAGATCAAGGAGGTGAAGGGCAGATTCCAACTCAAATAGTGAAATCCATGCTTTTCCCTATGTACACGCTATGGTCCATAATTACTAGACTCCAACCAAAACTTATTTCCCTCAAAGGCAATGTCTGAATTAGCCTTGTTTCCACTGAGTTTGGGAGAGAGAAATAAAGAGACAGACAGAGGCACACACACATGCATGTGTGTGTGTAAAGAATCAGGGATAATTTTTTCAAGGTCAGGCACAGGAGCAGCCAAGGTTAAAGAAGCAAGTCTAAATCCGCAATATCTTCCAAGTGCTTGCATCAAAGAGCAAGAGAGAAGGAAATGGAGTTGAGGAGCAAATGTATGAGGCATAGAAAGTGTTGGGCTGGTAAGTGGTCACCAACCAACTTCCTACTGGGGAGGGGGGTATCATTTGTAGTACAGCTGAGCCTTGAACAACACGGGGGTTAAGGACAGTGACCCATGCAACATGCGGACACATGCACTGACTCACTGAAAAATCTGCACATAAATTTTGACTCCCCCAAAACTTAACTACTCACAGCCTACTGTTGAGTTTCAGAAGCCTCACCAGTAACATAAACAGTTAACACATATTTTGTATGTTATATATATTATATACTTTATTTTTAGAATAAAGTAAGCTAGAAAAAATGTTATTAAGAAAATTATAAGGAAGAGAAAACACATTTTCAGTACTGTACTGCAAAAATACCCATGTATAGATGGACCTGTGTAGTTCAAACCCATGTTGTTCCAGGGTCAACTGTACTTATCAATCTCCTTGGTATAAGTACTCCCATACAAATTCTGATTTCAACCTACCAGCTGGGCTTATACCGCCATCAAGAGTGATTTTGTTAAACTTTCACGATTGAAATTCTACTGGGTCTCAGAGATACAATTCTTAGAATATGAAATTCATTACAATGAAAAATTAAACAATTCTTAAACCTTTATATCAGGAGGTATGCTAAGCATTAGCAATACAAAGTTAAATCACACATGGCCCTGACCTTAAAAAAAAAAAAAAAGGCAAAAAACCCCCTCTCACACTGGTATTGAGAAAGACATGTAAACACTTTAACGTGATATATGAGTAATAATAGAAGCCCATCCTAGGAACAGTGGTGATATATTAGCATATTAAAGTGATCAGTTCTACTCCAATATGCCATCTGAATCTTCTTCACTTACCATCTATAAATTTTGCCCTTTTTTGACATTACACTATCCACAGTATCTTGAAAAACACTGTAAATAATCTGCACTGAGTAAGTGATCTACATATTCAAAGGTATCTTATATTACAAGTGATGGGGTTCCCTCTGTCTCTCCACTTCTACCAACAAACATGCAACATAATGACATTCTCAGGAGCTCTTCTAACTGCATTAAGTTTATAGATGAAGACTGGAACTATTTTCAGAAACTTAAAAAAATTACCAAGGGAGGTACTTTCATCATTTATTCATATGCAGGCTCTTTATTTTTTATTTATTAATGAGGTTTAGAAAATGGTACTTGTAGAGCATCAAGTGGCTTTCTTATAAAAATAAAATATGACCAATTCAGGCTTCAGTGGTTCTGCCTCAACCTAGTGTTCACCTTTGGAATATACATTTCTCCTCCTGGGAATCACAAAATAGAATTACCATTTCTATGCTTCTGGGTACCAATGGACTAAGCAACCAAGATACGTTCACAAGACTAAGATAATTAGACAGAGTCCTAAGTATTTCATGTATTTGAAAAAAAAAATCATTGGTTGTATTTCTCATCATTGAAGCTATTCAAGGACTCAATAATAATCTGATAGGGATATTTTAGAGAGGCTTGAAGCAGTGGGTATTAAGGGGTTGGGTTAAACTAGATCAGTATTTCCCAAACTATTCTGAAAACTGGAAAAATATTAAGAGGTATGGCACAGAAAAAAAAAATCAAGTAAATTTAGTTAACACCATATTCTAGAATGCCCTCATAGAGATTCACAATATACATAAATATAACAAAGGATCTGAAAATTCTACAGTTAAGAAACAAGTTCAACTTTGGTTCACTCAGGATTTCCCATGTTGTTTCATTGCAGGAACTTTTTAATAGTGCAGGGCACTATTGCTTTATGGCATATCTCCACACCACACAAAGCACCAAATTTGGACAACTGTAACTAGAATGTTGTTTAGATGTACCCTAATGCAAATGCTCTGTCGTCAACAGTTTCACATCCTGTTAAGACAGTGGTTTAACCACTTTAAAGTCACCTCTTGCCAGAGAATTTGTTACAAAGGCTGGTCTCCCCTTTCTCCCCACTTTGTACTTAGCCCAGGTCACTGTGGCAATGTCAGTGCAACCACCTCTTCAGAGGAACAACTTTTGACCCACTGATCGTGCATAGCATTTTCAGGATACATACCATTAATTTGAATTATTATCTGATTAATATATATCTCTCACGTGTAGGCTAAAAATGCCATGAGGAAGTAAGAGTTTATTTTTTCCTACGAGTTGCATTTACCATTGCTACTATGATGCCTGCTGCAGAGTGTGCCTTAATGCATCTGTCAAATGCTTAAAGAATAAAGATCCTCCTAGAAGTTTAAGGATCCTTCCCCTCTGAATGTATAAGTTCAATCTTGTACAAAAAAAATTTTTTTTAATGACTTAGATGAAGGCTAGAAGATGTGCTTATCAGTTTCATAATTGGCACAAAGTTTGGAAAGTGGGTATGGAATGATCAATGAGGGAACAAAACAAGTCTCATCAGGCTGAGTCAATGGACCGAATCCTTAAATCTGGCCTTTGATAGGGATAAATGGTAGGCCTGCGAAAAATCCCACTGAACAATTACAGTGTGGGGAAGACTGGGCTTAAGAACACGAGGAATTTTCATATGAAATAAAGTGTGCACACACAAACACACAGGAATATCACCTAGTTCAGTAGGCACAAGTGAGACATTGCTGACACAGATGTGTGCTGCCTCAGACCGCATTCCAAGGGATAACACAAGATTTGGGAATACAGGCTATAGTATAATGCTTCAGAGAACAGGGTCTCGCAAGGTGGACCCTCAGGCTTTAAATCTTAGGTCTGCCATTTAGCAGCTACAAAACTTGGAGGAAGTTACTAGAACTTTTTGTGGCTTGGTTTCCTTATCTATAAAATGAGAACCTCAACACTGCTGTGAAGATGAAAAGAGTTAATAAAGGAACAGTTAGCTCTCTATAAATCCTAGTGATTAATATTAGTCATAATGTGGGGCGCCTGGGTGGCGCAGTCAGTTAAGCGTCCAACTTCAGCCAGGTCACGATCTCGCGGTCCGGGAGTTTGAGCCCCGCGTCAGGCTCCAGGCTGATGGCTTGGAGCCTGGAGCCTGTTTCCGATTCTGTGTCTCCCTCTCTCTCTCTGCCCCTCCCCCATTCATGCTCTGTCTCTCTCTGTCCCAAAAATAAATAAAACGTTGAAAAAAAATATTAGTCATAATGTTAAGATGAGTATTATTACCGTTATGGTAATTCTGCTTTGAATTTTGCATAAGGAGTTTCAAACAAAGAGGGAAGTCAACATAGTATATTTGTCAGCAAAGTACACTGCTTCAGGTAGACCTGGATTGGATCCCATCTACACTGCTCCTAGTTTTATGAGCTTACACAGGTTACTTGCCCACCTTTACTTCCTTATCTTCTCTAGGTAATTGAAAGAAGTGAAGGAGTGTCACCTGAGCATCACTCAGTTCCGTGCCCAAGAGCACAGTAAGTGACAATTTCAGAGGAAAATGACAAGACGGTTGAGTAAGAGAAGCCAAGCAAGAAACATAAGATAGGGCTGACTCAGGACAATGTGCTCAGTGTTTTAAAATATTTGAGGTGCTCAAATAAAAGAAGTATAGAACTCTGGGTCTCACCAAATAGGTATAGGCTACAAGGAAATGCATTTTAAGACTGGTATATAAATAAAGTAATATTTGAGCAGACATAGCTGTCCAAAGTTGGGATGGGAGGTCTCAGAAGGTAGCAAACTGTTCACTCCAGGGGTCACTTTAGCTTCCAAGACACAACAATATGTAAGAGTTGAACTAAGTATTTTAAAGATCCCTCCAGCCCTCTGTGACTATAGTTGTTAACATCCCATTAATAGTCGCATGTTGATGTTTCTTTGGGCAGGGAAATACCCTAACTCGGTCTTAATGTGAAAAGACAGAAGGGTAGGGAAAGAAGACCAGGGAAACTGATTTTGTTGCCTAAAAAGCAAATCTCCACTTCACCATATGTCACTCATAAACATCTGCACAGTAGAATTTCTGAACAACCCAATACATGAGGATGATGTTCTGACTCATTAGCAGTCTGGGATATTGATACCCGTTCATGGCCACACGAGGGCTATATATTATACTAATGCTACCACAGAGCATCTTCCATTCTGAAAGTTTGCAAGTCACATCAAAATGCCACATTCTTAAGGTAAGAGGGGCAGCTATGCTTAAGAACATTAAATCTTAAAGGATATTCTTTGATATTGAAGCAGTGGCAGGAGCAACCAAGGAAACAAAATTCAGTGTCAAGCCAGGGTTTGCCCTTCTACACAGGGTGAGAGAGTCACCTTCAAAGGAAGACAGAAATCAGTGTGCAGAACCTGGCAATGCCCTGTATATGAGTTGGCTGAATCATAATAATAAACAATATAACAACAATATTGGTCATTCTCTTAAGAGAACAAGCGAAGCATTTCACCTGCATTACCTTATTTTTTTATCAGGGATGAAATGCACAAGATTTGTCATGAGATACGTAACATGATTTTCAAGAGGAGGACCCTGAGATTTAAAGGGAGGAAGCTGTCAAACCCCAAAATGCTTGGACATAGCACAGCCAGGATTTGATCACAGCCAGTAGATTTCAAAGCCCATGTTTTCAACCTCATACCACACCACATCTTGCTCTTCCATTGCCTGAGCATTCATGTCCATCGTTCTTTCTCAAATCCCCCTCCTCCTCCCCACCAAACAAATGTCCCACATGACTTATTCTAAGTTACTTCTGCTCTATAGACCTCCCCAGAGCATGTATGTAACACCAATACGGCTTTTAGGTTTGCTGTGAGTTACAGTTATTTGAGATACTAGCTCCGTCAATACTTTCTGCCCCAGTCAAATGACCAACAATATTCTCTGTGTAGTTCCTACAGACCAAACACATAGACAGAGTACTAGTACACAGAACAGTACACAGAAATAATATCATTACTACTTATATAAATAATAAGTAATATTTATTGAGGGATTACCACGTGTCAAATCCTATTCTAAGCACCTTTCAGGCACTAACTCATTTAACTTTACAAGAAACCAGTGTGGTGGGTATAATTATCATATCCATTATGCAGAACATTTAAGTACCTTAGATACTTAATTACATGAACATGCCTTTTCTTATCATCGTGAACTGCTATGATTTCAGTCTAAGTTTTGCTCACCTCTCGCCTTCTGCTGCTTCTAAATCATCACTTTCAAGGCTCCTATAATTACCTTATAAAAGCTGACGTTTGCATCCGTCTGTTCCCCTGGTGGTGCCATTTTCTACAGGAAAGCGTCCAAACTGTAGTTTTTCAATTCAGCCCTTCCGAATCTGGCCTCAGTCTTTCTTACATCTGTATTTTCATCCCTCCCTCATTCTCCATATGCTCTAAATCACCTGGCAGTTCTTATCTCTGATGCAGTTCAAATTATGTCCCCTATCCTAAAATGTCCTTTCCAGAGCTTGTATGAAGAAAAATAAAGCAAACATCCCATTGAAGCCCTGATCACACCCAGTCCAACCTACCATCATCTCCTGCCTGATGAGTGTACTAGTCTCCTGCCTGTCTCTGCTTCTACTCTTTTTTTTCTTTTTTTAAAGTTTATTTATTTTTGAGAGAAAGAGAGAGTGTGAGCAGGTGAGGGGAAGAGAGAGAGGGAGACCCAGAATCTGAAGCATGCTCTAGACTCTGAGCTGTCAGCACAGAGCCTGATATGTGGCTGGAGCTCACGAACCACGAGATCATGACCTGAACTGAAGTTGGACGCTTAACCAACTGAGCCATCCAGGCGCCCCGATTTCTGCTTCTACTCTTGACCCTTCCCTCCACAAAGGGTCCCCAACAGCAGCCTAAGTGAACTTTTGTAAAAAGGAAGTCAAATCATGTACTGCCCAGCTCAAACTCTGTGACTGGCTTCTCATCCTATTCAGAATATCTAACCTTGACCTCTGACATCTACATGGTCTGGTTCATGCCTTCTGTTTGACCTCCCCTTCCACATGGTTCTTCTCATTCCTTCACTTCAGTCATGTTGGACTTTTTCCTTGTTTCAAGACTATGAGCTCACTTATTGTTCACCAATCATGGCCTAAGCAGTCTGGTATTTATTCCCTGTGATACTGTGATTTATAATAAGAAATATATATTTGGTCCTCATCTCCTACTCTGACACAGAACTCCTAAAACCCTTAAATATCCTAAATGATGAAAGTGAGCAAGGTATTTTCTTATCTTAATGAGGCAACTTTTGGAAAGCACCTAAGTGTGGGGGACTGGTTGCCAGCGGAGCCAACTTTCAGTCTAACCTGTCAAACTCCTGGGGAAGAGAGAGGGGCTGGAGGTTGAATCAATTGCCAAAGGCCAGTGATTTAGTCAATTGTGCCTATGTAATGAAGCCTCCATTAAAAACAAAACTAACAAACAAAAAATTGGAAAGACTAGCTTTGGAAAGCTTCCACATTGGTCAACATGGGGAAAGCGGTCCCCCTGAAGAGGGAGTGGAGAGCTTCCGTGCCCTTCCGGTATGCATCTCCCCCATATGGCTATTCCTGAGTTATATCCCTTTATCATAAACTGGTAATCTCGTAAGTAAAATGTTCCTCTGAGCTCTGTGAGCCACTCTAGCAAATTAACTGAACCCAAGGGAGGGTCATGGGAACCTCTGATTTACAGCCAGTGAGTAAGAAGCACAGGTGATAACTGGCTCTGCAACTGGTGTCTGAAGTGGGAGGCGAGGGGGGAGGGGCATTCTTGTAGGACTGACCTCTGAACCTGTGAGGTCTGACACTATCTCTTGGTAGGCAGTGGTGTCAGAATTGTGTTGAACTCTGGGACCCCAGCTGGTGCTGGACCATCACTTGCTCATATAGAGAACAATCTTCCCCATAGTGAAACTGGTACCAGAACCCTTTAATTCCACAACCTCGATTCTCAGAGGGTCTCTCCCTGACTTTACTTACGTCTCTCCTCAAATGCCACCTTTCCAGATTTTCCTTGGCCTTATTTTGAGTGTTCCTTGTTCTTCCTTACATTCACTTAACTTCTTTTTTTTCTTTTAAGTGTATTTTTTCTTTTGAGAAACATACAGAGAGCGAGTGGGGAGGGGCAGAAAGATAAGGAGACGGAACCCCAAGCAGGCTGCATGCTGTCAGACAGAGCCCGACGTGGGGCTCAAAGTCACGAAACATGAGATCGTGACCTGAACCGAAATCAAGAGTCAGACACTTAACTGACCGCCACCCAGGAGCCCCAAATTCACTTAACTTCTTACCTCTGTTTCTTTTTCTTCATAGCATTTTGCCACATGAGGTGTCAGTGTGTATTAATCTGTGTACTTTACAATCTGCTTGCCCACTAAAAAAAAAAAATCTAGGGGCGCCTGGGTGGCTCAGTCGGTTAAGCATCCGACTTCGGCTCAGGTCATGATCTCACAGTTCGTGAGTTCGAGCCCCACGTCGGGCTCTAGTGCTGACAGCTCGGAGCCTGGAGCCTGCTTCACATTCCATGTCCCTCTCTCTCTGCCCCTTCCCTGCTCATGCTGTGTCTCCGTCTCAAAAATAAATGAACATTAAAAAAATTTTTTTTAAAAAATCTAAGCACCATTAGGTTCAGGTATTTGGAATCTTCTGTTGTCTTTTCTCAGCAAGTAATGCTAGGCACAAAAATAAATATTTGTTAAAGGAGTGAATGCTGTTCTGTGGTATTTTCCCCCTCACCCTACGAAGTTCTTTATCACTTCCCCCCATGCCCCAACGGTAGACAGGGTCGGCTAATGCATACTCCTCAGTTCATGAAAAATTTTTATGAAATGTCCTTACAAGGACCTATTCTTGCTTATTTATTTCA
This sequence comes from Prionailurus bengalensis, assembly GCF_016509475.1. Classification (NCBI taxonomy): domain Eukaryota; kingdom Metazoa; phylum Chordata; class Mammalia; order Carnivora; family Felidae; genus Prionailurus; species Prionailurus bengalensis. The sequence continues at coordinate 78,321,594 of NC_057359.1, read as the reverse complement.
TTACCTTGTATCCCCGTTTCCTCCCCACATCATAGGCAATTAGTCTAATATATTTAGCCAGTACGCTTTTGTTTATGTGAGTTCTTGTATGTATGTTGTCATTCTGTGGTTAGTATATATTTTCATGTATATAAATGAAAGTCTGTTGTATTTCTTGTTCTGTTTCTTCTGTGGCTGTTGAACATCCAGGATGCTGTGACTCATGACTCCACTATCCCATGATGTACGGCTGCCACATTTCACCTGCCCTGATGCTCCAAGGTGGGGCTCTTAACAATCCTTCCCCCTGACTCTGTAATGAATGTATCTGTAGATACACATAGGAAAATCCCTTTTGAATATACAGCCAGCAAAGACTTGAGGAGCAAGACTAGTCCAACACTTAATTGGCCAAGTGTGACTGGAATGTTCTCCAGAATGTCTACACCCATCGATTGTACAAGCAGCGGTGCATGCTGGCTTCCTATCCTCATATCCCTGGCAGCACCTGCCATTACTGCACTTTCCAATGTTTTTCAGGGCACTTTCTTTTTTTTTCTTTTCTTTTTTTTAATTTTTTTTTTTTTTACATTTATTTATTTTTTTGAGACAGAGAGAGACAGAGCATGAACGGGGGAGGGTCAGAGAGAGGGAGACACAGAATCTGAAACAGGCTCCAGGCTCTGAGCTGTCAGCACAGAGCCCGACGCGGGGCTCGAACCCACAGACGGGGAGATCATGACCTGAGCCGAAGTCGGACGCTTAACAGAATGAGCCACCCAGGCGCCCCTTTCTGGAGAGTTCTTAAGGGCTATCAGCTCAACTAGCTACTAATCTAGCCACAAAATCCTTGCTTATCTCCAAGATATTAGAGGATTTGTGAAATGCCTGGTTGAAATGTATTATATCCATGTACAAGTGTTAATTTCTTACTTTGTGCTAGACGCTGTGCTAAATTCTGACACATGATGATGAATAGGCCAAACATAGTCTGTTACTTTGGAACTCCATGAAGGAGATGAGCATGTGGAAAAGACAGAGGCAAAACAAATAGAGAAGGAAGAAGTGACAGGGCAAAATGAGAAAACATTACAGGAACACTTACCCTGGCCCGGGGGCAAGGGGCACTTTTGGAAAGAAATGAAGCACATAAACAGGAGTAGGGCAAGGGCACAGGGAGAAGGAGTGTGTTCAGAGAGGAGGGAACAGAATGTGCAAAAGCCTCAAAGGGAAACCAGGCCTTGTGCATTCAAGGAAATGAGAGAAGTTGAACATGCTTGAGTACAGATCCCAAGGGGGAGAATAAGCTATTTAAAAATTCTTAGAGAACTGAGCAGGGGCCAGGTTATGCAGACCTATTATAAGGTACCTGGAGTTTATGTATGAGGACAATAGAGAGCTGCTGGATGGTTAGCAAAGCAGAGGGATGACATGATCAGATTTCTTTTCTGGAAGATTCTCCTGGCTGTAGAAAGATCAGAGATTATAGATGGGGGATTGGGGAATGGGAACTGAGATCAGAGATTTAAAAAAAGAAAGAGAAAAAAAAACCTTAGGAGACATTTGCAGCAATCCAGGCAAGTGGTAATGATTTTGTGCATAACAGCATAGACATTAAAGATGGAGATAATGACAGATTCAAATATTTTCAAAGTAGGATAGACCTAGGACAGATTAGATGTGGGAGGGGAGTGAAAGATGACAACTAGGTCTCAATATTAATTCCCGGATATACTATAGAATGTAGGGCCCAGGCTCCTTGTCTCGGTAATGAGCATTCTGCAGAAGGCATTTATTTCATTGAAGATACAGAAAAACAAAGAACAGCATGAACCTAGGACTAGAAGGTGACAAAATTAAATTTCCTTGTATCCTAGCTTTCCTTTTAATGTTTTAGCGCACCTCAGTCCCCAATGCCTGAACTTCTTGGTGTTTGGTCCTGGTCCCCTCCCTTTCCTACTCAAGCCAACAGAGCAAATGGTGAGTGAAGGTGGTCAACCCACAGCTGACGGCTGACCATTTGGAGGGTTAGAGGAGAGTCTCTGTTTCCTTGGTGTTAGATCCCTCCGGTTGGGGCTTCCACTAACAGCACCTTGTGACTGACCTCTCAGCTCCCCAGTCAGTCTCCGAACAGGAGGAACAGATGATCTGAATGGTGAATTTGAAAGGAGAAACAATATATATGGCAGAGATATGCCCCTAATGCAAAACTAACACAAAGTAGCTTCAGTGCTCCTTCGTAACAACGTCTCCAAAATGCCACATAGGACTTCTCTAGATGAGAAAGCTCAGATTAGCTCACACCAAGCTAAACAAGGGTCTTTTTCAAAGTTTATTTCTAAACATGTCATTACCACTGCCTCATTTCACCCTCTTTTGCCCTCTTCCTCTTATTCCATTACAGTTTTCTGAAGCTCCTCCCTTTCTCTCTCCATTCCCCATCTCTCCCTCTCATCATTTTGCCTCACTGGTTCCTTCTTTTAACACAGAAGTCTAATTTCTCTGTTTCAATCTAAAGGATATCAATTATTTGTGATGATTTAAATACAGCCTTGTTCTTTACCTCTGTCTCTCTCCTGTTCTCTCAGAAGAGATCAGAACAATTTAAAATCTATTAATTAAACAAGTCTCACTTTGTCATTCTAAATTAGTTTGAAATCAGCGTTAATTTCTAAATAACCATCTAGTTTTGTAAATATGATTAATTGGGGAATAGCATCCAAAATTCAAGGTCTTCCTTCACCTGTAATTACACATCTTTTATAAGTAATTTTTATTGCCTACATATTTAAATCTGCTAACCCTGCCCTGTAGCCAAATCAGCCTGTAGGGAATCCAAGATTTTCTGGAATGTTTCCTGGCATTTTCTTACATCTTTAGGTTATTGTACACCCTTTCCTACTTACCAGAAGTAACTCAAAGCACACTTCTTCCAAGAAGCTGCCCTTGATCAATGCTGCCTTGAAAATTTTGTATACTGCGTCCCTCCACACATATACACATTCTATACAAACACTTTGGGCTCGAACTCACAAACCGCGAGATCATGACCTGAGCCGGAGTCGGACGCTCAACCGACTGAGCCACCCAGGCGCCCCTTCACTCAACATTTTAGACTTTTCTTGAAAATCCTTCTAATCTTGAACTTGTAAAATAAAGGTATGGGTTTTTCTCATAGAAGACGTGGATCAGGAATCATTAAACAGTGTGGGAAGGATCACCTCTCCCCACAGTGCTGAGCAATACACACGTATTTGCTCTGGTCAAGCCTATGCTGGTTTTACTACGGGTCATGTTATGCTCTTGGTTTTGGTGGCTCTGATGGAATGTTTACTCTCCTAAGAACAGCATTTAGGAACCATTAGCTATCGCAATTTCCTTTGGTCCCATCTTTAAGAAACGGTGCAGAACTGTAATTAAATATAATAAATCATTTTACATGTGCGTCTTGTTAAATCATAACCACCTTATTTTTGTTCCAAGAATGGTTTCTACTCCCATTAGTGTCTATACTTCTACAGGCACTATGTTTGTTATTTCTTTTGCATCTTCCAATACAACTTATTTGGCATCTGGTATTCAGTAAGTGATCAGTAAGTGCTTGTTAACTAAGTTGGCAGGACACTGGGTATATGGCATCTGCCCTTGCAAAGGAGAGACATTCCCAGCCCAGGAAGTGTGAGAACAAGGAGTCCACCGAGAGGAGCCAGTTGGAACCGTGGCAACTCACATGCTGTCATATTGCCTCAGAGTCCTGGGCCCTGTGCTTAGGAGATGAGACAGAAGAGGATCCAGCCTCTGATCAAGGACAAATGATTACAGGGAATCCTCAGAGCAGTGGGCAGAAGAGAGGTGATGCTAGGCAGGATCTCCTGAGAAATCTCAGCCATTGGAAGACGCCCTTCCTGTCTGGGCATGCCACCTTTGTCCAGTGCAACTGCCATGGGGAATTCGACTGTGAGAAGATACAACTTTGGGGCAACAGCTATCATAAATGACGAGTTCTGTTCTGAGTCCCCATGGCTTCCAACTCATCATTTGTAATTAAAGTGGGGACTGATGAAACTTTCCATCATTGGAATTTCTACTACCCTATGACATAATCCCTGGAGCCTTAGATGACAGGCTGAGAAACAAGATCCCAAATTCTCAGACCATTTGTCCTGGACAGCCTATAAATAACCAGTTACCATTACCTTACACCACTCTACTACACTACAGCGAGCTGCCCACCTCCATACTCCATCTTAGGTAATTTCTTCTGCTTAATGAGCCCCTCGTCACTCCATTTCTAACCTTTTAAGATCCAGCTAATAGCAAAGCAAAACAAAACAAAAACCCTCTTATTTGAAACCAGGCAGCAGAATATAATAGTCTCCAGTGTGAATATAAGAGACAGACTTCTGGGATTCATATCCCAGCTCTCTTATGCACCTGACCTCTCCTTGCTTCAGTTTTCTAGAGGCAGGATGTCATATGCATACTAATTTACCTACCTCAACGATGCTGTAAGAAATAAATGATTATATTTGTGTGTCTAGAGGTGCACTTATGTATGTTTATGTCTAGATACACGTATATAATAACACAATACACATTATATGTATTGTATGTTAATAATTTATATTATTATATATACATTGTATATTATATTATATATAATATAATGTATATTATATATACATATACATATATATACATATACATATATATACATATAATATAATGTATATTGTATTGTATTATATTATATATACATTGTATTATATTATATTGTATATAATATAATGTATATTATATATACATATACATATATACATATACATATATATACATATACATATATACATATATATACATATACATATATATACATATATCCATATATTATATATAAATATACATATATACATATATTATATATACATATACATATATACATATACATATATACATATAATATAATGTATATTGTATTTATTATATATTATATATACATTGTATTATATTATATTATATTATATATAACGTATATTATATATACATCTACATATATACATATACATATATACATATACATATATATACATATACATATATATACATATAATATAATGTATATTATACATTATATGCTATACATTATATTACAATATAATACATATATTTAGGACTGCCTAGCACTTAGTAAATGCTGAGTGTTTGTTATCATCATCATCTCTTTAATTTCTTCTATAAATCTCCATAGTTCTCTCTCTCCCCTCTTCTGTTTCTCTGTGTCTTTCTGTCTCTCACGTGCACTACCTCTCCTATACCTTATATCGCAGTGTAGCCCTGAAGTCTGCGGGAATGATAAACATCACCCAAGTAGTATTAGTATTAAAGCCCTGCTCTCAGTACAGGTCCTCAAGCAGGTGCCTCACATGTGCACACAGAGTCTCCAGGAGACACACTCACCCCCATATGCAACCTACCGTAGCTTCTTGTTCTTGTTCAGACTCTTGGGCTGTTTCTACTGCTACCTGCATGGGGAGAAACCTCGCTTTCTGCTGCTATTTTCTACCAGACGAGTGGCAATATTCTTGCCATGGCAGTGTCTCCATATGCTGCCACACCTATCAGCCCTTGTGTTGCTGACAGAATCCTGGTTCTATACGGCAATGAGTGGAGAACAGATATTGAAGGACAGGGGTAGGATGATACATGCCTTCTTCCCAAGTTCTGTATCAAATTTTGGCTCCTGATGTCTTACTCTGTCCAGGTTGCTACAACAAAACAACAGACTGGGTGGCTTATAAACAACAGCAATTTTTTTAAATAGTTCTGGAGGCTGGAAGTCCAAGATCATGGCGCCCTCCTCAGGGTGGCAGAATTCTCATTGTGTCCTCACACAGCAGACGGGGCTAGGAGCTCTGTGGAGTCCCTCTTATAAAAGCATCAATCTCATTCATGAGAGCTCTATTCTCCTGACTTAAACACCTCCCAAAGTTCCCATCTCCTGATACCACCTCTAATCATACATTAGCATCTCAGCATATGAATTCTGTGGGGGACACAGACATTCAAACTACAGCACCTGGTATCCAAAGCTTTAATGCTTTGTGCTCAGGGTGGCTCAGATCCATGGGGACACCCATTTTCCATGGTTTTCTTCCCATGGATCTCTTCAGCTCTTTTCTTTTTTTCTTTCTTTTCTTTCTTTCTTTCTTTCTTTCTTTCTTTCTTTCTTTCTTTCTTTCTTTCTTTCTTTCTTTCTTTCAGAGAGAGAGAGACAGCGAGCATGCATGAGGGTGCAAGTAGGGGAAAAGCAGAGAGAGAAGGAAAGAGAGAATCTTAAGCAGGTTCCATACTCAGTGCTGACTAAGCCAACCAGGCACCCCTTCAGCTCTTTTCTTAATTGACTTGTTCTTTCTTCTCTCCTAACTACCAAATAATAGACCTTGGACACATGAGTAGTAGCTACAGGCAGGTGTAGGGGTGTGTGTGTGTGTGTGTGTGTGTGTGTGTGTGTGTGTGTGAATGCTGACCATTTATTATCAACATCATATGTACTTTTGAATATATAACAAAGACAAGGAAATAATAAATAAATAAAACTAGCATTGAAACACACAAAACAGGAATGCCTAATGGCTCAGTCATTTAAGTGTCTGATTCTTGATTTCAGTTCAGGTTATGATCTCTTGGTTCGTGAGACTGAGTCCCACATCGGGCTCTGTACTTAACAGCATGGACCCTGCTTAAGATTCTTTGTCTCCCTCTTTCTCTGCCCCTTTCCTGCTCATGCTCTCTTTTGCTCTCAAAATAAATAAATAAACTTTAAAAAAACCCACATATTTAACTCTTTAAGGAATGTGTCAAGAATAAGAATATTTCAAAGTTTTTACGTGTGTGTCTGCATGTACAGCTCATGCCAGCACAATGATTCATAATTTCAAAGCAGCTCACGTATTAAGTTGTGCTCTTCATCACAAATATGGGAAGTAAGCAAATTTATATTATTTTCTCTTTCATGAGGAACTGGTGGTTAAGTTTCCACACATAAACTCCTTGTGGTGGGCACCCCTCTGAAACGATTAAGTGGAAGGGCTTGGATAGGAACTTGTTATCTGATACAAAGTTGAAAATTTACCATCAAACATAGTAGCTCCAAAGATAGCAATGGCTCTCATTCTTATAATCCTAAAATAATTTCCCATCTGTTTTATAATTTTATTTGTAACTCATAAAACTTGAATTTACATGATACGATCTTGACATAAAATTGCATTCAAGGAAATATAGTACAGTGATAATAGATAATTATACAATTTAAAATATTTATTTCCTGGAGGACCTCAAAGAAGATCAAAGAGAATATTCTTTTCTCTAGCCTGCTTGGGTCTTATCTTTCTTACCCCTTTTCCTTCTATTTTTTTAACCCCTGTCCTGGGTAAATTTTAATTCACTTTGATCCAAATTCGTCATCATACCAGGAAATAATGCCAGGACTAATACAAAAAAAAGGGGCTGACAAAGACAAAATTCACCTAAGGGGGTAGAAATATGTAAGAAAATGGGTGAGGAAAGAAATTCTTCTTTTGGAGTTAGGGAAAGGAAGATGGTAAGCATTTGCATTGCAATCCCTTGCTTAAGCGGTACCAGATATCCCAACAACTTTGTTGTGAGACAGGTGTATCTGGCATTATCACTGCTTCATTTTACCGAAGAGGAAACCAAGCTTGAATGTAATAAGTGTAGGAGGTTTGCCTGCTGCAAAACTATAAAGACCTGGGTATATGCAAATATAGATTTATAGGGACACACCCTATTACACTTCATTTCTCAACTGATCCTCTAGCCCTTGCATTTGATGTTCAACCAGCTAAGGTCCAGAACATGTAGAGGAGGAAGCAGATCCTCTACTTATTTTTCTACCTCGTGATGTACATGGAGTCCTGAACTTACCGCTTCGTCTTGTGATTGTGCCAGCCTCCGATTCCTGGTATTAATCAAAAGGAGGTTAAATGACAGGCTACAGTGGATGGAGAGGAATAGCTACACTCAGGTCACAGCCCCAGAAGTGCAAACCCGGAGGTGAGATTCTGCTTTGTAATTAATGAACAGAGGGATGAGGATAATCAGAGGAAAGCCAATGCATGGAAAATACCCTGGGACCTCCTCCAGCTGCCATCAGGAACTCCAACCTCAAGCTTGACCACAGACTGAACTGTAATTATTCTCATGACTTGTCAGTTGTCCCTGTTTCTTCTGGTTCAGGTTTATCATTCCTAAAATTCTAGAATTCTAAAGCTAAATAAAATAAGACCTGGCACCTGACTCCAACAGGCATCTGACAGAGGAGTTTGCTTCTGGATACCAGAAGATGTTGCAGCCTTCTGTTCATATATACCCCTCTAGAACTACTGTCCTCTGGTATCATCTTCCCCTGCTCCTACTATGCTCCAGCCACAGTGGCCTCCTAACCATCTCTTGAGCATGTTTTCTCAGAGTATTTTCATTAGCTCTTCCCTATGCTTGGAATATTTTCTCCTTAGATCTTTATCCAACATCTTTGCCATCATTTAGTATTTTTAAAAATTCATTTATTTTGAGGGCGGAGGGGGAGAGGAAGAGGGAGAGGGAGAGGGAGAGGGAGAGGGAGAGGGAGAGGGAGAGGGAGAGGGAGAGGGAGTCCCCCAGAGCACAACATGGGGCTTGAACTCAGGAGGCTCAAATTCACAAACTGTGAGATCATGACCTGAGCTGAAGTCAGGAGTCAGATGCTCAAATGAATAAGCCACCTAGGCACCCCATCATTTGGTATTTTTTTATATAATTTCTCTTACAGATCTTACTCTCCACCTTGACTTAAAGGACACTGAGTTAGACTGAGCCCTCTAAGAAGAAAATACCAAGACAGAATTAAACATGCAACACAAATTATCAGGGAGAATTCTAGTGAGAGAAAATGGGGGATTACCCTCCCTGGAAAGGCTGGAAGAGCCACAGTAATGCAGTCCTGACTCTGAATGAAGGGGAGGGGAAGAAGGGAGGTTGGGTAAAAGCATCAGAAGCAGTGTTACAACTGAAAGGAAAGTCTGGCATGGCCATTGGAGAGTCCTTGGCGTGGCCATTGGAGAGTTGTATGTTAGAGAATTCAAACATCTCCCACACCTTTGAATCCCTACTTCAAATCTCTGCCTTGGAATCACTGACTGGGAATAGGCCCCTGGAAAGCGGGGCCCTAGTGCAAATAGGCTGATGGATATCAGAGGGCAGCAATGCCCACATTTGGAGATCTGAGTAGTGCATTCTCAGGGCCGCCATATACCTCCTCCCTACATTTTCCATCTTCATCATATTCCTCTATTTATCTTCTTCCTAAAACTGTCTGCAATTATATTCCTTATTACTTATTCTGTTACCATTTGTCTCCCTCACTAGGCTAAAAATTCCATGGAAGCAGAAATACTGTTTATCCTCATGCCCAAAATTATGTATCAGACATGTATAGTAGGTAGTCAGTAAGTATTTTTGACTTGAGTGGCTGAGTTAAGGACTGATAAATAGATCCTCACTGAACCTGTAAGCACAAAATCCACTCCTAACTGGCCTTCTGTGAGTTACTTCTAGAAATCCTCTACTCCCCTATTATGACATAGTACACAGTCTCATCCTGTAACAGCTATGTTTGCTCCTTTCCAATTTCCAATCCAGCATGAACTCTAAAACTCTTTAATTAGCCCTGTTCACATATTCTAGCTAAACTTAAACTTCATCTAATACCAGCCAGTGAGGCCAGCCTAATGGTAAACTTTGGAAGAATTGTAACATTTATAAAATGCTTACTTCTAAATGAACAGCATTATAGAACACTCATTCTCAGTACTTATGTGTATAGTGGACACTTTCCAGCCCGGTTAATGATCCAGTTCTTTCCTTTTGTTCTGAAAGTTCACATCCATCTAAACCTTTCTGGCTATTTTAAAGACTGACATTACTGACATTACTCACCATCGAGACATTAACAGGGTCCTCTTTGTCTCTGTAGGTTTCTGAGCCATTTTGGCTGTGCAGACCGCATGTATCACTTACACTTCTTTCTCTCCAGTCCTTATTAATTCTTTCTTTCCCATAAGATAAAAACTCTGTGAAGCAAGAGACTGGAGCCAGCATTAATTTCTACATTTGCGGAATGCTGAATTGGTGTAAAGTGAACGCCAATGATCCCAAGGATACATTGTGCAACTACTACCTGCAGATGCTTGGATTTCATCTCGATCTGCCTTCTTCTGTTACACGATAGAGATGTGGCCACAGAGATGATTAATGGGGGGGGGGGTGGTTGAGACTTACTCTTAAAAAATGTCCTTGAAGCTATTTCACTCTCCAGTGTTTGACTTATTTATGGACTTATTTATTTATTTTAAAAAATATAATGAGATCAATAAAATATGATCATCAGTGGCCCTTGTGTTTGCTGCAGCCATATAATTCCCCCCACCAAAGACACATTCAGTCACGTCACTCCCTTCAACGACTCTCAGTGTCTCTGCCCTTAGAATAAATTCTGAGCCCATTATATGCCTTCCTCTTAGAGCTCCCTTCTACCTCTCTGAGCTCCCTTATCTTAATTTATTTTTCAGCACAATGCACACTAAATTTCTATTTCATCTCCAGCCCTTCCTTCTGAATAAGGGGTAAGGAAAGGAACCCAACCCCACCCTCATCCCTAATCAGATGTCCTTCTGTCAGGGCTTCAGGTTTTAGCTCAGAAGTCACCATCTTGGGGAAGCGGTCTCTGATTGCCCCTCCACTCAGGGTATACTATTTGCCCCTCTTCTGGGCTCCTGTAAAAACCTTTACTTTCCCATCATTGAACATTTCACACCATGTTACAATTAATTGAGTGTAGTGCACAAAAGGTCAAGAATCCCATCTGCTTTGTTATACTCTTAGGAACTTGAAGTAGATATTTGTGGAAGAAAGAAGTAGGGAGGGAGGGAGCGAGGAAGGGCAAAAAAACAAAAACAAAAACAAAAAACAAAAAAACAAAAAACAAAAAGACAAAAACCAGAACAAAGCCACAGGACCAAAATACAATTGCTTCTGCTATGTCCCCATGACACCAAACTGAGACTTAATCACAGTTTTGGTGCTCCCAGAAATGGATCTTCAATCAGGAATTTCCTCCTCACCTGATAGAGCCCTGCCATCCCCTAAAAGAAAGTGACTGCAATAGCCAACTGTGGGTTGGCTGTGGGTTTTTTTGTTGTTGTTGTTATTCATTTGTTTGTTGTTGAAGTACAGCTGGCACACAATATTAAATTAGTTTCACCTTTTTCCTAGTATAACTTCCTTCTTCCTGCTCCCTTCTGCCATCAAGCTCTTTAATTTTGCACAGCTCCTCAGGGGTGCTTTCTATCTGCTACATTGGATGCTGCCCCACTGGAATTTATTTTCACTCATATAAACTCTTAAAAATGTTAATGTGTCTCATTCTATCTTTTATATTTTTATTTAATTTTAATTTTTATTTTTTATGAATATAACTCATCGTCAAATTGGCTTCCATACAACACCCGGTGCTCATCCCAACAAATGCCCTCCTCAATGCCCATCACCCATTTTCCCTCTCTCCCCGCCCTCCCCATCCACCCTCAGTTTTTTTCTCTGTATTTAAGAGTCTCCTGTGGTTTGCCTCCCTCTCTTTCTGTTTGTAACTATTTTCCCCCTTTCTTTCCCCCATGATCTTCTGTTAAGTTTCTCAAATTCCACGTATGAGTGAAAATATATGATATCTGTCTTTCTCTGACTGACTTATTTCACTCAGCATAATACCTTCCAGTCTATCCACGTTGCTGCAAATGGCATGATTTCATTCTTTCTCATTGCCAAGTAGTATTCCATTGTATATTTAAACCACATCTTCTTTATCCATTCTTCAGTTGATGGACATGTAGGCTCTTTCCATAATTTGGCTATTGTTGAAAGTGCTGCTATAAACATTGGGGTACAAGTGCCCCTATGCATCAGCACTTCTGTATCCCTTGGGTAAATTCCTAGCAGTGCTATTGCCAGGTCATAGGGTAGATCTATTTTTAATTTTTTGAGGAACCTCCACACTGTTTTCCAGAGTGGCTGCACCAGTTTGCATTCCCACCAACAGTGCAAGAGGGTGCCAATTTCTCCACATCCTTACCAGCATCTGTAGATTCCTGATTTGTTCATTTTAGCCACTCTGACCAGTGTGAGATGGTATCTCAGTGCAGCTTTGATTTGTATTTCCCTGATGATGAGTGACGCTGAATATCGTCTCATGTGTCAGTTGGCCATCTGGATGTCTTCCTTGGAAAAGTGTCTATTCACGTCTTCTGCCCATTTCTTCACTGATTATTTCTTTTTTGGATGTTGAGTTTGGTAAGTTCTTTATAGATTTTGGATACTAGCCCTTTATCTGATATGTCATTTGCAAGTATCTTTTCCCATTCCATCAGTTGCCTTTCAGTTCTGTTGATTGTCTCTTTATATATGAAAAGCCCACAGCTAATATCATCCTCAATGGGGAAAAACTGAGAGCTTTCCCACTGAGATCAGGAACACGACAGGGATGTCCACTCCCACCACTGTTGTTTAATATAGTGTTGGAAGTCCTAGCATCAGCAATCAGACAACAAAATGAAATAAAAATCATCAAAATTGGCAAAGAAGAAGAAGTTTAACTTTCACTTTTTGCAGATGACATGAGACTCTAGATGGAAAACCTGAAAGACTCCACCAAAAAGCTGCTAGAATTACACATGAATTCACCAAAGTTTCAGGGCACAAGATCAATGTACAGAAATCAGTTGCATTCCTATACACCAATAATGAAGCAACAGAAAGAGAAATCAAGAAATCAGTCCCGTTCACAATTGCACCAAGAACCATAAAATGCCTAGGAATAAACCTAACCAAAGATGTAAAAGATCTGTATGCTGAAAACTATAGAAAAGTTATGAAAGAAATTGAAGATGACACAAAGAAATGGAAAAACATTCTCTGCTCATAGATTGAAAGAATAAATACTGTTAAAATCTCAATACTACCCAAAGCAACCCACACATTCAATGCAATCCCAATCAAAATTGCACCGGCATTCTTCTCAAAGCTAGAACAAGCAATCCTAAAATTTGTATGGAACCACAAAAGACCCCGAATAGTCAAAGTAATAGTGAAGAAGAAAACCAAAGCAGGAGGCATCACAATCCCGGACTGTATTACAAAGCTGCAATCATCAAGAACAGACCCTTTGATCAATGGAAAGAATACAGGACCCAGAAATGGACCCACAAACGTATGGCCAACTAATCTTTGACAAAGCAGGAAAGAACATCCAATGGAATAAAGACAGTCTCTTCAGCAAGTGGTGCTGGGAAAACTAGACAGCCATATGCAGAAGAATGAACCTGGACCACTTTCTTACACCATACACAAGAAGAAACTCAAAATGGATGAAAGACCTAAATGTAAGACAGGAAGCCATCAAAATCCTGGAGGAGAAAGCAGGCAAAAACCTCTTTGACCTCGGCCGCAGGCACCTTCTTACTCAACACGTCTCCCGAGGCAAGGGAAACAAAAGCAAAAATGAACTACTGGGACCTCATCAAGGTAAAAAGCTTCTGTCTCAGTTTATCGTTTAACAGTTCTGGTGACAGAAGAGAGGAGGAGAGGACACCGAGCCGGGCGCCCCCAGGAACAAGGCCCGACAAGGCGCAGGTACCTGCTGGGCTCCTTGCGCCGCTGCTCCGCTGTGTCTGGAGGAGGCGGGGAGGTCTCTCTGGCAGCCTGGGTCGCAGCTCCCCAGCTTTCCGGGAGGAGCTTTCAGACTTGACCGCGGCACTGCTTCGTCCACACCGGGGTCCGGAAACCCGCAGGAGTCAGACCGGGTCGGACCGGGAAACCTGAGCCGTTCAGGGTTAGACTGGGTCCGGAAACCGCCCCGAGTTGGACTGGGTCCGACCGGGAAACCCGCCGGGTCCGGGAACAGAGCGGTTCCGACTGGGAAACCTGACCCGGCCAGAGTTACACTGGGTCCGGAAACTGCCCGGAGTTGGACTGGGTCCGACCGGGAAACCTGACCCGGCCAGAGTTACCCTCGGTCCGGAAATCCGCCCCGAGTTGGACTGGGTCCGACCGGGAAACCTGACCCGGCCAGAGTTACCCTCGGTCCGGAAATCCGCCCCGAGTTGGACTGGGTCCGACCGGGAAACCTGACCCGGCCAGAGTTACACTGGGTCCGGAAACCGCCCCGAGTTGGACTGGGTCCGACCGGGAAACCTGACCTGGCCAGAGTTACACTGGGTCCGGAAACCGCCCCGAGTTGGACTGGGTCCGACCGGGAAACCCGCCGGGTCCGGGAACAGAGCGGTTCCGACTAGGAAACCTGACCCGGCCAGAGTTACACTGGGTCCGGAAACTGCCCGGAGTTGGACTGGGTCCGACCGGGAAACCTGACCCGGCCAGAGTTACCCTCGGTCCGGAAATCCGCCCCGAGTTGGACTGGGTCCGACCGGGAAACCTGACCCGGCCAGAGTTACACTGGGTCCGGAAACCGCCCCGAGTTGGACTGGGTCCGACCGGGAAACCCGCCGGGTCCGGGAACAGAGCGGTTCCGACTAGGAAACCTGACCCGGCCAGAGTTACACTGGGTCCGGAAACCGCCCCGAGTTGGACTGGGTCCGACCGGGAAACCTGATCCGGCCAGAGTTACCCTCGGTCCGGAAATCCGCCCCGAGTTGGACTGGGTCCGACCGGGAAACACGCCGGGTCCGGGAACAGAGCGGTTCCGACTGGGAAACCTGACCCGGCCAGAGTTACACTGGGTCCGGAAACCGCCCCGAGTTGGACTGGGTCTGACCGGGAAACCTGACCCGGCCAGAGTTACACTGGGTCCGGAAACCGCCCCGAGTTGGACTGGGTCCGACTGGGAAACCCGCCGGGTCTGGGAACAGAGCGGTTCCGACTAGGAAACCTGACCCGGCCAGAGTTACACTGGGTCCGGAAACTGCCCGGAGTTGGACTGGGTCCGACCGGGAAACCTGACCCGGCCAGAGTTACCCTCAGTCCGGAAACCGCCCCGAGTTGGACTGGGTCCGACCGGGAAATACGCCGGGTCTGGGAACAGAGCGGTTCCGACTAGGAAACCTGACCCGGCCAGAGTTACACTGGGTCCGGAAACCGCCCCGAGTTGGACTGGGTCCGACCGGGAAACCTGACCCGGCCAGAGTTACACTGGGTCCGGAAACCGCCCCGAGTTGGACTGGGTCCGACCGGGAAACCTGCCGGGTCTGGGAACAGAGCGGTTCCGACTAGGAAACCTGACCCGGCCAGAGTTACACTGGGTCCGGAAACTGCCCGGAGTTGGACGGGGTCCTACCGGGAAACCTGATCCGGCCAGAGTTACCCTCGGTCCGGAAACTGCCCCGAGGTGGACTGGGTCCGACCGGGAAACCCGCCGGTCCGGGAACAGAGCGGTTCCGACTGGGAAACCTGACCCGGCCAGAGTTACACTGGGTCCGGAAACTGCCCGAAGTTGGACGGGGTCCCCTTAAGAAACCTCCCCGGGTCCAGGAACAGAGTGGTTCCGATGTGGAAACCAGACCCAGTTGGGGCTAAAATGTGCCCGGGTCGGAGTGGTTCCTCCTTAGGAACCAGACTGAATCCGACCTAAGCTGGGCTGGGTCCAGTGTGAGGCCCAGGTGAATAACATTTTGCTTTAAGGCTGAACAGGGTTAACTTTACCAAAGATAATCTTGAATTATGGAGACCACTACGGAGAACTTTTAACCATTTTAGATAAGCTTATCCATTTAGGAGGTGCCCTGGAGATAAAGGTGTCTTGGCCAGGCACTCGCTGTAAAGGGTAGAGGGAAAACTACTTTTCCTCCAGTTTCTTTTTCTTTTTAACATTTCTTCATTTTTTGAGAGAGAAAGAGAGAGCAAGGGAGGGGCAGAAAGAGAGGGAGACACAGGACTCAGAGCAGGCCCCAGGCTCTGGGCTGTCAGCACAGAGCTGATCACAGGGCTTGAACTCACGAACTATGAGATCATGACCTGAGCTGAAGTCAGAGGCTTAACTGACTGAGCCACCCAGGCACCCCTTTCTTCCCTTGGTTTCTGGTGACTTCCATAAGAAATGCTGGAACCATCAACTGGCTCTGGAGCCTGCAGATGGGATCCTGGAAGAACTGGCAGAAGGCAGGAAAATGTAAGAATTGTTACCAAAGTCAGTTCCTCCAGATTTCTATCTGTGGTGCCTGGTCAAGAGAGGAAAGTACAATTTCATGTTGCCCTTTCCTTCCCAAATCAACATTGGCAGGAAAAGAAAAAAAAAAAAATTGTAATGGTGATTATGAATTGGCTGTCAGGTACCCATTGGTTGTCCATCTTTTCCCTCCTAGGGATAGCCCTTGACTCCCTCATTTTTGTATCCTGAGCACTTGGCTTGGCAACTGTCAGGTTGGGGGTCCCCAGAATATGGCTAGACAGAAATGTGGGTTGTACTTCATTTGTAGCTAGGGTCCTACCAACGATTTCCAGATCTCAAAGGAATCTCTAAATCTTTCTTTTGGTTATCTTTGGGAGTGGCTCTGGATCTTGGGAGGGAAAATTTTTTTCACCCTCTTTGGGGATGCCTTTTGTGTCCATGAGGTCATTTAATACTGCCAAGAATACTGTTTATCCCAGATGAAACCTGACAAGATATTCAAAAGCTTTTGTTGTTGTTGTTGTTTTGTAAGTAGCCTTATGGTCAGAAGTTGGCTGAATTAGAAGCTGGTATTTAAAGCCTAGTAAGAATTTTTTAAGGCCTTCCCCCAAAGGTAAATGAAACTATGTACCAGAAGCAAATAAAACCATTTTGAAGCCTTTGTGGAAGGATTTACTAAAACATTCCAAAGACACACAGCTGTAAATCTAGAACATAGGAATCCTTTGATTTTCATCTTAGTTGAACATCTTCTCCCTGATCTAAAGAAACAAATAAAATATAATATAGTAGGATGTGTATATATCAGCCTCTTTGTATCATTCTGGTTGCAGTCCATTTCTTTGAGGAATTAAACACAACTATCCTTGTCCTACAAATTGAGTCTTTATAACAACAGAAATGTGACTCTAGAAACAACTCAAAGCCCACCTTTTTTTTTTTTTTTTTTTTTTTCCAATCCCAAAACTTCCCCTATTCTTCTCAAAAGGCTTGCGGATATGGTATAAGATCTGGACTTGGACAACAAAAATTCTCCTTGGTAGAACCTGTATTATTTCTCTGTGCCTTTTGAGATGAAAGTCTTCTACCTGGTCTTCTCCAGGAACCAAGGGAATTCTTATAAGAAGGGAAAAAGGAGGGGAAGGCTATTTTGAAAACTCGACCTATAAAAAATCCTAACAATCTTTTCCACAAATATTAGTAAAAAGCTTCAGCCATCTGAACAGAAAAACTTAACTTCTTCCATCTGCCAGAAACAGTACTTGGATGCAACTGCCCTGTTATAAACTCGTGAATTTTGAATGATTACATATCTCTCCTGGCTGAAATTTTAAAGCAAAAACTATAACATCTCAGTTTGCATCCTGTACTCTCAGAAATACAAAAAACCTAACCCAAATGTTTTTCAAGTTCATGGGGTCTAGGATAATCTTTGGTAAATAAAAGCTAGTTTACGTTTGTTTGTTTAATTGAAATAACCATGAGTTTAGAGTTATCAGCATTAAGTATAATACTTTTATTCTCCCTGGGTTTTACTAAAAGTCAAATAAGCTCATGTTCTCTATGGTACAGAATTTATCAGCCAGAAAGATAATTTAAGATGATGGTTAGCTGTTTACTGTCTCATGAAATTTTCATGACTAATCTAAACATAATTAAGAACAATGAATCAAATAGATGTAAGTAAGATATAAGTTTATAAGTGAACTTTTAAACAATTATGCCTTAAGGTATGTCTACTTAAAAACCATTTAAAAAAATCTTTTTGGTAACTTGAAACCTTAAATTTACCTGAAATAAGTGACCAGTCAGAAGCACAGGTAGTAGCCCAGACTTGGGACTAGTATCTGAAGTAGAGAAAAATTTCGTGGGACTGAGACCTTAACCTGGGGACCCTGATGCTGTCTCCAGGTAAACAGTGTCAGAATCAAGTTGGACTGTAACACCCAGCAGCCATCAGAAAGTGGCTTGGTGGTTTTGGGGGAAAAACACACACACATTAGAATTGGAGTCAGAATTGTAATGGGTCATTAGGAATCTATGACAATTGAAAGGGAATTATACTTGTCCTTTTGGGGCTGCAGTAGAGGAAAACGACTCAGTCCAAATCACCCTTTGGTGTCCCTTAATGCACCCAAAAGAAAGGCCAAGCACTACAGATAAAGAGAAAGACAAGCCCAGCAGTGCATTTTGCTACTGATGAATGCGGGACTGACTTGGGCCACAGGAACATTCTTGATATTCTTTCTGTCCAACTACTCTCTTACAGACAGCTTCTGGTATAAATCAAATCCACCAACCAGGAGAGCACTGGGCTGTGATTCAGGAGTCACATACTTGCTCTGTGGCTTTGGGCTTTTTACATCTCCTCTCTGGGTCTTGATTTTAATATACATCAGATTAATGAGTTTAAGCAGACACTCTCTATAGCTCTGACACAATGTTGTCTTGGGTTTCCAATGCCCCATTTGCCCTGGGCAAGGGCACCTGTGTCCCTTGTTAGCTGGCTTGCCCCCTCTTCCTCTGCCCGCCTCCCTCCAAGGCAGTGCATCATTTTGGACCCCAAAGTGGTATTAGGCAGCCAGACAATCTCATTTACTCACAACCATTTCCGTCATCAGGACCCACTATATCCAGTGGCAATTTACCACACGTCGTTAATATGTTTGTTATATTTTGTTGGCGGAATATGAAAGTTCATCAGCAAGCCCGCACACAGGGAAAGCATATTGAAATGAGCATCGCAGATCTGTCAGGCTGGAGTTTATGGCCTTTTCTCAGTACTACACTGTAAGTAAAACAAGCTCTGATTGAGTCAGCAGCCTCCTGGGTACTCATTTGCCAAAGTGTGGGAATTTTAATGCTAAGTTTATCCGCCTGCATTAGGCAGGGAGGGTTGGGTGGGGAGGAGGTGGGCAGATTGCTTTCGCTTAGGGGTATTATAGACCAGCCTGCAAGTTCCACAGGCACCAGGAGGGAAGCTTTCAGTGGGTTTGGCCTCTTATCTTCTTATCGTCTTATAGATTTTGGAGATGTAGTACCCTGGAGTTTTAATACTCAGTTTGCAAATCCTTCTTTTAAAGCCAGTGCATTGAAATGCAAGAGAAAAGAGAAAGGAAAAAAAAAAAAAAGAAAAAGAAATATTCACTGAGGAATGGCACTGGGAAGAAAAAAAAGATGATGAAGAAGAAAGGGGAAGAGAGAATCATTAAAATCCCAGTTAGTGAACATGATTGATGCAAATATCCTTACACCTTGTCTCCTTTGCAGGCGACTTCCAGGAAGGGTTCAGGCGCCCTCACTGGGGAACTACATTCTCTGAACAGGACTTTGTAGATGCCGATGCTGTCTAAATGGATTACAAAGCTTTGTAAGTCCAAATTAATGCACTGGGAAAATGAATTTTGGAAACAAGATTTCTGTTTCTTCTTTCAGGCAATGCATAGGAAGCACAAAATAGGGGGAACACATTTCTACCCATGGGAAGAGATCTGTTTCTCCGATTTGGGGAGGGTCAGACAGTTTTCAGCAGGTGGTTCACAGAAGTTGTGTGACTCAGAATAAGGTGTTATTAGTATTAACAGATAGTTATCTCATCGCAGCAATGGCAGTCACTACCATTTCTTCCTCCTCAGCAGGAAGGCTTATCTGTTGCTTTTTCCTTGAGCGGACATTTGGTATTCTAGGAGCCAGAATCTAGTTTTCATTCCAGTGGTGTGCAGCTGTGGGTCACCTGGCTAATGCAGGGGCCATTCCACATTCCAGAGGCATGGAGCCATGGTCATTTGGCATTCCAGAGGCGTTCTGAAGCTACAGGTCATTCATTATGCCAAGGTTACTTTCTCGGCCTGCAGAGCCGAGAGCCTTATTCTTTGCTAGTTGAGATTGGAAACCGCCAAGGAAGATGTAACTCCACTGGTGTCAGAAGGACAAAGATGGAAAGAAAGAGAGAGAAAATAAAAATTAACTGCAAAGAATTCTCAACTAGTTCTTAGGGAGGATGATGGGGACAATTAATGGTGCACATGGAGTCAAAGATGAGTTTTTTGGGGAGGAGAAAGAAAAGTATAAATACAAATCTGATTGTAATTAATTGTTCTGTCTTAATTGAATGAGAAGCAAGATATACATAGTAACAAGACATACTGGTGCTACAATCAGTCAAAGTTGGGTTCAAATCCTGCCTCTGCTCCCCATTGATTGTGTAATTTTGATTTATTTAGTCTCTTTAAACATCATTTTCATCATCTGTAAAACGGAGACAATGAGACAACCTGCCAGGGTGCCTAGCTGGCTCAGTCAGTGAAGGGTCGAGCTCTTGATCACCGCTCATGTCGTGATTCTCCTGGTTCATGAGATCAAGCTCTGTGTCAGGCTCTGTGCTGACAGAGCTGAGCCTGCTTAGGATTCTCTCTTTCCCTCTCTCTCTGCCCCTCCCCTAGTTGTGCTCTCTCTCTCTCTCTCTCAAAATAAATAAATAAATAAACATTAAAAAAAAGACAAACTGCCATTTTAAGATAACACTCTTTTTAAAAATTTTTTAATGTTTACTTATTTTTGAGAGAGACAGAGCGTGAGCAGGGGAGGGGCAGAGAGAGGGGGAGACACAGAAATCTGAAGCAGGCTCCAGGCTCCAAGCTGTCAGCACAGAGTTTCATGCAGGGCTCGAACTCACAGACCACTAGATCACGACCTGAGCCAACGTCAGATGCTTAACCAACTGAGCCACTCAGGTGCCCCTAAGATAATACTCTTAAAAGTGTTAAGCACTGTCCCTGACTCAAAGAAAAGACCCTACAAAAATTACTGTTGCTGTTGCTGTTGTTGTTGTTGTTGTTGTTCTTGTTATTATTATTATTATTATTACTTATTGGGACACTCTTGAGTTTTAAAGATGAAGATGATGATAACTTTCCTTAATATTAATACCTATTCACTCTTTCCATTATCTTCTATCATATGTCAGCCACTGTGTCACAGAAGTCATTGTGCTAACTCTGGACAGATTAAGACTAGGCTGTGTCTAATGACCACAGATTCAATTCAATAGGGTCCCAGCAAATATCTGCTGGGTACAGTGCTCTTCTCTAATCCCAATAGTTGACCTAAAGATCAAGGGGATTTTTTTTTTTGTCACTGAGGAATCTATGACCTATAGTAAGATAACCATGGATAATGAGAA
Organism: Prionailurus bengalensis; assembly: GCF_016509475.1. Classification (NCBI taxonomy): domain Eukaryota; kingdom Metazoa; phylum Chordata; class Mammalia; order Carnivora; family Felidae; genus Prionailurus; species Prionailurus bengalensis. Next base: position 78,300,202 of record NC_057359.1, on the reverse strand, counting down.
AGGGGGGAAAACATATGGAATTCACAGAATGATAAGAACTGTTTGTCTTAATGTGCACATAGATTGGACACTTCTCAGGCAGTCCAAAACACATGTATGATGGTGACAAGATGGTTGTACCATTCCCAGCATTGAATCTTTGTAAGTTAAAATCTAACAGGACAGGTGGTTGAAGCCACATAAGGGAGAACCTTGATTTTCATGCTTAGGAGTATGCACTTTATTCCATAAGGAGTAATGACAAAAAGGGAAAAAAAATTTGCTTTGCTTTACTTTTTGTTGTTTTTGTTCCTACAGGTGAATGATATAATCTATCCTTTATGGATCTCCCAACAGAATTGCCAAATATTGGAGCAAAATATATGTATGTTTCATATCAAGATCATCAACAGAGGACAAGTTGAATTACGGGGCAAAGGAGGCAAGCCAGACTGGGGATGGGGGGGGCAATGGTGGTAGAAGGGGACAGTGTTGTGACTACAGGGAATTTATATGTGACCTGATTCACTGGTGGAAGCCAGGACCTTAGGGATGGGCTACCCACAGGGAAGCCCTAACTGTGCCTCAGCCAGTTAGCTCAGATGGTAAGAGGAGGTTTCTGTGTGCATGGGGTGGCCTTGCAGGCTGCAGAGCCTACTTCAGAGGGTCACAGAGGGTGGCCTATGCATGCACTGGGGTGCTTGTTAAAAGTGGATTCTGTAATCCTCACCAGGAACAGATCTCCTTGGAGCAATCCCCCGTGGCCTCCAAGAAATAAAGGTCAAAGTTTCTAGCATACAGTTCTCAAAAGAAATAGCAAATCAAGTTGAAAAAGCACTCTTAGAAAACATCTTGTGATTCTTGCAAACATTTGTTGGACCTCTCCTGGTTCTAAAATCTGAGAATACAAGTTTCAGAGAAAACACAATTTCCCTGCCAGGGTGGACCCTGTATGTTGTAAAATCTTGGGGCCCCCTTAAGTAATGAATACAGAAATAATGAATAGAAATGTACACTAGAAAGTAAATCTTTACCTTAGAAAAGAATTGTAACAACTAACAATACTGAAATACTGACGTACATTTCACAAAAGCCAGAAAAACATAATTTTTCTTTATAACCAACATGCCATACCTCTATAATGTCATCTACATTTTATCTGTGTACTTTGATGTTTTCATATGATGATGTGTTTGTATTATTTTCTATTGACAGGTTAGGAAATTCACTTTTCCCCCATCTGGTGCTATTTTTTTTTTCTTAATTGACACTTCAAAAAAATTCCCATTATTCTTCCCAATTCGTTATTGAAAATTAGTAGGTAAATACTTAGCAGTGATGTCACTTTGAGAAAACTGATATCAAATTTCTTTAATACATGAGCATTGAGATTTCAGAGAATTTCAAGTCTTCTCATGCAGTAATGTAACTTAAATATTCTTTGTGTTGATAATATTCATGAACCAGTTTGTGATCAAGGTCCATATTGCATTGGCATAGTATGACTTTTATGCTAACTTTGTTGATGTTTATAGTTTATGCCAAATCAACAAGCTCTGAATTAAAATACACAAAGACTCGATTGAGCCAGACAGTTTTGACCAAAGAAAATGATGGAAAAAGGCAGTCTAATAGAGCCAAGAATGCAGTTCAAAAAGAGTACAGTGAACAAGCTGGACAATGGGTAATGAGACCAGAACCATGTCTTGCAGTGAGAAAGGCAGGTCTGGAATGAGTGTTAAACACTGGCAAGTGGCTGGATTTATATTATCATACTTGCAAATTTTGGAAACAGATACCTGCTGATTTGTCACTAAACTTACAAAAAAGCAGTGACTCAAAACACTAAGATCATCAGTACTAGTCGCAGACAAATACCCATTTCAATCTTAGCTCTGCCCCTTACTAACCTGTGAAATCTTGCTAACAGTAACTTAACTAGTCACAGAAGGGATGACAAACCACAAAAACATTCCCCACCAAACCCCACCAAACATATACCCAATTAAAATTCCTTTAAGCTGGATACAAAAAGGCCCACAACAACCACTGTAACACAAGGAGAGTAAGAGTAAAGAGAGACGATAGTCTTGATCAGTTATGTAGTGCAGTACTCTCCTTTGAAAATTCTGAAAAAGAAAAAAGAAAACACATATAACCATGTGCTCACATTGCTGACGCAACTCCCAGAGTCCTAATGCTGAAACTTCATTTGCCTGCTGGTACATCTGCCTCTGTTCCCTGTGGTTTCCATGGAGCCCACAGTCTAGTTAGGGGAGACAGACAATAAACACATGAACAAAATAGTAAACAGACAATTTCAGATAGTTACTCTTCTATGAAGAAAGTAAAATACTATGTATGATAAAGAGTTACTGTAGGCAGGGCAAGAAGCAGCCCTTCGAGAGAGGAGTCAGAGAATATCTGGCTGAGGAAGCCAGCTTTGGGCTGAGATGTGCATCCAGAGAAACCCACACTTGCAAATCTGCAGACTGGAACTGTGAGGCCAAGAGAGGGGAGTGACTAGTCCATGCTTCCCCATCAAATTAGTGACAGAGTTAGGACTATAGCTGAGACATCCTGGACTACATTAGAATCCCTTGCTACCTACCACTTGAGGACTCCATGTGAAGTTTCACTGTAGATATTCTTGACCTATGGAAACTGAGACAACCCTCCACTGAGCCTTCACTCAGCTCCTGGTAAAGGGAGTTACTTATTTATTTTTAGAATCACCAAAAAGCCAAAGGTGAGCAGGTGAGCGCTGCATTCAGTAGTCAAACTGCCATTTCACAGTTTTGAGATAATCACAATGATTATAATATCTCATTTCAGGACCATAAAATTGTTAAGAAAAAAAAAAGCTATGACAACTCAGAGAGATCAATCAGGTAATTATTCTTTAGATTATGGTAGTTACATGTCTGTATCAGAATATATCTATCTATCTATCTATCTATGCTTATATACATACAGAGAGAGAGACAGAGACACAGACAGAGAGAGAGAGGGAGGGAGGATACCCATACATTATAGACTTATTTACTTGCTATTTTGCTATTTATATTATATGCCAAAAATATACACAAGACCTACAGATTTTAAAAGATGCCCTAGAAATAAATGAAAGTCCAGAATTTTCTACCACTTTCTACCAGTGGATCGCTGGGTATGCACTTTGAGAAAACTCTGTCTCTCTTTGAAGACTTCTGATCTAGTCTATCACTTCCAGTTTGAGCGCTGAGAAACTGAGGCCAGAGAAGATAACTGAGAAAATCATTCTGATGACCCAGTATGAAAAATAAGCTGAATTACTTTAAAATAAACTCAATTTCATATCTAAAGTCTTTTAAATCATCCCTGTTATTTGTTAAAATTATAATTTTCCCTATGCTTTCACTTGGTTTTTGCAAGGCCTTTCCTTATTCCCCAGGGACTTATGCTTTGCTCCTGATCTCCTCTCAACAGTGAGCAATCCGGGATCAGGAAACCTCTGACACCAGACCCCAGCAAAGAGTAAACTCCCTCAAGTCCACAGGCTCAACCTGAACTCAAGCCGTTCTCCTCAAGGATTCCCAGAACAGACACAGGCTCCCAGCCTGCTTAGGAATGCGGCACCGCGCTTCTCAATAGCATTTTATGACACATTTCTCAAATCAAATTTAAAAGCATAACTGAGTGGAATTAAATTAATGCCGTCTGGTAATGTCAGCAGCACCAGAGTTGCAACAGGCTGGCTTAACTCTTAAACCTTCTAGAGCTCCATGATACATATTCAGTCTCCAGTATTATTGAGAGAATCTGTGTGTGCGTGGGCGCCTGTGCATGGTGGGGCGGGGGCTGGGACGTGGCTGAGCAGTCTTCAAGAGCATAAAAGGAGTTACGGGTACTTAATGATCACGCACGCCCCGTGACCTTGATGTTTTTGAGTTGACATTGGCCTTTCCCTTCCTGTTCCATAGAGTATGCTTAACTTCCTCATATCGTTTGATCATGATAATCACCCTGGGAGGAAACCATTCATGTTTTTATCTCCTTCCTTTATTATGTCTTACTTGAACCCGAGTGCCGGGACTCCAAATTCAGCATTCTTTCCACTCATTGAATTTAATAATAATGACAACATTGCATGCCTTTGCAAGGTTCTCTTAACGTCTCTGTTGCTAAAGCCATTAAACCATTTGTCATTTTCATCTTAATTGACTCAATGGCATCATTTTACTTACCACTTTCTTGTTGTCCAAAGATGTTGCCCACACTTAGTTTCAAGATGCCTGGCCTTTCGTTTTGTTCCTACATCACCGAACACTCCCAGTGTCTTTTTCTGAGGACTCTTTCTCTTTCCTAAATGTTAGGTGTTCCAGGGCTCCTTTTTCTCTCTGGCTAAACTACCCCTGGTGATCTCACCCAGTCCATGTTTTATTTATTTATTTTTTTAAGTAAGCTCTACTCCTGATGTGGGGGCTTGAACTCACAACCCAAGATCAAGAGTCGCTTGCTGTGCCTACTGATCCAGCCAGGCACCCCAGTCCATGGTTTTAAATGTCATTTACAATAATGGCTTTTGAATCTACATTTTCTGCCAAGATGTCTCTCCTCAGCTCCAGTGCCTACATCCAACACCAGGCACCTCCTCTTGGATATCTAAGGGGCCTATCAAATTATCACCGATATCCCAATCTTGACCCAGACAGACGTGCTCCCACAGTCTTATTCATGTCTGCAAACACAAACTCCATCCTTCCAGCGGCTCAGTCTCAACGCCTGTGTTATTGCCAAGCCCTGTCTTGTGTCCTCCACACCTCCTCTGTCTGCAAATCCTGTCTACTCTGTCTTCAAAGCATGCCTAGAACCCAACCACTGCATCTTGCACTACTCCCACCCTACCCAGGATACCACCATTTTTTGATACAGGATCCAGAGCATTCCTTTTAAAAGGTAAATTTGATCATATCGTGCCAGTGGATGCCCCTCTCACTTACAGTGAGAAGCAAAGGCCATGCGGTGACTTACAGACTCTTAGTTCTGTCTTTTTCCTCAACATGAGTAACTTTCTAACACTATGCTATTTTTTGTTTATAGTCTACCTCCTCTCCACAGATTATAATATCTAGCAGAAGAGGCACCATCTAAGCCTGTGTCCCCAGTTCTTCCAATAGTGTTTTACTCATAGAGAGTGTGCAAAACAGATTTTTGATTGTACGAATACATACTTCACTTGCATGTCATGAATGATCATTCCCAAAGTCCTTTCACATACATTATCCTGTGTCGAGTCTCAGCATGATTCTAGGAAGTAAACAGGGTAGACATTTTCCCATTTGAAAAAAGGGGTACAACTGAGATGCAGTGAATTAATTGATTTGGCTAAATTCACTCCAGTACTAACGGAAGAATCCAAGAGTAAACTCTCAACTTTCACATTCCTAAGCTGCTCCTCTTTACTATCTAATAGATTCTGTCTCAGGGAGTGTGAGTCTACATGACACTGTGGAGTCAGCATACAAATTTAGCTTGCAAACTTTGGTGTCTGACTGCTTGGGCTCAGTTTCTGGTTCTACCTATTCCTACAATGGTTAAATTATTTAACTGTCTGTTTTCCCTTCAGTGAAAGGGTTATAATCATAATGTCTTCCACAATGGGTCAGAATGTGTTAAATGACATAATACATGTGAAATTGTTGCACAAAGTAAACATTCAAAAAGATGTAATTGATGGCATGTGAAAAGTGTTTGCAGCAAGAGAAATATGAGTTGACAGATAATCAGATAGATTCATGTGCAGATATGACCCACATGAATTTGGAAATTCCACACTATTTGAAGGGATGCATGGATGCCAGAATCTTAGTCTACTGTTCTTGATTGTTGAAACAACCAGAGTCCAGTCCAGGAAAACTGAACGCCAAGCTGCAGAGTTCAGACTAAGCGTACTGTGGAAATCTAAGAGGCCAGAGTACCTCACACAAGACCAAAGAAGCATCCCGGAGCATGTGGAACCTGACATGACTTAAATCTTCCTGGTCCTGACATTGTCTAACACAATAGCCTCCATGTAGGTGGCGCATATGAATGTGCATTGAATAAAAATAAACATTTGGGTGAATGAAAACTGGGGATGATAGAAGAGAACACAGTGCATGGAGAAAAGGATGAGGAAGACAGAGAGCAGAGGAAGTATATTAGTTACCAACTGCTACATAACAAATAGCTCCCAAACTTAGCTGCTTAAAAGAACAAGCATTTATTATCTCTGGAGGGTAACTGACATGACAGATGACTTTCAACAGATATTTATATTAGAACTAGGTACAGATATCATGCCAATACTCAGAAACGTGGGTGTCTTTATTTGTTTTAGTAACAGTAGTCCAGGCAATGTAGAAATATTGACATATGTTATCTAAATTTATCATCACAACAATCCTAGCTGTCATTCTATCTTTTTAATCCATTTATTCACTTATTTATTAAGCAACCATTTATTAATTTTCTACAATATGCCAGACTTTGTGAATTTAGAAGCAAACTATACAGATAAAAATTCTTGCCTACATGGAGCTTATAACAAAGAAGGAGAAGACAGATATTGGTTGGCAGACTGGTCCACTTACATGGAGGACAAGAAAAAAAATTAAAGAAAGTGGCCGACCACTCCAGATTCATAGGTGGCAGTGATCATAAGCAAGGGAAGTTACTTACAAAGTTGTTTGGGGCGGCCACAGACAGGTAGATTTCTGAACCCATCTGTCAAAATATTGCAAGTTTATACAGAAACCTTAAGTGGAGTCAGTTATTTGTACTCTCTGGATGGTCTCCATGACACCTTATTCTCTCAAGGCTTTGCTCATGGAACAGCTCCCATTGTGGGAACCATAGGAAGAGTGTACTTCCCGAGATGGGGGGTGGGAAGAAGAGGGGAGGATAGGGTCAGGAGATGGGGGGTGAAGAGCCTGATTGCCTGGGTCCAGCTTGTGGGTCAACCTGTGGTCACATCCTCTTATTTACCTCCTCCAACAACAGACATTCAATATATAAATAAGTATACAGTAAAATGCATAGTGTGTCAGAGGATGATGTGTGCTCTCAGGACAATAAAGCAGGAAAGGTGGAAGGAGGTATTGTCCAGCATTGCACAGGCAGCAAAGAGTAGAGACAAATGCCATTTTGTGTCTGACCCCATAGGGTGTGCCAGTGACCGCACACTCAATCATAAGAACTTCAGGTCTTCCTTAGGGTGCCTTGTCAGTTAGGATCACTCAACCACATAGTTAGAGAAAACCCTAACTCACATGGGAAATTGCTTCACAAACCAGGAGACCCAGAGGCTTCAGAAGCGGAATGCCAGAAACTGTCTTACCACTGGGACCAAGGCAGCGTTCCCTCTAGTACTCCAACATCTAATAGAAGAAAATAAACATCTTTTTGATAAAGAAACCTTTCCCAGAAGACCTGAATAGACCTCCCCTCATTATGTAGAATGTGATCACATGATCTCCACTAGACACATTCCTGGCAAGCAATCTGAACCCTTGGTATTCTGGATTGACATAAGTCTCCCCCCCCCCCCCGCCCCCACCTACCCCTCCTCCCCTTACCTGTGGTTTCACTTTCCGTGGTTTTGGTTACCTGTGGTCAACCCTGGTCTGGAAGCAGATGATCCTCCTTCTGACATATAGGTTAATAGTAGCCTAACACTAGGTCACATGCCTCGGTCGTTCACCTCACTTCATGTCATCAGGTAGGCATTTGATCATCTCACATCATCACAAGAAGAAAAGTGAGTACAGCACAAGGAGATACCTTGAGAGAGAGAGACCACATTCATATAACTTGTAGTACATTCTATTGTCACAATTTTTCCATTTCATTGTTATTGGCATTAATCCCTTTGTCTACTTGATAAACTTTATCATAGGTATGCACATATAGGAAAAAACACAGTATATGTAGAGTTTGATATTATCCACAGTTTCAGGCATCCACTAGGGGTTGGAACAGATCCTATATTCCTGGAGGGTACTCCTATATTCCCGGAATCTGGGATAGGGTTATCTTCCCCAGTGTAATGTGAAGGAGCAATGGTGATTTCAAGAAAATCTGTCAACAGGAAAAGTGGAGAGGAGCGACCGTCAGCATTTGCTATTAATATGGACAAAGCCTTATTTATAGTCTAATGATCAACAATGGGTACATAAAAGAAATTTCATAAGTAGTTCTTAATTTGGATTAGGGTAAGAAATGGAAAAACAAAACTGAAAGGGATAAGGAAGGGAGGGAAGTTGGAGAAGCAGAATCATTTTAATATTAATATAAAGAAGAGAGTGTACAACAGTCTGAGTTGAGAGAGAAAGACTCTTGTCTTTTTATCAATGCCCAGACATTCAAAAGCTGTGTGACTTGGGGCTGATCACTTAACTTTTCTGTGACTCAGTTTCATGAACAGAAACTCTAATCTAATAATGCTAATCAGTCACATTTTATGAACAGCAGGAGATTTAGTAAGATGCCTGTGTTCAGTGAAAGAAATCCGTGACATTCCAGTTGAAAGTGGGTGTGTTCTCCATTTACAGATGTAGAAAGAATGGGAAAGAGTGTGTCTACAAACAAGATAATCGAGTTAGTCAAGTAGATGATTCAAAGAGGGCAACACACACAGACATATGCACGCACACACACATACTCCTACAATCTTTTCTCATGAAAAAAATATATTATTGTTTATTGTTCTTTGAGCAATTATTGCTTGCCAGGCACTAGCTAAATAATTTATGAGCATTGTCTCATTTAATTTCACAACAACCCATGAGTTAGGTACTACTATAAAATAGTTTTCTGTTTGAATTATCTAGGATAGATTTTTCAAACTTCCACTTCATTTTACATATATGCACTTTCTCTTCCTCATTAAGTGGATGCCATTTCAGTGAATGACTATCGTCTTCAGGTTACTTCTCCTAAATTTAAACACAGTACTTCTTCAGTCATTTTCCTTGCACCAATGAACCATTCTATAGTGCTTTGAGCTGATCAGATCAAAATTGTGCAGGAAAATTTAGCACCAGCCAGTTCCTAAATGCTGAGTTGGCTCTGGTTATTTCTTGACCGCCCTGCATTTGCTTACCAGTCTCAACACCAGAACTTGGTGCCCATCAATCACTTGGAACACATCCCTCTCAGCAATTCCTCAACAGGAGCCTTGACTGAGGAATTGTATTGACAATTGCAAGCTAGTATTTCACATTGGATTCCTCTTCAAAGCACTTTACTCAGATGATGTGCATAACTGATATGCAACAGAAAAACAAGGTCAGAAAGAGATTCACAAAGAAAGAGTGATTTGGCAGGTTTCCCATGAGAACTCCAGGGGAAGGTCCAGGGCTCAGCCAAGAGCACCAGGTATGGAGTCAGGAGAGGGGGAGACTTAGTGTGTCTCTGCCAACACCATGCTGTGTGTTTTGGGCAATTCTTTCTAAATCTCCCAGCATCGATGTTCCCAGCTGTAAACATGGTGGGAGAGAACCAAGTTAGGGCTGGAAGGTACTGGCATAGGTGCCTGTAGCAGACATCAGGAATCAATCATGGCACTTTTTCCCACTGAGCCTGCGATAGGCCCCCATGTTCTTCTCAGCACACACTCCAGGCAGCCTAGAACAATTAGAGTCGGCACATCATTTAGAATATATCTGTCATTCCTGGATGAAGTAATTTCTAACATTCATTTTGGATCTAATATTTTAGAAATATATTGCTGCTGTAGAAAGAATCATGAAGTCGGGATCAGAAGGCCAGACTTAAATTCTGGTTCTGACGTTTATTACTTCTGTGACCTTAAGCAAATCAACTCATATCTTTGATTTGTTTTGTTTTTTTTTTTAATCTGCAAAATGGGAATAAAATATCAATGTCCTATGGTCAGAGTGAAGATCAAATGAGATATATGAGAACACACCCAAAAGCATATAGCATATCCTGGCAAATTGTAGACATTCAATCACCCATTAAAATAAATATTTTAAAGGTGACACCTAGTGAGACTAATGCATATGTGAGGAAATTGCTAAGCATGCTGAAAGCCAAAAGGAAAGTGAAAGAGGAAGGGAAGGTCATTCCTCTTTGGATATTTCAGCTCTTCCCTTTACCCACCACTGCTGCTGGATTCTGCAGTCCTTATCCTGGGTTTATTATCAGCAGCACACCTGTATCTCATATCCTCAACCCAATCAAGAGACTGGGTCTTCCTCTTCAGCTCTAGATATCTGACTCACAAATCCATTTCTAAAGAACATGTCCAGGAACTACCAGTATTGTTTGATTCCTCTCTGCTTTTGTCCCTTCATGTGATCCTTCTCCATACCCAAAGGGATAGATATTCCACCAGTATATTAACTCAGTGGGGTGCTATCACTTGGTTCATCTATACCCAACCTTAACCGGGTGTGTTGTGGGGAGAGGGTAACCTGAAGTCAGGAAATGAATGATGCTAGGAGTTTTTCTCCTTCCCCATCACCAGCACAGCCTGAGGCGTCTAGGGCCTTAGTCTCTGTTTCTCAAGTTTATAATCATCCTGCTCTTGAAAGATAGTTGTCCATACAGGATAATTATGGTGGGGGTATTAAAATATGAGGGCTCAAGCAGCTGTCAGTTGGTCACTACCAGATTTACTCATGGCAGTCACACGTACTCCTCCATTCCTTCTTCCTACAGGTAGGGCATGGTGCTCATTACTGGAATAGATTTGGGATGGTCCTCAATCCACACACCTTCCCATACTGGTGGCAGGTGCTCCACATTAGGCGAAACAGAGAAATTTTCCTGATGACAGCACCCCAGTCCTCCTCCTCTACCTCTTGCCCCATTCTATAGGATCTTCTCTAGTTCTAGATGATTGTGGGGGTGGGGGTGGGGAGGGATACTCATTATGCATGCATCTTACTGTATTTCTTAGGTCTGAATCAATTTATGCCTTTGTATCCTATAAATGTAGTCTCATGAAAAGCAGAGGTGTAACAGATTGGTTCAGGGACCAAGGGAAGAAATTTGATGAGTCCCTAGGTAGGTAAAAAACATATTAATTCTCACTTTTTAATATTTTCCAATCACATTTTTACTAGAACATATTTAATCCTGATATGATCAAGGACAGTAACTATTCTATGTATCATGTGATTTAGAAGTTCCTAAAGGCATCTGGGAGAAATGGAGTCTGAAGAAGATATGGGGAAGTCAAGAAATGGTGTGAGGCTTTGGATACTTTGTAGGATGAAGCAGCCATATTATTTTTAAAATGATTATTTATTTATTTTTGACAGAGAGAGAGAGAGAGAGAGAGAGAGAGAGGTAGAGAGATAGGAAGACAGAGAATCTCAAGCAGGTCTCACACTGTCAGCACAGATCCTGACACAGGGCTCAAACCCACTAACAGTGAGATCATGACCTGAGCTGAAATCAAGAGTTGGACGCTTAACCAGCTGAACTACCCAGGTGCCCCAAAGGGGCTTTTATAACCAAGAACATCTAATACTCAGTTTGGGGTGGGTTATTTGCATTATTACGATGCAAAACTTCTGTTAGCTTCCCAAATTTTTTACTAAAATATTCTGTACATAAAAGTAGATGTGTGTGTGTGTGTGTGTGTGTGTGTGTGTGTGAATGAAAGATGGGCAAAGATAAATGTCCAGGTTGACATAGCTCAGAGCAGTCTCCAGATAGGGGTACCATGCACATATGTAATACTAAGATAACTCATAAAGGGAGAAGCCATGAGTTCAAACCACAAAAGTATAGCTCTACCCAGACATTTTCAGAAACTTCATGAGAGTTTTTTTTTTTAACTTCTAAAGAGTACAAAAATTGAAACCCAAACCAATATTCTCTATATCTAAAGGATCAGGAAGGCTCAGTGAACATTTGGGTTGGATACTCCCTATAACCCAGATCAAATGCCTTCTTCTCTACAGGGTCTTCTTCAAACACCATCTGAGAAAATTAATTACTTCTCAAGGCTCTTACCTCACTTTGCTGACACAAACCTTGTCATTATGCATTTTGATGTCTGTGCCTGTCTCTCACACTAATCTGTTACTCTATGCTATGCTATGCTTATTTGTTAAGATTTCTTCAGAACTTACTCCCTTGTTTTGTGAAATGAATTAAAACTACTTTATAACACTTTTTCCTTGCTTCCTAATAAAAGGCTACATATCTCTGCATTGGATCAGGACTGGGAAAATAAGAAAGTAAGTTCAGGACTGGAAAACCAAGCTAGAGTGACAGAAACTGTGACACGATGTGCAGAAATCTCCAAAGTCTGCAGAAAAAAAAGTAAAAGGTAAACCCAAATTTGGCAAACCCTAAAGATGAACCTAGAGAGTTTGCTTTCCTCTTTTCTGCCCCTTTCCCCCTCTTACCCCTGTCCTACTGGATCTTGAACAAAAGTTAAAAACTCTATCCCTAGTAGCCCAGAGTTAGGTAAGACCCACTTCTATGGTGATAAGGTAGTCAGTGTGTGGTCCCAGTGCCACTGCAGTGGGAAGACAGTGTTTCTTTGGAGACCCAAGTTGGGCCTTGAAGGTATTTCTCCTCAATAATTTTGTCTGATAAACTATGGCTAAAATCAAGCGTATGTCATTCCCTCCATAGGTTCAGTAGGTTTTGGTGGATTGGAGGAGGGAGCCCAAAACAAAATGCAGAATACTGGTTCCATATTGAAAACAGCTGCTAAGTTTTAAATAACCAACTTAAAAACAAACTTTCGGGATCAACTCTATCGATCCTTTGGGTTGCTGCTTTTCAGAAACAGGGCCTACATTATAAAATAGCCCCTTACTCCTATGCCTAACACCTAGGGGGTTTCCATACCTCCCTCTGTATTCATTGGACATAATTTTACATTATTTTAAACATTAGAATGTTTATGGAACACTCTGTGGCCCGCCCTGTTCTAATTTGGCCACGGGAAGATGTTCAAATTGATTGTTCAAAATCAATTTAAGGGACCATTAGTCATCCAGAGGCTAATTGCTGTTATTATCTTATTATTCATCATAATCCCAATAACATAAGAATAATGCAAAATTGAAAAGGTAAATCCAATTTGCTATGCAGTCATCAGAAAAGATCGTAGCGATTTCTAAACGCAGCCCTCGGGAAGGAGTTTCAGTGCTCTTTGCTCTAGCCAATCTGGCAAACAAACATCTACTACGCCCTTCCTATGTATAAGGCTCCAAATTTGCTACTGAGATGGGGGCCATGGGCTAGGGGAAGAAAGGATAACAGTGTTGTGGGAGGATTCAACAATAAAAAGCCTCTGGCCCTTCATTTGATGGAGTTTTCTGTCTATAAAGAGTGATGTGCTTATTCACTGTTATGAAAAGACAGACATTAATAAGTACAAAACAATTCACTAGTTATTATGGGTGCACACTGTAGGGAATAATTAGTTGTGTTTTTCAGGGTTCTAGGTAGACTTCATAGAAGAGGTTACTTTAAAGCCAGGTCTTGAGGGGTGCCTTGGTGGCTCAGTTGGTTAAGCATCCGACTTCAGCTCAGGTCATGATCTCACTGCTCATGAGTTTGAGCCCCACATTGGGCTCTCTCTGTGCTGACAGCTCAGAGCCTGGAGCTGTCTCTGCCCTCTCTCTCTGCCTCTCTCTCTGCCCCTCCCCCACTCACAATCAGTCTCTGTCTCTTAAAAATAAATAAAACAATTAAAAATAAATAAAGCCAGGTCTTGAATGATAGTTAGTATTCCATTATTCCAACAAAGAAAAAAGTCATTCTTGGCAAAGGGTATTACATGGGTAAAAACAAAATTGCAACTGATTCGGGGAGCAGGGAAGCTCCTGTGTGGTTTGAACAAAGAAGGGGTAGAGCAGAAGAAGGCGAGAAGGGAGAATTTATGGTAGGAGGTGAGACTAAAAAGGAATTTTGCAGGTAGGCTGTGAGGGGCCAGGATGGCAGGATGGGCAACTTGGGGTTTGCCTTGGGAGCACCAAGAAAACTACTAAGGCCTCAAAGTGGGGAGACATTACTGGTTCTCACATTGTATCAGGAAGAGAACTTTGATACTGATTATAAAATTTGGTTTGGAGGTGGAAAGGTCTGAAAGCTATAAAGCAAGTAAATTTGAGTCATTGCAAAAATGTGGGTGGGATGAAAAAGAATGAAGCTGTGCTATTAGATGCCATGTTGCCACACACACTCTTTGACATGGTTCCATACAGTGGAATATTATACAGTACTTAAAATGAATAAATTATAGCTATACTCAATATAGATAGATTTTAAATATAACATATTGAATCCGAATAAAAGCAAGTTGCAGAAGACCACCTATAATATAATACCATTTTATAAAAACTAGAAAATAAGCAAACTAAATAAAAGCCCTGGGGTATATACATATGTGGTAAATCTCTATTTTGAAAAGCATAAGAAAATGATAAATGAACCATTCAGGAGAGAAGTTACCTCTGGGGAAGAGGCAGGGAAAAGGGATCTGAATGAGACACATTCAGGTTCTTAGATGGTGCTATAGATAACTACCAGAGTCTTAGGTTAGGCAGTAGATTAAGAAGTATCTATTTTATTATTTTACTTCATAAATTACATATACATTTCATCCCTTTGCATGCTTCAAATATTACATTAATTAAAAACCCTGTTTTCCTACAAATATTAATTTTAGAAAATCTATTCCTTCCTAAACAGTAAGCAAGCAAGTGTTTGCACAAAATAATCTTCTCTTCCTTGACCTCTTCTTATCTCAATATTGTAAATTATTCAAGAGAAGTGCTTGTTTTTCTGTTGTCATTTTTTTGGATCAGCATAATCTGGAGACACAAAGTATTTAAGATGGCTACCATCTCATCTCTGGCCCTTTAAATGAAGACAATTCTTCCAAACATCTTTTGAGAATCACACACAGAATACAACTATGGTCAAGAAAGTGTTCCTGTGTCCCACTTACATGCTCAACCCCTTGCTCCCCATTCCCAGTAGTTC